>NC_041390.1:408192550-408264162 GCF_002162155.2 Triticum dicoccoides | reverse complement strand
TAGGTAGGAGGAGCTAGGAGGCTCCAAATTGAGCATAGTTTTTGGCCACGCGATCGTCATCGAACGATCTAGATGATGGAGGAGGTTTAGGTGGGTTTTGGGCCACTTTGGAGGGGTGTTGGGCTGCAACACACACGAGGCCTTCTCGGTTCCTCGGTTAACCGTTGGAGTATCAAAGGAAGTCCAAATGGCACGAAACTTGACAGGCGGTTTACCGGTAGTAAACCAAGGCCGCTTGGAAAATCTCGGTCCAATCTGAGAACGTTTAATACCCGCACACGACAAGAGGTACAAAGGGACACCAGAGGACATAGGAGCACCGGAATGCAAAACGGACAACGGGGAAAATGCTCAGATGCATGAAACGAACATGTATGCAAATGCGATGCACATGATGACATGATATGAGATGCATGACAAAGACAAAAGCACACGAAGAAAAAAACCCGACAACGAGGAAATATCATAACTTAGTGCCGGAAATGGCAAGAGTTCGAATACAAATATGGCATGTTACATACGGGGTGTTACAGCTTGTCCAAGGAAGGGCAGTACCCAAGCAGCGGTCCACCCACATATCAAATTATCAAAATACCGAACGTGAATCATATGAGCGTGATGAAAACTAGCTTGACGATAATTCCCATGCATGTGTCCTCAGGAGTGTTTTCCTTTATATAAGAGTTTGTCTAGGCTTGTCCTTTGCTACAAAAAGGATTGGGCCATCTTGCTGCACCTTATTTACTTTTATTACTTGTTACCCGTTACAAATTACCTTATCACAAAACTATCTGTTACTGATAATCAGTGCTAGCAGAGAATCCCTTACTGAAAACTTCTTATCATTTCCTTCTATTCCTCATTGGGTTCGACACTCTAACTTATCAAAAGGACTACAATAGATCCCATATATTTGTGGGTCATCAGTTCTCCATTCATCTAGTGAGCTACTATCAAATAACCTCTTTTCACCAGCAAGATTGAAATCATAGTTGAGTTCTTTAATTTCCCAATATGCTTTTGTGGCACCCCGACTCAGAGAAACCGGAACGCCATGTATTCCAACCCAGAGATCAAGGAGAAGTCTCTGGAATACGGCACTGCTTGACATAGAACAAATCAGCTCTTATTACAAGAACAATAATACAAGGGTCTGATGTTACCAGGAAGCACATCAGCAAGCCGACACTAAGCCTGCGATACCACACTTGCTCTATGCTAGCAGCGGAACAACTTGAAGCAGCGGAATACTTCTAGCAGCGGAACAATGACGAAGGTGGTGAACTCCACTACGCAGGGACTGGCTGGAACGCTTAGCCTAGCTCGCAAACAAGGGATCCACGGCAAACAAGCAATCAAATCCGGCATGACCTACAAACTAGCATGACACGCCAGGTCAGTACATTGAATGTACTTGCAAGGTCATAGCAACCAAAGCAATCAGGACAAACAACGACATGGCATTTACAGGTTAAGCAAGAATTATTATGAGATTATCAGGATAACATGGCATGAACAACATAAACATGATACAACTAGAACAATATGAGCATGGCATGAACATATAAATCTGAAGATACTAGCATGCAACATGATGACACTATATGCACCACTTATTCGGCTCAGGTTACCTCGTAACCATCACATGCATCACTTACCAACCTCGGACATCACACGATCATCTCAGGATCCAATCAATCTTGGTATAAACAATACCGTAGTAATCATTAAATGACCACAAGGAGCTTGATCTTTACCCACGATTCTCTCACAACATCACGATTCTCCCACGATTCGTCTGAAGATTACTACAGTAAATTTGGTCGTGCACTGGTGATCAACAGGAACTTTATTGGAGCCAAAGAGTTTGTCTGGGGTGACCATCTTAGGAAGGACTATAATCCTATTAACTTTGAGAAGATTTGGATCAAGGTTTAACATAGTTTCTTTGCAACTGACCTAGATGGTCCAGAAAATGGATCAAGATGATGCACTCAAATGGTGTGGCCAGTTGAGCTCAAATTTGGCAAGGCTTAGTGATTTGGACAGATAAAGGTGCTATCAAAATTTCATACCAATTGGATTCACTAAAATGGTACTTCCTTCACAGCTATTCTATTTGTCCAGAAACTTGCAAAAATCCTAGAGAAATATTGGCTTGATGAATTGGTCCCAAATTTAGTGGAGAGATGTTATTTGGGCAGGAGCACAATCTGGTAATTTCTTAGAATTAATGAAGCAATGTAAAATATATTTGCTTCACAACCTGAAAAGATTAACAGAATCAAATATTTGACCCTGTGCTCACATAGATGATTGGATGGGGCTGAAATTTGGAGGAGTGTGATGATATGATAACATTAATGAGTGTGCAAAATTTCAACTCATTTGGAAACTCCTAGCTAGTACTTCCTTCACAATGCCTTCTGTCTGACAAACAGTTTGAAACATTGCTAAGGAAGATTGGCTAGGCAAATAAAGTTGAATTTTGGCATGAGGAAATGATTTGGACATAAGAGAATGACCAAAAGGTTTGGGAGCAATCAGGAAAGGATAGGTGGCACTTCCTTCACAGAAAACCACACTGACAAAAATAAAGAATAATTTTTGGGGAATTATTCTTGGGCTAGTGGATGAAATTTTGGGCATATTTGAGCAAAATATGACCCAAAGAAATTATGAGAATTAATTGGGAATTTTGGGAGTGACAGAAATATAGGTTGCTTCACAACCTAGGGCAGACTGGGTTATTCCTTTAATAGAAAAAGGAATATTCTTGAGAAAAGAATTTTAGGGTTTGGGATAGAATGGAAATGGAAAGATCTTGGGAAAGTTTTGAGAATGATGAGCCACATGGGAGGGGAATGAGGATGATTTCCCAGGTGGCGAGGCCATAGAACTACTCCAAAAAGAAAAATAGAGCAAAAACCAATAAATCAAAAAGAAACGAGCCAAAAGACAGGCTTTTACAGCTTTATGTTCTAACTCAAGAGGCAAATGACAAGCTTTCCCATAAACCGTTTTATAAGGAGACATACTCATAGGATTTTTATATGTTGTTCAGTAGGCCCAAAGTGCATCTTCCAATTTCTTAGACCAATTCTTTCGGGGCCTATTAATATATTTTTTGAAAAATTAACTTTATTTCTCTGTTTCTAAGTTCAACTTGACCAGCAGATTGAGGATGATAGGGTGATGCAATTCTATGGTTAGCATCATACTTAGCAAGCATTTTTCGGAAAGTACCATGAATAAAGTGTGAACCACCATCAGTCATTAAATATCTAGGGACACTAGACCTTGGGAAAATAAGTTCTTTAAGCATTTTAATGGAAGTGTTGTGATCGAGACTACTAGTTGGAATAGCTTCTACCCACTTAGTAACATAGTCAATAGCAACCAAAATATGTGTATACCCATTAGAGGAAGGAAAAGGTCCCATATAATCAAAACCCCAACAACAAATGGTTCAACAACAAGTGAATAATTCATAGTCATTTCTTGATGCTTACCGATACTACCAATTATTTTACATTCATCACAAGATAAAACAGACTTACGGGCATCCTTGAAGAGAGTAGGCCAATAAAAACCAGATTGCAATACCTTGTGAGCAGTTCCGTCTCCCGCATGATGCCCTCTATAAGCTTTGGAGTGACATTTCCATAGGATTTTTCCCTGTTCATGCCTAGGTACACAACGTCTAATAATACCATCTACTCCTTTCTAAAGATGTGGGTCATCCCAAAAGTAATGTCTTTAGTCATAGAAGAATTTTTCTTTTGTTGGTATGTGAAACTAGGTGGTATATATTTAGCAACAATATAATTAGCATAGTCAGCATACCAGGGAGTGCTATGAGAAACATTTATAGTAGCTAATTGCTCATCAGGAAAGCTATCATTAATAGGTTCTGGGTCATCAAGAATATTTTCTAACCTAGATAAGTTATCAGCTACATGATTCTCAGCTCCTTTCCTATCAGTGATATGTAAATCGAGTTCTTGTAGCAAGAGAACCCACCTAATGAGTCTAGGTTTAGCATCCTTCTTCTCCATAAGATATTTAATAGCAGCATGATTAGTATGAACAGTAACTTTAGAATCAACAATGTAGGATCTAAATTTATGACAAGCAAACATTGCTGCTAAAAATTATTTTTTCATTAGTAGCATAATTTCTTTGGGCACTGTCTAGAGTTTTGCTAGCATAATGAATAACATTTAATTTCTTATCAACTCTTTGTCCCAAAACGGCACCAACAACATAATCACTAGAATCACATATAATTTCAAAAGGCAAGTTCCAATTAGGTGGTTCTACAATAGGTGCAGAAATTAAGGCTTTCTTAAGTGTTTCAAAGGCTTGTACACAATCATCATCAAAAACAAAAGGAACATCCTTCTCTAAAAGATTTGTAAGAGGCCTAGAAATTTTAGAGAAGTCTTTAATATATCTACTATGGAAACCAACAAGACCAAGGAAACTACAAATACCTTTAATATCTTTGGGATATGGCATTTTCTCAATTGCATCAAATTTAGCTTTATCCACCTCAATACCTCGTTCAGAAATTTTATGCCCCAAGACAATACCTTCTGAAAGTGCGTTATATCGACTATAGGGGGGTGAATAGGCTATTTTAAAAAATCGTCACTTATGAAATTCAACTTGAGGAATTTCCTAAGTAACAAACTACAAGCAGCGAAATAAGTGCTCAGGTGCATGCATAACCAAGTAGTAGCATAGTCATCTCGATGAAACGAAACATACATAGAGCATAAGTAGCGTGTAAACAGGATAAGCAGGCTGAAGACAATGTGACTGAAGAATTAGGAATGAGGAAATTGAGAAAGTCTTCAGTCAAAGTCTTCAGACAGTAAGGATCAATTTCATCAACACATGAATGAGGAAATGAAAGGGTTGAGGAAATAGAACCAGTAGCTTGGTGAAGACGATGATTTCGTAGACTAGTTCCAACTGCTGTGACAGTTGTACATCTGGTTGGAGCAACTAGGTATTTAAACCTGAGGACACACAGTCCTCACCGTATTATCCTTGAGCTATGGTCACACATACCTCGCCCAATCACTCGTGGTAAGTCTTCAGATGACTCCCAAACCTTCGCAAACTCGGTCACTCGGTGATCCACAATTCCTCTTGGATGCTCTAGACCATGATGCCTAACCGTCTCGAGGATGCACAGTCCTCAAAGGTAACAAGTGTCAGTTCCACACAGGAACGATCTCTTCAGTGATGCTCAATCACTTTGGGTTGGAGGTGTTTGGGTTTGGGTTTTTCCTCACTGATGATTTTCGCTTGAACTCCTCGGAGGATGGGATGCTCTCAATGACAAGTGTCAGTTTCTCTCAGAGTAGCAAAATAGCTAGTGGTTGTAGGGGGTAGCTATTTATAGCCGGGGAGTATCCCAACATGATAAGACATAAATACCCTTCAATGATATGACCGTTAGGTGGATGGGATATTTTGGACAGCTGGCGCATAGCACAACAACGGTCAGAAATTTGAGCTCTCAAATTCCTCAGGGCTATCATGTTCCTCACTTGTAGGCAATCCGCACTGGCGAATTCTGTCATGGACTTAACATGGCAGATGCCCTAGTGAAAGGACTTAGGTGTGGAGCCATCGCTGCTAGGTTAGCTGAAGGGGTTAAACGGGACAAGGGACACAGAGAGTTTACCCAGGTTCGGCCCCTCTCAACGAGGTGAAAGCCTACTCCTGCTTTAGGTTGTATTGCTAGGGTTTTGATTACCAGGGAGCGAATACGCTTGAACTAGCTCCCAATCGATTGTTACCTGCCCTAACCCGCCGCCGGTCACCCCTTTATATACATAGGTTGGTGACCGGCGGCTTACAGAGTACCGGTCGGCTCATACACAACGTGTCCGGCCCGGTGACTCACTAAGCTTGCCTTACAATACAAGTTACACACATGGTGGTTCATCCTCTTGGGCCTCAAGTATCCTCTGGGTCTTGGGCCTTCAATAGGCTTCCTTCATGACCCGCCATCTTCATCTTTAAGTCGCTAGTGGTATGTGCCGACCCCTCCTGGATGGGTCATACCTAATAGTTATATCCCCAACATTAGGCCCCAGGTTGATTTGAACTTGTTCATATCAATCTTCATTATCTTGACTTAGCAAAATCTTCCATCATCAGCTCACTGTAACCCACCATGATGTCACCTAACAAAAACTTGGTAATCCACCATGATGTCATCATACATTAACTTCACATAGAGCCTAGTATATCTCAACAGATCTTTGTTTTAATAGATATCCCGAAAATCAAGGTGTTTGTATAGCCTCATAACCATTTTTTGGCCTCCTTGATTCCCGCACATGCCATCTGATCATTGCCTTATAAATAGGGAGGGGGGGGTCTGTGTCTTCACTTTTTTCCCCTGGCCTCCTCGTCTTCGTCTTCCTCCTCGCGACTCCTCTGTAGACCCGAGCTCCGTCGCCACCGACATCCACTCGATGTATCAACTCAGGCCGCTGCATTAGCCTGACTAGCACAGAGAACGCTAGCGCGCCACCGCTGTCCATCAGTGTCTATAAGTACTCATCTCCTTATACCTCAGATCTGCATTAGTGTTCATTTTGTTCGTCGGTGTTCCTCGCCATACTTCATTGTTCCTCCACAGGATCCCCAGTTTGATCTGAAAACACCGCGGAACGCGGAAGTAGTTTAACGCTCCTTTTCAATCATAGAAAATATCTTTCTTACACAAAAATACATCAAGCACACAAGTTCCTCCATTGTCACACCTTAGGTTTAGATTTTACTTTTCTTTTTCAAACTGCGGCAGATCCAAAACCGCAGAACCAATCTGTAAAATATGTGTGTGCATCACTTGGCAAAATTTTCACTGATAGATCTGAAGTACCATAACTGCCCTGGCGGCTTATACCATAAACCATGACCCGGCATATAACATTAGGCCCCATTGAGCCGCCAGTATGTGCTTCATAACTTATATAACATGATAATATTGTTTTTGAACTCTAACCGGCTTTAGCAGCATAATTCTTAACCCGGCAATATTTTCCCCTGTAGTTCACAATGTCAAAAGAGGAATCCATAACCTCATGCAACTGGGTCGTCTCTCGGGTCACCGAGGAAACCCTGAACAAATTTTTTCAAACGGGTGTCTTAGCCAACAAAGAGGTCATCCATTGGAGGGTCCCAGGCACAGAAAACCCTCCTCAACCCAAGGAAGGCGAGGTTATAGTTTTCAATGATCATTTGCTCCGGGGGTTCAGCCCACCCGGCTCAAAGTTTTTCCGTGACATACTAAGCTTTTTTCAACTTCATCCACAAGACATAGGACCCAACTCTGTTTCAAACATCTGCAACTTCCAAGTCTTCTTTGAAGTTAACCTTCAGCAAGAACCCACCGTAGAACTGTTCAGAAAGTTCTATTATGTAAACCGCCAGACTCAATTTACTGAGGGGCCCAGTTTAGAATTGGGTGGTATTTCAATTCAGAGACGCAAAGAAGCCACTTTTCCAGCTGCCAAGCCGCCCAGTCATCCTAAGGACCGGAATCAAACTTGGATTTACTGCCGAGACACATCTCCGGAGGGTGAGAATCCTCTGCTGGGTTACCGTGTCAGCCGGCTTAGCAACAGGCACCCTCTTCCAGACCGCATCAGTACAGGAGAACGGACAAAATATATGCTCGTCTTTTCAAAGATCCAAGCCTTAATGGCCAACGGCTTGACCGGAATTGATCTAGTTTGATGCTGGGTTGCCTGGAGAGTTATGCCCTTAAGTTGCCACCCTGGGTTAATGTGCAAGTACACCAGCGATTTAAAAGATCCACAATGCCACTTCAAGATACAATTGACAGACGAGGATATTAATAATATGACCAAGACTCTATTGAACGAGAGCTTGGCAGATTGCAGCAAAGCCGGACGGAATCCTTTCTGCACTCTCAACAAGCCACCAGTTGTAAGCTTGTAAACATGTTTCAGTTGAATCATATTTTCACTTAAACTGTCTTCTTATAATCGTTTGACTTCCATAGGCCAATTCTCCTTTTGGAATAATAAGCTGCAGGACAAGCCGGCCAAGATGACCTGGAAAGATAATAAGGCTCAGAAAAAGCCCGCCTAGAAAAAGACCAACACCTCCGAGCTATTTGACTTGGAGGACATTGAGTCGAAGGTAGAACTTGACTCCCTTGGCTTGTTTTTTATACATCTTACTGACAATGATCACTATCAGGATGACGCAGAAGGTAGCCACGCAGATGACGAAGAGGTAACTATCCTTTCCTTTGACTCAGAACCTCTGCCAAGACAGAAAGTTCATCAAGCAAGACGGAAAGTAAGGTTTTCTCATCCTTTAGCTTATTTGGATCCCAACTTTATTTTGAAGAAGCAGCAACATGAAGCTCGCCGTATGACCCGGAATAGTGGCGGTGGGATTCTCTCCTCCAGCTTACCGAAAACACTGGCTCCTCGCAAGCGCCAACCAAAGGTTTCAATCATTTCTGACTTAGCTTATCCCAAGGCAGGTCTTTTTCGACAACCTCTTAACTCGTCTGATTCAAACTATCAGGGGACTTCCCATTCTTCCTCTAGCGACTCAAATGGGACTCAAATCCCTATTTTCAAGACTGTGCCTAGGTAAGAAACATTTTTAAGCTTATTTGCTTTTAACTATGTACTCCACTGTCATATCAACCCTGTCTTATGTCTTATTTTCAGCGTTGTGGCCAAGCCCAGCAAATAGCTGAAGGTTGACAAACCGGCCAAAGATGCTGACCCAGAGAAGTCCATATCTGAGTCTTTGAATCAAAATTCAGAAACAACCATGGATGACCCGCCACCAGAACACCCAATCACCGCGGATCCCATGAATGTTGACCCGGAACCAGCCAAACCGCCCGGTCCTGCTCAACTGGCTCAAGAGATTGAAGACATAATGATTACTGGTACAACTTATACAGCCCCAGGAAACCCCATTGCCCTATGCAAACACAACGCCAAAGAGGAGTTTCTGCTGTTGACAAGGGCAAATGGAAAGTGGACTTGGAAAACTATGCTTAGTTCAGTGCTCAAGAGATTCACTCTGGCTATTTAAACCACCTTCACACCAGCCGTGACTTTGAAGCCAGCCTGGTCAATCTTATGAAGGAACACTTTGAGGTAAATACCACAATCCTATATAAATATATCAATACCAGCCGCCAAGTCTACAGGATATGATAAACTTGAATATGCTATAGATTTTAAACATTCATGTGGAATTTGATATCCATGTCATAGTTTGGTAGAACTGCAGAATCAACGAGTAGCCTCCAAGGGCCGGCTTAAACTATCAAGTTAAGTCGGGACTTCGAATAGTAGTGAAGAACTTTGCACCTGCATCTCCCAAGGGTTGGCTTTCTACATGGATAAGCCGGCACTTATCACTATAATTGTCAAGAAAATCCAAATATGCAGCCCCCATGAATCGGTTATAGTCATAACAGTATAGCCGGGTCATCATAGAATTGTCTTCAAAGAAAAACAATGTGCATTAGCTCCCAAGTGCCCAGTAAAATACTTGTATTGTGCTTGGGACTTCAAAGATAATGATTGTAATGCTGCCTGTCATTTGCATATTACATGTGGAGCTAAATATGAAGGAATTCCAAGTCGCCGATCTTCAGAAATATATCAAGTCTCAACAATCTGAAACTTCCAAGGCCAGATTAGAATTGAAACCCGCCTTAGAAGAAATGGAGAAGTTGAAGAAGGACTTCAAGACTGACAGGACGAGCTAGGAAACTGAAAAACAACCCTGTTGAAAAGAGCAAAGGAAGCAAAAGCTGCCCTTAAGCCGATGGCTGATGAGCTTTCGGGCTGAAAACATCTAATTAACAGCATGACATAGGCCATCTTTGGTAAGTAGCAAAAAATACTCTCCTTTGCACCAGCAGCACATCATAATCATTTGCCGGCTTACCAATAATTTTACTTATGCAGGCTCCAGAAGCTCCAAGATGGGTCTAGACATGCACATCAAGCTTAAGGCTGTCTACACTCTTATGGAGTAGCTGTACACTGGCGCTCAATGGACAATCTCTGTTGCTACTCATAGGAAATAGCCGCCTTCCCTCATCAAGGAAACATTGGAGAAGCTATCTGTGCTGCCCCAAAGAATTGAGGAATTAAAGCGACGAGTCGCCAGTTCTGGCGCCATCACTGCCCTAAGCCGGGCAAAGGCATGGAAAGCAGAGTTTTAAAGAAGATGGATCTCCCTTCAGCGTGGATGACTATACCAACATCGTGAGTGAGATGCGTCCTTGGGCAAGCAAGTTGGTTGAAGAAACATATATCTCCAAGTACCACCCAGTTTATGATGCTGAAAACACAAATGTGAAGGCGCCGGTTCATCAGGAGGTGGATCTCATCCCGCCGACTCGTAAGCACACCTTCGCTCCTGACATTGATCCATCAAGTCTTATAGATGACAAGGCTGTGTTTAGAGCTTCGACCGGTATCAACTAGGTACACCTGACTTCCAGCTAATGGATAACCAAAGGAGAAGAAGAACTGGAACAAGATGACCGAGAAGCCTCAACCTGCCAAGACCAGGAGTAAGGATGGCAATTTTATCCATGGACATGGAAACCCGTGGATACCTGAACCGAATGGGCAGGGTTTGGATACATTTTTGTGTCCATGGGCAGTGCCCGAATCCGACCCGATTAGTCATGGATAGGGCATGGACATAATTTTGTACCCGCGGGCATACCCTAACCTGACCCGATATTCTTGCTTATGGGCCAATATTGTGCCTACCCCGACTTACCCTTCCCCATCGTAGTTTCTTTAATAATCTCCCTAATAATAAAGTACAGATTGACTTTGTCGGGTTCACTGTCACAACACGCTTTTTTCCGTGAGTTTACGCTTTTAGTTTTTTCACCTATATCATTTTCTACATCTGATGTGGTACTATTCATGTGATCATGTACCTATAGTTTTTCGCCCGTCTACCCGTCCGTTGTTGTATGTCATTTCTCATTCGTCCGTCGTGCAAAATCGGAAGTTGCTTACTTGGAAAACCAGCGATCGACTACACCGTGACTGAAAAGGTTACGACTCAGGATTCCGTAAATTTTCTATGCTCATATATAAATATATGTCCAGACACGCACGCGTCGCTTCTGGGTCTCACGCGAACCATTGGACGGAAGCAGCGGCGGCCTGACGTAGTCCAGATCTCATAGGACATGAGCCGGCCGGCTTGGTTACGAGGCTTAGGGCTTCTCGCCGCCACTGCCGCCCCCTGATGTACAAGGCGTACGGGTGGTTGCAGTCTGCTACACTGCAGCGATTCTCGTAATTCCAATGGCGTGGTCCTCTGCATCCTCGGTCGCCTCCTCCTGAACATCTGCCCATCACGCTTCACCACGCCATGCCCGAAGCAAGCGGCACGCCAAGGCAGCCTTCATCCCTCTTTCTTGTGGCCAATGGGGGAATCCATGTCGGGGATCAATATGCACCAATGGAGTTCCTGGAGAGCAGAGCACGAAGACCATGGTGTCCGTCACGGTCGCCGTGACCGCTGGCGCCGGATTTCCTCCTCCGGCAGGAAAAAAAAGGTTCGCGCGCGCCAACTCCTACAAATAGTGTGTGGGTTCTTTGGATCGAGTACAGAGTTGGGAAATTTGTTGTGGATTTTGTGAGATTGTTATACCTGAGGCATAGCCATCTGTGTCCTTGATTATCCATGAAGCTGCTCAATATAGATGTGTTTTTTCGTCTGGATACATGCACCAGTTCCGCTCAGGACTGTATTGATTCATACTTTCGAGGTAATTTAGGTGAACCCTGGTGATTAAATTTTGTCGTACTTCCATGCATGCTTCCCTCTTTCAGTTTCTCTAGCGATGTGTTGCTTCTGTGTTTCGTTGGTGGCACCAGACCAATTCATCTCTACCACATGACCTGATGCTTTGTATTTTTTGGGACTTATTTGTCTTATGGAAGAAGCTAGCTTTGACGGATTTAGGTGTGATTTATATAGAAAAGGAAAATTGTACAAGGCAAGCCAACGACAAGAAAGACAAACAGGATGACCCCGGACTGTCGGAAGCTGACATGCTGGATCCATGGCGGGCTGGTGCTTTGTAGATGAATACCGACTAAGAGATTTGTGCGCTGGCCCAGCAAGAAGGTGAAACGCTATTCTATACTCTTCTCAAAGTAATAGCTTATTGGATGCATACATCATATGTTTTTCTTCCATTGACTCAGAATACCTATTTATAAAGTAGTAATGTTTTTCCATGTCAAGGACACGTCGCTGACCTCTGTGAGCGACCAATGGTGGTGAGAGTCTGCAATAGAGAACGGACTTGAAAACTGCGTCCACAAATTGCATTGTGAGAGGTGGTACCTTGTAGAGGTAAGGCCTATGGGGGCGGCATCTAGGCCCTGATGACGGCAACGGTAAGGTGTACATTTGCTACAAAGCTACACAACCTTACTTTGTGTCTCGAGTTCTCGACAAAGACAGGTCAGACACCAACTTCATCATACACAGGTATGAGATTTATTATCTCGCCACTCCCGGACACATGACACCATACTCATCCGCAACCCTCGCTGACCAACAGGTTGTTCTTCCGGTGCAAAAGCACCAGAGTCGAGTTATGTCACCACCATGATGATGAACGGCGGCCTGTCTTTGAAAATCAAACGAGCGAAAGCAGAATGACTCTTTTTATACCATAAGTAACATTTTATCTCCAGGATTTTATCGACTTTCTCGACTCCAATCACCCTTAGGATGCTCTTTTTTTTATGAATATAAAAAAGCAAAGAAAAACCATAATTTAGTCAACAATTAGTGTGCACCCCTTCTCATTCTCCTCATTAAAAGATTAGTTGACTCATCTGCCCCTTCACATTCTCCTCATTAAAAGTTTCACCATCCCATCTCGTCAGATTGCTCGCTCCTCCTGCAGAACATGGGTGCGGTGGCGAGGCAGTACAAGCCTGTGTCCTGGGAGGCGGAGCACTTCGACGTTGAGCGCGGGGGCACGCAAGAGCATTGCAGACGAGGACGCGGACCAAGGCGAGGAGACGACGGCACAGACTAGACGACGGCCATGCCAAACATGCGGTGTTCGTGTAACCTTCTTCTTCCTGCTGCTTATGTACGTCTAGTACTGTAGTGTTCTTGTACGTGGAGATTCTTTTGTTCAAAGTATTTGTTAGAATAAATCCGAGGCATATCGTCGATCATCTGAGGACCAATCAATCACACGAGCACAACACCGAGATTTATTAACGAGGTTCACCGATATGGCTACATCCCCGGGACCTGACTATGGGCGCTCCTCCCCATGACACCGCTACAATACCGCACCAGGTCGCCCTGGACACCGGCACATGCCGCCGGCTTCCCCTGCGTTCTGGTGCTATTATGTTGGCATAGGTTACATTGTGTGTCTACCCCCGCTATATATGAGAGGCCTAGGATACAAGTGTCCTATTGGGACACAACTCCACATCCTATGTAAACACAATACAACTCCTAGTCCAACTGTAACCTACCTTGTACACTATATTCGACACAACTCCAACAAACTCCACCTTGGCGAATATACTCCACCACCCTGAATTTGTCCACGCGTCAAACTTCCATGTACATTGGACTTGAGCTTATCCCATGAGAACCGCTGCTACTCCAAAGACTCCATATGACTCCACCTGCAACTTGTAGTCCCTTCTTTTCTTGACCACAGTCAACACTCGAGCAAAATCATGTTCCACATTACTCTAGTTTGTGCTCCCAACTTCCAGAGTATCCATCAACGCCATCACACATCGATCACTGACCTGTGTGAAAGTGAACAACTCACATATTGGGTGTCACACATAAGAGTTACCCGAACTCAACATCACCGCTCTTCCTTGACTGCCTGTCTGAAACTTGAAGGAATTTCACCATTGCTTGTAGTCATCCCGAGTCAAATTCGCAGTTGTCTCACCACATGTATGACCACCAGAGCCCTGGCCGGTCTCCATGTCCCGTGCTTGCCGCACGCCTCGCCGCTATTATCGCGTCGAGCCTCCACTGTCCTGGTCGAATACCAACACCACTCAACCTCCATGGCAGAGTACCACCGATCATCACCGACCGATGACGAGTTTCACGCTTCCATCAGACCACTGGGCTCCAGTCTGAACTGCATGTCACTCGCTTTTTCCCATCCCGCTGAATAGGCTTTGATTCTCTGGATCCTTACACCGTAGCCCCTCAATCCAGCTCCACCTTCAACATGACTCCATGGTAGATGATCAATCCACCCCTGCGCCTCATCGACTTCAAGCTCCGTGTATACACCACCTTGAATCAATCCCGCGCCATAGTCTTGTCGAAGCCACAAGTCTTTAGACCTATGCCACGTGTTTCCATGCCACAGAAGTCGGTCACCATCAGCATCACGCTCCTATGTCGTCGTCGCCAATCCCACCGCCGTCTTCTGTACCAACCGACTCGCGTCGATCCATGAGACTGTCCAGTCCGACCCAGCCAAACTTGTTCGACTCCACGACATGCACGAGGCTCCCAAATCATGTTCTGCAAATTTACATCCATCACATGATAATTCCATCTTAGCTTACATGACTTCCTGCAGTGCCCTCAAGCATCCATGTTATGTGCCAACAAATCTTTCAACCTTGTCTGCCATAATCCAAAGCTTCTAGTTTCATCAAACTTCTCCACCTCAAATCTGGTACTCGTTGACGCCATGATTCTTCGTACGGCTGACCCATGAATAATTATTGGCTTCTAACGCCTGATGCTAGCTTTGCTTTATCCTGCATATGCTTTCCAATGGTGCACACAAACGATGAATATTTCCTTGCGGATTCGATTTGCTGCTGCCTTTTTCCATGTCATACGTGGAGACTCGGTCTCCTTTTTCTTCCAAAACAAATCTCTCACGTGCAAGCCTCATCCATGTACGCACGCAGTGTTACAGTCAGCTCGATCTTGTTTTCCGTGGACTCCACGCGCGCAGCGTCTAGCCGCACACAAGTGCGCTGCCTCGCTTGGGCCTACGCCCCATCGCGCCATGGTCCCGTGGGCTGCCTGCCAACGGCGCCTAGGTGCTGCCTCCTGCAGCAGCACACGCCCGAGTCCTGAACCAGCTTCATGCCCTAGCCGCCGAACTCTCACTGCCACGACCCAGATCAGACTGATCCGATCTCACTGCCTACCTCATCCGATCTCCGCAAGATCTCCTGGATGCTCGAGGCCACTCTGCACGCTCGTACTGCTTCCGATTGCTTTTTTTCAATCCCATCCAGAACCACGTCGCACTGGGCTGCTCAGACTCGATATTTTCTTTAGATCAACAATCAGCCTTCGAACAACCTAGCTCTGATACCACTTGTTAGAATAAATCCGAGGCATACCATCGATCATCTAAGGACCAAGCAATCACACGAGCACAACACCGAGATTTTTTAACGAGGTTCATCGATATGGCTACAACCCCTGGACATCGGCACATGCCGCCGGCTTCCCCTGCGTTCTGGTACTATTATGTTGGCATAGGTTACATTGTGTGTCTACCCCCGCTATATATGAGAGGCCTAGGATACAAGTGTCCTATTGGGACACAACTCCACATCCTATGTAAACACAATACAACTCCTAGTCCAATTGTAACCTACCTTGTACACTATATTCGACACAACTCCAACACTATTCATGGGATTTGTGGAGCACACGCTTGCAGCAGCAGGTCAGCAGTGCAGCTCTTTATTGTTTCTCTCTCTTGTGAGATGCTATACGGTTGTCGTTGCTAATTCCCCGCCCCGTGCACCTCTCTCTCTCTCTCTCCCTCTCTCTCTCTCTCTCTCCTTTATGAACCTGTGCAGATCCCCAGTTGACTATGTCTATTAGTGCAAGAGTTGATGCATTATACGGGTTCGATGTTATGACAATAAAAACTAAAATATATTATTGTTTGTGGCTTTGTGCAAAATATTTCATGGAATCCATTATTGGTATGTTTGAATTTCATAAATTATTTGATATATCTAATCTGTCCAGTTAGCATTATACTATAGCATGCTTGGTCAAACTATGGTCAATTAGTTGCTAGTTACTGTACATTGGTTCGCTTGAACTGAAACTGAAGAATTTTTTTTGGTCAGTGTAGTGGTAACATATCTCACTCCTTGTAGTCAATGTACATATTGCAATGTCTCGTACTTTTATTTCCATGAATTTGATTATTGAGCTTTTGATCTGTTCACTTCAATGATGAGTCTGAATCTATCATGACTGAAGCATTGTCTACCAAGAGGTGAAGAACGAAAGATGATGCCTAGAAGTCTACCTTCAGTTATTTAAATATAAATCTAAAATGTACTTGGCTTATTTGATGTTGTGCTATGTCATTTTGTAAGAAAGTAAGACCGGAAAATGATGTTGTGCTACTGCTTTGTCATTGAGATTGAAAGTTGTGTACTTGTGATTATGTGATTTTATGGTATGCTATTATGAGAATTTTTGGGGGTTTCGATGTAGCTATGCCATTTTGTGAGAATTTGGACAGATAATAAATGTATTATGCACTTGTTCTTATCTGAAGTGCTAATCTCATAATTGGTATGCGTGTTTTTGCTTTGTTTTATATGGTATTACATACATTGTTGAGAGTACCCGATGGATATCCATCGGTTTGGACATGGATACGATTTTCTACCCATGGATTTATTCATGGATGGGCAAAGAACACCTTTATGGGTCTGGATATGGATTTAATATTATTCAACCCGAGCCAAACCCTATCCATTGCCATCCTTAACCAAGAGTCATGATCCATGAATCGATTTATCACCTACAGCATTGGGATGTCGTGCATCTCAAAACACTGATTCCTTTTGTGGCCATATGATGCCTTGTAATAGGCTTAGTTGAAAAACCATGACCTATCACACCATCGTGCATGTTTATTTGCATAAGACTTTTAAGCCGCCTGAGTTGAGTTGAAACTCCACTATTTATGCTCATAACTTGTGTCAACCTTGCTGATCATGTTGCCATTAGTCATGCATACAATCAGATAACAAAAGCCCTAGCGGCTTACCCCAGGGCAGGTCATAATGCCCCATAGAAAATCCACTGGTGACTAGATCGTCCATAATCAGGGCGGGTTTATCAAAACCTCGTTTATTCGTAACAAGTAAATAACATACCTGTAATATTTGTTCATACCGCCGGCTTATCATGCCACATGCAGTAAGGGTAACAGCCCAAAGACATAGAGCACAACACCTTATCCACAAATTCATACTGTCGGCTTAAAATGCCATATGCAGCAAAGGGTATCATCCCAAAGCTTAGAGCACAGAACTCCAAGCGCATAATCATGACACACTGGCGACTTAATCGTCCAAAGCCAGGCCGGGTTATCAAATCTCTGGATAAATTCAAATATGAATCATAAGGATCAAAGCAACATGGCCCGAACCAATTTGTTAAACCATATATCAATAAAACAATTCAAAAACGAATAACAAAAAATCAAGGCTTTCATAGACGACCAAGCCTCAAAATCAAGTGCTTTTCATGGGCTGCACAGCCACAAAGTTAATCCTTCATTCAAACCTGTAAGCTGGGCCTCACGTGACCAACCGCCGTTTTAAATTTGACAAGTTCAGGGTCTTGATAAGATTGACTATCAAGAGTTTGGCGTGTCATTCCAGGATTACCTGGGTGGAGTCGCAGACGTATAAGGCAGGATCAACTGAAATTTTTGGTGTACGCACCTAGCATTTCAAGCCAATCAAATGGGTTATCAAAGCTACGTTCAATGAACAGGGAGCCCCCAAGTGATATATATTGAGCCGTTAAGGCAGGGTGCCTATGTTTGAGTTGTACTCTGCACCGGACTCTCTTTGGCTCCTTTAACCCAGGCAGCAAGCCCCCAAGTGAGTTGGAGCAACGGCGTTCAAGCCGGATCAATAGGGTAGTCATAGCTATGCTCAACGAGAGGAAGCCCCCAAGTATTTTGTAACCAAGGCATACAAGCCGGATCAAGAGGGTAGTCATTGTTGCAAATATGCCCTAGAGGCAATAATAAAATGGTTATTATTATATTTCCTTGTTCATGATAATTGTCTATTGTTCATGCTATAATTCTGTTATCCGGAAATCGTAATACATGTGTGAATACATAGACCACAACACGTCCCTAGTGAGCCTCTAGTTGACTAGCTCGTTGATCAAAAGATAGTCATGGTTTCCTGACTATGGACATTAGATGTCATTGATAACGGGATCACATGATTAGGAGAATGATGTGATGGACAAGACACAATCCTAAGCATAGCTCAAAGATCGTGTAGTTCGTTTGCTATAGCTTTTGCGAATGTCAAGTATCATTTCCTTAGACCATGAGATTGTGCAACTCCCGGATACCGTAGGAGTGCTTTGGGTGTGCCAAACGTCACAACGTAACTGGGTGACCATAAAGGTTTACTACGGGTACCTCTGAAAGTGTCTGTTGGGTTGGCACGAATCGATACTGGGATTTGTCACTCCGTATGAGGGAGAGGTATCTTTGGGCCCACTCGGCAATGCATCATCATAATGAGCTCAATGTGACCAAGTGGTTGATCACGGGATCATGCCTTACGGTATGAGTAAAGTGACTTGCCGGTAACAAGATTGAACGAGGTATTGGGATACCGACGATCGAGTCTCGGGCGAGTAACGTACCGATTGACAAAGGGATTGTATACGGGATTGATTGAATCCTCGACATCGTGGTTCATCTGATGAGATCATCGAGGAGCATGTGGGAGCCAACATGGGTATCCATATCCTGTTGTTGGTTATTAACCGGAGAGTCGTCTCGGTCATGTCTGCGTGTCTCCTGAACCCGTAGGGTCTACACACTTAAGGTTCGGTGATGCTAGGGTTGTTGAGATATTAGTATGCGGTAATCCGAAAGTTGTTCGGAGTCCCGGATGAGATCCTGGACATCACGAGGAGTTCCAGAATGGTCCGGAGGTGAAGAATTATATATAGGAAGTCCAGTTTCGGCCATCGGGAAAGTTTCGGGTGTCACCGGTATTGTACCGGGACCACCGGAAGGGTCCCAGGGGGTCCACTGGGTGGGGCCACCTATCCCGGAGGGCCTCATGGGCTGAAGTGGGGAAGGGAACCAGCCCCTGGTGGGCTGGTGCGCCCCCTTGGGCCTCCCCCTGCGCCTAGGGTTGGAAACCCTAGGGGTGGGGGCCCCCCCTTGGCTTGGGGGGCAAGCCACCCCCTTGGCCGCCGCCCCCCTTGGAGATTGGATCTCCTAGGGCCGGCGCCCCCTAGGGGTCCTATATATAGTGGGGGGAGGGAGGGCAGCCGCACCCTAGACCCTGGCGCCTCCCTCTCCCTCCCGTGACACCTCTCCCTCTCGCTGAGCTTGGCGAAGCCCTACCGAGATCACCGTTGCTTCCACCACCACGCCGTCGTGCTGCTGGATATCCATCAACCTCTCCTTCCCCCTTGCTGGATCAAGTTGGAGGAGACGTCTTCCCAACCGTACGTGTGTTGAACGTGGAGGTGTCGTCCGTTCGGCGCTAGGTCATCGGTGATTTGGATCACGACGAGTACGACTCCATCAACCCCGTTCTCTTGAACGCTTCCGCTCGCGATCTACAAGGGTATGTAGATGCACTCCCCTATCCCTCGTTGCTAGATGACTCCATAGATTGATCTTAGTGATGCATAGAAAATTTTAAAATTCTGCTACGTTCCCCAACAGTGGTATCAGAGCTAGGTCTATGCGTAGTTTCTATGCACGAGTAGAACACAAAGCAGTTGTGGGCATCGATATTGTCAATTTACTTGTCGTTACTAGTCTTATCTTGATTCGGTGGCATCGTGGGATGAAGCGGCCCGGACCGACCTTACACGTACGCTTACGTGAGACTGGTTCCACCGAATGACATGCACTAGTTGCATAAGGTGGCTAGCGGGTTTCTGTCTCTCCCACTTTAGTCGGATCGGATTCGATGAAAAGGGTCCTTGTGAAGGGTAAATAGAAATGGCATATGACGTTGTGGTTTTGGTGTAGGTAAGAAACGTTCTTGCTAGAAACCTATAGCGGCCACGTAAAAACTTGCAACAACAATTAGAGGATGTCTAACTTGTTTTTGCAGCATGTGCCGTGTGATGTGATATGGACAAAAGGATGTGATGAATGATATATGTGATGCATGAGATTGATCATGTTCTTGTAATAGGAATCACGACTCGCATGTCGATGAGTATGACAACCCGCAGGAGCCATAGGAGTTGTCTTAATTTATTTATGACATGTGTGTCAACATAAATGTCATGTAATTACTTTACTTTATTGCTAAAGCGTTAGCCATAGTAGTGGAAGTAATAGATGACGAGACAACTTCAAGAAGACATGATGATGGAGATCATGATGATGGAGATCATGGTGTCATGCCGGTGACGACGATGATCATGGCGCCCCAAAGATGGAGATCATAAGGAGCAAAATGATATTGGCCATATCATGTCACTATTTGATTGCATATGATGTTTATCATGTTTTACATCTTATTTGCTTAGAACGAGGGTAGCTTAAATAAGATGATCCCTCGCAATAATTTCAAGAAAGTGTTCGCCCTAACTATGCACCGTTGCGAAGGTTCGTTGTTTCGAAGCACCATGTGATGATCAGGTGTGATAGATTCTAATGTTCGAATACAATGGGTGTAAGCCAGATTTACACACGCAATACACTTAGGTTGACTTGACGAGCCTAGCATGTACAGACATGGCCTCAGAACACGGAAGACCGAAAGGTCGAGCATGAGTCGTATAGAAGATACGATCAACATGAAGATGTTCACCGATGTTGACTAGTCCGTCTCACGTGATGATCGGACACGGCCTAGTTGACTTGGATCATGTTTCACTTAGATGACTAGAGGGATGTCTATCTGAGTGGGAGTTCATTGAATAATTTGATTAGATGAACTTAATTATCATGAACTTAGTCTAAAATCTTTACAATATGTCTTGTAGATCAAATGGCCCACGTTGTCCTCAACTTCAACGCGTTCCTAGAGAAAACCAAGCTCAAAGATGATGGAAGCAACTATACGGACTGGGTCCGGAACCTGAGGATCATCCTCATAGCTGCCAAGAAAGATTATGTCCTAGAAGCACCGCTAGGTGACGCACCCATCCCAGAGAACCAAGACGTTATGAACGCTTGGCAGTCACGTGCTGATGATTACTCCCTCGTTCAGTGTGGCATGCTTTACAGCTTAGAACCGGGGCTCCAAAAGAGTTTTGAGCAACACGGAGCATATGAGATGTTCGAAGAGCTGAAAATGGTTTTCCAAGCTCATGCCTGGGTCGAGAGATATGAAGTCTCCGACAAGTTCTTCAGTTGTAAGATGGAGGAAAATAGTTCTGTCAGCAAGCACATACTCAAAATGTCTGGGTTGCATAACCGCTTGACTCAGTTGGGAGTTAATCTCCCGGATGACGCGGTCATTGACAGAATCCTTCAGTCGCTTCCACCGAGCTACAAGAGCTTTGTGATGAACTTCAATATGCAGGGGATGGAAAAGACCATTCCTGAGGTATATTCAACGCTGAAATCAGCAGAGGTGGAGATCAAAAAGGAACATCAAGTGTTGATGGTTAATAAAACCACTAAGTTTAAGAAAGGCAAGGGTAAGAAGAACTTCAAGAAGGACGGCAAGGGGGTTGCCGCGCCCGGTAAGCAAGCTGCCGGGAAGAAGCCAAAGAATGGACCCAAGCCCGAGACCGAGTGTTTTTATTGCAAGGGAAGTGGTCACTGGAAGCGGAACTGCCCCAAATACTTAGCGGACAAGAAGGCCGGCAACTAAAGGTATATGTGATATACATGTAATTGATGTGTACCTTACCAGTACTCGTAGTAGCTCCTGGGTATTTGATACCAGTGCGGTTGCTCACATTTGTAACTCAAAGCAGGAGCTGCGGAATAAGCGGAGACTGGCGAAGGATGAGGTGACGATGCGCGTCGGGAATGGTTCCAAGGTCGATGTGATCGCTGTCGGCACGCTACCTCTACATTTACCTACGGGATTAGCTTTAAACCTCAATAATTGTTATTTAGTGCTAGCTTTGAGCATGAACATTGTATCAGGATCTCGTTTAATTCGAGATGGCTACTCATTTAAATCTGAGAATAATGGTTGTTCTATTTATATGAGAGATATGTTTTATGGTCATGCCCCGCTGGTGAATGGTTTATTCTTAATGAATCTCGAGCGTAATGTTACACATACTCATAGTGTGAATACCAAAAGATGTAAAGTTGATAATGATAGTCCCACATACTTGTGGCACTGCCGCCTTGGTCACATAGGTGTCAAACGCATGAAGAAGCTCCATGCAGATGGACTTTTGGAGTCTCTTGATTACGAATCATTTGACACGTGCGAACCATGCCTCATGGGTAAAATGACCAAGACTCCGTTCTCAGGAACAATGGAGCGAGCAACCAACTTATTGGAAATCATACATGCTGATGTGTGTGGTCCAATGAGTGTTGAGGCTCGCGGTGGCTATCGTTATGTTCTCACCCTCACTGATGACTTGAGTAGATATGGGTATGTCTGCTTAATGAAACACAAGTCTGAGACCTTTGAAAAGTTCAAGGAATTTCAGAGTGAGGTTGAGAATCAACGTGACAGAAAAATCAAGTTCTTGCGATCAGATCGTGGGGGAGAATACTTGAGTCACGAATTTGGCACACACTTAGGGAAATGTGGAATAGTTTCACAACTCACGCCGCCTGGAACACCTCAGCATAATGGTGTGTCCGAACGTCGTAATCGCACTCTATTGGATATGGTGCGATCTATGATGTCTCTTACTGATCTACCGCTGTCACTTTGGGGCTATGCTTTAGAGATTACCGCATTCACTTTAAATAGGGCTCCGTCGAAATCCGTTGAGCCGACACCGTATGAATTATGGTTTGGGAAGAAACCTAAGCTGTTGTTTCTAAAAGTTTGGGGATGCGATGCTTATGTCAAGAAACTTCAACCTGAAAAGCTCGAACCGAAGTTGGAAAAATGCGTCTTCATAGGATACCCTAAAGAAACTATTGGGTATACCTTCTACCTCAGATCCGAAGGCAAGATCTTTGTTGCCAAGAATGGATCCTTTCTAGAGAAAGAGTTTCTCTCGAAAGAAGTGGGAGGAAAGTAGAACTTGATGAAGTATTACCTCTTGAACTGGAAAGTGGCGCAACTTAGGAAAATGTTCCTGAGGTGTCTGCACCGACTAGAGAGGAAGTTAATGATGATGATCATGAAACTTCAGATCAAGTTGCTACTGAACTTCGTAGGTCCACAAGGACACGTTCCGCACCAGAGTGGTACGGCAACCCTGTCTTGGAAATCATGTTGTTAGACAACGGTGAACCTTCAAACTATGAAGAAGCAATGGCGGGCCCAGATTCCGACAAATGGCTGGAAGCCATGAAATCCGAGATAGGATCCATGTATGAAAACAAAGTATGGACTTTGACTGACTTGCCCGATGATCGGCGAGCCATAGAAAATAAATGGATCTTTAAGAAGAAGACAGACGCGGATGGTAATGTAACCATCTATAAAGCTCGGCTTGTCGCTAAGGGTTATCGACAAGTTCAAGGGGTTGACTACGATGAGACTTTCTCACCCGTAGCGAAGCTGAAGTCCGTCTGAATCATGTTAGCAATTGTTGCATTCTATGATTATGAGATATGGCAAATGGACGTCAAAACGGCATTCCTTAATGGTTTCCCTAAGGAAGAATTGTATATGATGCAGCCGGAAGGTTTTGTCGATCCTAAGAATGCTGACAAGGTGTGCAAGCTCCAACGCTCGATCTATGGGCTGGTGCAAGCATCTCAGAGTTGGAACATTCATTTTGATGAGATGATCAAAGCGTTTGGGTTTACGCATACTTATGGAGAAGCCTGCATTTACAAGAAAGTGAGTGGGAGCTCTGTAGCATTTCTCATATTGTATGTGGATGACATACTGTTGATGGGAAATGATATAGAATTCTTGGAAAGCATAAAGGCCTACTTGAACAGGTGTTTTTCAATGAAGGATCTTGGATAAGCTGCTTACATATTAGGCATCAAGATCTATAGAGATAGATCGAGACGCCTCATTGGTCTTTCACAGAGTACGTACCTTGACAAGATATTGAAGAAGTTCAATATGCATCAGTCAAAGAAGGGGTTCTTGCCTGTGTTGCAAGGTACGAGATTGAGCACGGCTCAATGCCCGACCACGGCAGAAGATAGAGAAAAGATGAGTGTCGTCCCCTATGCCTCGGCCATAGGGTCTCTCATGTATGCTATGCTGTGTACCAGACCTGATGTAAACCTTGCCATAAGTTTGGTAGGAAGGTACCAAAGTAATCCCGGCATGGAACACTGGACAACGGTCAAGAATATCCTGAAGTACCTGAAGAGGACTAAGGATATGTTTCTCGTTTATGGAGGTGATGAAGATCTCGTCATAAAGGGTTACGTCGATGCTAGCTTCGACACAGATCTGGATGACTCTAAGTCACAAACCGGATACGTGTATATTTTGAATGGTGGGGCAGTAAGCTGGTGAAGTTGCAAGCAAAGCGTTGTGGCGGGATCTACATGTGAAGCAGAGTACATGGCAGCCTCGGAGGCAGCACAAGAAGCAATCTGGGTGAAGGAGTTCATTACCGACCTAGGAGTCATTCCCAATGCGTCGGGCCCGATGACTCTCTTCTGTGACAACACTGGAGCTATTGCCCTTACCAAGGAGCCTAGGTTTCACAGGAAGACCAGGCATATCAAGCGTCGCTTCAATTCCATTCGTGAAAGTGTTCAAAATGGAGACATAGACATTTGTAAAGTACATACGGACCTGAATGTAGCAGATCCGTTGACTAAACCTCTCCCTAGAGCAAAACATGATCAACACCAGAACTCTATGGGTGTTTGATTCATCACAATGTAACTAGATTATTGAATCTAGTGCAAGTGGGAGACTATTGGAAATATGCCCTAGAGGCAATAATAAAATGGTTATTATTATATTTCCTTGTTCATGATAATTGTCTATTGTTCATGCTATAATTGTGTTATCCGGAAATTGTAATACATGTGTGAATACATAGACCACAACACGTCCCTAGTGAGCCTCTAGTTGACTAGCTCATTGATCAAAAGATAGTCATGGTTTCCTGACTATGGACATTAGATGTCATTGATAACAGGATCACATCATTAGGAGAATGATGTGATGGACAAGACCCAATCCTAAGCATAGCTCAAAGATCGTGTAGTTCGTTTGCTATAGCTTTTCCGAATGTCAAGTATCATTTCCTTAGACCATGAGATTGTGCAACTCCTGGATACCGTGGGAGTGCTTTGGGTGTGCCAAACGTCACAACGTAACTGGGTGACTATAAAGGTGCACTACGGGTACCTCTGAAAGTGTCTGTTGGGTTGGCACAAATCGAGACTGGGATTTGTCACTCCGTATGACGGAGAGGTATCTCTGGGCCCACTTGGTAATGCATCATCATAATGAGCTCAATGTGACCAAGTGGTTGATCACGGGATCATGCATTACGGTACGAGTAAAGTGACTTGCCAGTAACGAGATTGAACGAGGTATTGGGATACTGACAATCGAGTCTCGGGCGAGTAACGTACCGATTGACAAAGGGAATTGTATATGGGATTGATTGAATCCTCGACATCGTGGTTCATCCGATGAGATCATCGAGGAGCATGTGGGAGCCAACATGGGTATCCAGATCCCGCTGTTGGTTATTGACCAGAGAGTCGTCTCGGTCATGTCTGCGTGTCTCCCGAACCCGTAGGGTCTACACACTTAAGGTTCGTGATGCTAGGGTTGTTGAGATATTAGTATACGGTAACCCGAAAGTTGTTCGGAGTCCCGGATGAGATCCCGGACGTCACGAGGAGTTCCGGAATGGTCCGGAGGTGAATAATTATATATACGAAGTCCAGTTTCGGCCATCAGGAAAGTTTCGGGGGTCACTGGTATTGTACTGGGACCACCGGAAGGGTCCCGTGGGTCCACCGTGTGGGGCCACCTATCCCGGAGGGCCCCATGGGCTGAAGTGGGGAAGGGAACCAGCCCCTGGTGGGCTGGTACGCCCCCCTTGGGCCTCCCCCTACGCCTAGGGTTGGAAACCCTAGGGGTGGGGGGCTCCCCCCTTGGCTTGGGGGGCAAGCCACCCCTTTGGCCGCCGCCCCCCCTTGGAGATTGGATCTCCTAGGGCTGGCGCCCCCCTAGGGTCCTATATATAGTGGGGGGGGGGGGAGGGCAGCCGCACCCTAGCCCCTGGAGCCTCCCTCTCCCTCCCGTGACACCTCTCCCTCTCGCTGAGCTTGGCGAAGCCCTGCCGAGATCACCGTTGCTTCCACCACCACGCCGTCGTGCTGCTGGATCTCCATCAACCTCTCCTCCCCCCTTGCTGGATCAAGTTGGAGGATACGTCTTCCCAACCGTGCGTGTGTTGAACGCGGAGGTGCCGTCCGTTCGGCGCTAGGTCATCGGTGATTTGGATCGCGACGAGTACGACTCCATCAACCCCGTTCTCTTGAACGCTTCCGCTCGCGATCTACAAGGGTATGTAGATGCACTCCCCTCTCCCTCGTTGCTAGATGACTCCATAGATTGATCTTGGTGATGCATAGAAAATTTTAAAATTCTGCTACGTTCCCCAACAGTCATAGTTGTGCTCAATAAGCAGGAAGCCCCCAAGTGACCTTATGAAAAGACAATAAAGACTCGGATTCTTAGAAATGAAACGACGGAGACCCTGAAATATCAGGGATGCCGGCTTTATTATACTATTCATATTATATACATTGGTAGAAATATGTACATCACAAGAGTCAGTGGCTCAGGTGTAATAAGGCCAAAGATGAGCAATGTTCCACGCTCGGCGGGTATCCTCCTCCGACGTGCATGAGTCCTTGTGGTCTCGAACATCGATAAGGTAGTATGACCCATTGTTCGGATTTTTGCTGACCACAAAGGGCCCTTCCCAAGGTGGGGATAGCTTGTGCATGTTAGCTTGATCCTGGATGAGCCAGAGCACCAAATATCTTTCTTGAAAGGTCCTGGTTTTAACCCGGCGGCTATGATAATGATGTAGATCTTGCTGGTAAATCGCCGAACGAGCCGCCGCAAGGTCACGCTCCTCATCCAACAGGTCAAGAGCATCCTGACTTGCTTGTTCATTCTCAGCTTCAACATAAGTAGCCACATGGGGCGAGTCGTGACGGATGTCACTAGGGAGAACTACCTCTGCTCCATAAACCATGAAGAAAGGCGTGTAACTCATAGATCTGTTGGGGGTAGTATTGATACTCCATAACACCGAGGGCAACTCCTCCACCCAACAACCCGGCATCCTCTACAAAGGGACTATAAGTCGGGGTTTGATGCCTCTCAAAATTACTTGATTGGCTCTTTCAGCTTGACCATTGGACTGGAGGTGAGCCACAGAGGACATATCAAGACGAATATGTTCACGTTGACAAAATTCTTTCATAGCACCTTTAGATAAATTAGTGCCATTATCATTGATGATGCTGTGAGGGTAGCCAAAACAGAAAATCACCTTTTTGATGAATTGAACCACCGTTGTCGCGTCACATTTACTAACCGGCTCTGCCTCAGCCCACTTTGTAAACTTGTCAACTGCCACCAATAGGTGAGTCTTTTGTCCTTGAATCTTTTAAAAGGCCCAACCATATCCAGCCCCTAGACTGCAAACAACCAAGTAATTGGAATTGTCCTCAATTCTTTAGCCGGCACATGAGCTCGTCTTGAATTTTTTGACAACCATGACATTTACTGACCAAATCCTCTGCATTAGCATGAGCCGTCAGCCAATAAAACCCATGACGAAAAGCCTTAGCCACGAGAGACTTAGAGCCGTCTTGATGGCCGAAATCTCCTTCATGAATCTCTCACAGAATCTCACGGTCCTCTTCAATAGAAACACAACGTTGAAACGCCCGTGTAACACTGCATCAGTGCAAATCTCCATTGACAATAGTCATCGACTTAGATCATTGGGTTATCTGCATGGCCAAAACTTCATCATCGGGTAACTCACCCCGGGTCATATAAGCCAAATATGGAACTGTCCAATCTCGAATAGCATGAGGAGCTGCCACCAGTTGTGCCTCTAGGTCAGGAATAGAAAGATCTTCCTCCGTAGGCAGTTTAACCAAAGGATTATGCAAAATATCAAGGAAAAAATTAGGTGGTACCGGCTTACGCTGGAATCCAAGCCGGCTTAAAGCATCCGCCGCCTCATTCTTCCTGTGATCAACATGTTCCACCTGATAACCTTTGACATGACCAGCAATAGCATCAACCTCTCGGCGATAAGCCGCCATGAGTGGATCTTTGGAATCCCAAGTGCTTGAAACTTGGTGAGCCACCAAATCTGAGTCGCCAAAGCACCTTACCCGGCTTAAGTTCATTTCTTTAGCCATCCGAAGGCCATGGAGCAGGGCTTCATACTCAGCTGCATTGTTAGTACAGGGGAACATCAACCTTAAGACATTACAAAATTTATCATCTCGTGGGTGAGGGAGTCCTGGACTAAGGGGTCCTCGGGCATCCGGCCTGTTGGACATGGGTCAGACTGTTGGGCCATGAAGATACAAGACTAAAGATTCTCTCACCCATGTCCGGATGGGACTCTCCTTGGCGTGGATGGCAAGCTTGGCGTTTGCATATGAAGATTCCTTTCTCTTTAACCGACTTTGTACAACCCTAGTCTCCTCCGGTGTCTATATAAACTAAAGGGTTTAGTCCGTAGAGGCAATCACAATAATAATCATATAGGCTAGACTTATAGGGTTTTAGCCATTATGATCTCGTGGTAGATCAACTCTTGTAACCCCCATACTCATCAATATTAATCAAGCAGGACGTAGGGTATTACCTCCATAAAGAGGGCCCGAACCTGGGTAAAACTTCGTGTCCCTTGTCTCCTGTTACCATCAACCTCACACGCATAGTTTGGGACCCCCTACCCGAGATCCGCCAGTTTTGAACCGACATTGGTGCTTTCATTGAGAGTTCCACTGTGTCGCCGTCAGAAGGTTCGATGGCTTCATCTAGCATCTGCAACGATGCTGCCCTAGGGGAGGTTTTATCCCCGGCCAGATCTTCGTATTCGGCGGCTTCGCACTGCGGGCCAACTTGCTTGGCCATATGGAGCAGATCGACAGCTACGCCCCAGGTCACCAGATTAGTTTGGGAAACCTGGATTATGTCACTGATATCCGAGGAGACTTGATCTTCCAAGGATTCATGACCCCAACCTCCGCTCTGGCCTTAGAGCCGGAGTGTCGCACGAGTACCGAAGACGGGATTTTTAAACCCGCCGGACTATCTGTGGCCACTAGGCCCAGTACGAGAGAGCCGGAGGAAGCAGCGTCATCGGCGTCCATCATCAAGCCGGACTCTTCCCTGGACGCCGGCTCCGAACTCTCAGATTCAGCATCGTGTGAGCTCGGCTAAGGAACTCCCTTCCTGCCATACTCCACTAATTCTTATCTCCCTCAACAAACCTCGCCTTTAAGAGAGGCTCTGGACTTGATGCGATCCCTCGTGATTACGGAGGAGCAACGTCCGAACTACGCCCAGCCCGGACTAGGGCTTGAGAGTGGGGAATTTTACATCCCACCCACCACCCACTTCATCGCCACAGTAGAGGACTTAACTGACATGCTCGATTACGGCTCCGAAGACATCAATAGTATGGACGACGATGCCGGAGAGGAGCAAGCCAAAAACCCGCCGTTTACCGGACGCTGGACGGCCACCTCTTCGTATGACATGTATATGGTGGATGCACCCAAGGAGGGTGACAGCGATAAAGAGAAAAATCTAGTAGAGGATAAACCTCCCGAGATACAACAAAAGCGCCATCAACGTCGCTCTAAATCACGCTGCAGCAAAGACAACAATACCGGCACGAGAGACAACAACACCCTGGATGATGCTGAAGACCAAGAAAACCCCGTCGAGTAAAACTCTGAACAAGACAATCAGGAGGATGGACGAGTTAGCCCTGATGAAGATGCTGCAAACGAAGACTCGAGGGACAGTAATTATCTTCCACCCTCCGAGGATGAGGTGAGCCTCGGTGACAAAGACTTTATAGTGCCCGAGGAACCTCTCAAGCAGGAGCACTTTAAGCAACGGCTAATAGCCACTACAAGGAGCCTGAAAAAGAAGCAGCAGTAGCTTCAAGTTGATCAAGATCTGCTCAACGATAGATTGACTGATGTCCTGGCAGCAGAAGAATACAGCCTCGAGCGCCCAACCAAAAGTTACCCGAAGCGTAAACTGCTACCTCAATTCGATGACGAGGCACTTGAGCCTGTATCATCAGCGTATAATGCGGCTGATCGACCACCACGTGGCCGGGACAAAACGACACCTCAAGCTGAACACCGGCCCATCCTACCTTGCCGTAAAGGCAGAGACAAAGCTGCTCATGGATACATGTATGACCTGCAGTAGGACCTGAAGAATAAAGCAGGTCTGGCCAGATCGATCTACAGATTGCGGGGGCATGCCCCGACGCGCGATGACAACTATCAAGCCGAACATGGCAAGCACAATCACGTCCGAGCCAAAAGCCGCAGACGGACCCCATCCAAACTACATCACGATTTGGTACAATATAGAGGCGCCGCACACCCCCTCTGCTTCACTGATGAAGTAATGGAACATGAATTCCCAGAAGGGTTCAAACCCGTGAATATCGAATCATATGATGGAACCACAGATTGTGCGGTATGGATTGAAGACTTTATTCTCCATATTCATATGGCTCGCGGCGATGATCTTCATGCCATCAAATACCTCCCCCTAAAACTCAAGGGGCTAGCCCGGCAGTGGTTGAACAGCCTGCCTGAAAACTCCATTGACAGCTGGGAGGACTTGGAAGAAGCCTTCCTTGACAACTTCCAAGGTACATATGTTCGACCTCCGAATGCCGACGACTTAAGTCACATAATTCAACAGCCCGGAGAGTCAGAAGAAATTCTGGACTAGGTTCTTAACCAAAAAGAACCAGGTCATCGACTGTCCGGATGCCGAAGCCCTAACAGCCTTTAAACATAGCATCCGGGACGAATGGCTCGCCCGACACCTCGGCCAAGAAAAGCCGAAGTCCATCGCAGCCCTCACGGCGCTTATGACCCGCTTTTGCGCGGGCGAATATAGCTGGCTAGCCCATAGTAATAACAACGCAAGCGAACCTGGCACTTCGGAAGCCAGAAATACCGATGGAAATCCCCGATGCAATAGGCACAAGCGTCGAAACAATGGTGAAAATACCAATGACACAGCGGTCAACACCGGATTCAGTGGCTCCAAGTCCGGTCAGCGGAAGATGCCATATTAAAGAAATAACCAGGGGCCTTCCAGCCTGGACTGCATACTCGATCGTCCATGTCAGATCCATGGCACCCCCCATAAACCAGCCAATCATACTCACCGGAGTTGTTGGGTCTTCAAACAGGCTGGCAAGTTAAATGCCGAAGACAAAGAGAAGGGGTCGCAAAGTGAGAACGACGACGAGGAGCCCCGTCCACCGAACACAGGGGGACATAAGAAGTTTCCCCCTCAAATCAAAACGGTGAACATGATATACGCTACCCATATCCCCAAGAGGGAGCGCAAGCGCGCGCTTAGGGCCGTCTATGCGATAGAGCCAGTCGGCCCAAATTTCAACCCATGGTTGTCATGCCTGATCACCTTTGATCGCAGGGACCAGCCGACCAGTATCTGTCATGGCGGTTCAGCCGCACTGGTCCTCGACCCAATAATTGATGGATTCCACCTCACACGAGTCCTCATGGACGATGGCAGTAGCCTCAACCTGCTCTATCAGGATACAGTGCGCAAAATGGGCATCGATCCATCAAGGATCAAGCCCACCAAAACTACCTTTAAAGGACTTATACCAGGTGTAGAGGCCCGCTGCTCGGGCTCAATCACATTGGAGGTCGTCTTCGGATCTCCGAACAACTTCCGAACTGAAAGTTAATCTTCGATATCGTCCCCTTCCGTAGCGGCCATCACACACTGCTCGGACGAACCACGTTTGCCCGATTCAATGCGGTGCCGCACTATGCTTATCTCAAGCTCAAGATGCCCGGACCATGCGGTGTCATAACAGTCAATGGAAACACTGAGCACTCCCTCCGTATCGAGGAGCACACCGCTGCCCTGGCAGCAGAGGTACAGAGCGGCCTTCACAAGCAGAACCTTAATTCGGCGGCCATGCTCGGAGACACTGTCAAACGAGTCCGGACTACTCTGTGGCAGGACAGTCCAGCTCGTCAGGAGCTCAATTAGCAATTCGACCTCCGTCTCAGTCCCGACTAAGTGGCGGCATACGTATGGCGCGTACATAACTACACACTAAAAATACCATGGGTAGAGACGGAGGCATAACTAGACTGTGGTCCACAATATGGCTCGACCTTCCTTGGACACACATACTTTTACCTTCCTTTTATCCTTTTCAGGTTTGTTTTCCGTAGGCCCCTCTCGACAGCCTGATAAGTCGTTCCTTTCGAAGGACGGATACACTAAGGTGACAAGTAGCACTGACGTATGGGGGAATCCCTAGATGACCTTCTTAGCGATCATCTTACCTGTTTTCAGGACCCGTATGCAGCACCCCTTTGGTCTCGGCATGTTAAATAGCCACTGTAGCTTATCACACTATTTGTACAAATACGCTTTGACGTATTAATCAAAATCATAATGGAAATAGTTTGCAGCCTAGTTTATATGCCATTAGCTTACTACTTCATTATTTCGTTATTCTTATTTGCACCCATACACTTTGGTACACCGTAATCTGCCAGGGGCTTTATTGCGCCCCATACTAAGGCAACAAGTCCGAACACTTCTACAGTATAGTTCGGTCCCCAAATTTAGCACTATATGCATTGGCTCTGAATCATGTCTTTGGTCAATAGTTGGGTTGCCCGGCTCCTGTGCTTACTACCTTACGTTCTGCTCTATCAGCTAGGGTAGTAAAGGGAGAATTACTGCGATTGTGCCCTGGTTTATCCGTATGAGCACCTCAGTAGAGAAAGCCGAAAACTGACTTTCATGATGCGGCATGAGCCGGTCAGCTCTTCTGAGGTTAAAATCTCTTGCGATTTTTCCGCATTATGCGATGAATCGGCCTTCACCCGATCAAGTGTCTACAGCACCCTAGTCCGGACTAACGAATACTAGGGGCTGCGCCTACATTTCTATTGTCAAACTCCTATGGCTAGGTGAGGGTGATAAAGCCACATAGTCCGATTGCCTGGTTCATTGCGCTAAACACCTTCTTCAAGGACCAAACTTTTGGATAAAGAGTGTTTTAGATTCATCCCGAACATACCCGTACTACCTACGTGGAGGCTGAAGCCAACGACTGGCCAACTCTCAGACTTAATAAAACGGCCGCACAGGATGTAAATTTTTAAATAATAAACAGCAAAGTGTTATATTACATATGAGACTTGTTTTGATCATACAAGCAGGGACAATATGAATGATTTCATTCAAAGATAATGTCTTTTGAATACTTCCCTTCTACAATACGGGATCCCTTCAGGACATCTTCAAAATACCGCTCGGGCGTGCGGTGCTCCTTGCCCGCGGGCGGTCCTTCGGTCGCGAGCTTGACAAAGTCCATCTTCGCCCATTATATCTTGACACAGGTGAAGGCCATCCGAGCACCTTCTATGCAGACCAATCGCTTGATGGCATCAAGCCGAGGGCAGGCATCGGCCAGCTGCTTCACGAGCCCGAAGTAGCTGCTGGGTATGGCTTCAACAGGCCATAGCCGGATTATCAAATCCTTCATGGCTAGTTCGGCCGCCCTATGCAGCTCGACCAGCTATTTAAGCTAGTCACTAAAGGGCACCGGATGTTCTGGCGCAAGGTATTGCGACCAGAACAACTTCTCCATTGAGCTCCCTTCTTCGGCTCGGAAGAATTCCGCATTGTCAAAGACACTGCGCGACAGATCCGCAAACGCCCCTGGAGAATTCCAAATCCGAGTCAGTAAGAGATACATCTTCTTCACATAGTTTCTTTGCACCATGAAAGCCTTACCCGCCACGATTTTCTTGGCCTCTTGGATTTCCTGGAGGGCGCCTTGGGCTTCGGTCTGGGCCTCTTGTGCGCTTTGGCGGGCCTTAGCGATTTCGGACTCTCGGTCCGCATTCTGGCGCTCCTAGGACTCGCACTTCTTCACGGCGTCCTGGAGCTCCTGCTGGAGCTCACCAACCCTAGCCTCATGCCTTTCACGGGTGGCTTGTTCCTTTGCCGCTCTCTCCTCTGCCTCGGCCAGCACCTTCTTAAGGGCCTCCACCTCGGTCGCTGCCCCTAATAAATATCATAGCACTGTGGTAAGCACAAAAACATTCACCCTTTCCAGACACACACAAGGTCATTGCATACCTTGGGTGCCACCAGCTGATTTTTCGCACGGCTGAGCTCTTCCTCGGTCCGCTCCAGCCTCTACTTCAGTCCAGAGACTTCGGTAGCATGAGAAGTCGTGGCTAGCAGCGACGCTTGTTTATTCACAAAGACATATATGGTTAGTCTCCTGCGGAAAACAATTTGATCCTCTGTTCAGCTCTTCTTTCCGAACACCGGACAGAGTCTCAAGGGCTATTGTCTATACTGTAACTTTCTTTTCACATAAATGCAGTGCTTACCTCAAAGCCTGTTAGAAGGCTTGCGCAGGCTTCGGTCAGTCCGCTCTTCACGGACCGAATCTTCTCAATCACCTCACCCATGAGGGTACGGTGTTCCTCGACAATGGAAGCACTTCACAGTGCTTCCTATAGAGTATCCGGTGCCTCTGGTTGGACAGAGCTCACCGGCGGAATAGGCATACCTCCTTCTTTCGAAGGAGGCTGCCTGCTGGATTTTGGAGCCGTATAGGTCTCCAGGGCCGTATTCGGCTGGGGGCCGAATTGGATATGGCCCCCATAGCCAATCTCCATAGGCATTCGCTCTCGCATGTGTCCGTCGGCCGAGATTTCACCCTCTGGCGCCGCCCTGACGGCCTCCTGCATCTCTCCCTAGCCTGGGATCCTTCGGGACAATACCTCAGTGTCATCCATGGCCATGGGAGAGGAGGCCGGTGGAAGGGACTCGCTGTCCATCACCTTCGAGTCCAGCGAATTCTTCAAAGATTAGGATCGCTCGAGGTCGGAACGAGCCGGACTGAAAGTGCATGATTCAACATGTCAAAACTATGAAGTAAAAAGGATGATATATGAATGCGTCAGGGTCTCTGGATACTCATGATTCAGCCAGGGGCTTATCTCGGGGGCGCCGCTCTGGGCTGCTATCGATGTCCCACACGGAGTTATCCGTGAGGGAGACTTTTCCCTTCTTGGACGCCTCTGCTTCCAGAGTTGTGGAAGCCGCCCTCTTCTTCCTTCCCCCTCAGGGGGAGAGTTGTTCTCCTCCTCCTCGTCATCTTCGGCAATGGAGGAGTGAGTTTTGGCGTCTTCGGACGTCATGTCAGAAGTACCCTTGTAACGGAGGCCACCTCTGGTCCCCTTGGCCTTCTTCTCCGGCGCCTGGTAGGGCTCCGGAACCAGCATCTTCATCAGGAGCGGGATGGCTGGTTCCTCGGGCAGCAGAGCCAGACACTGAATCCGCTCCGCCTTCTTTGTCTAGCCCTAAAAAAATATAGGACGGCTTAGGCCCCTTCTCTGAAAGAGCAAGTAAAGGATACACCTTGAAATGAGAAAATCTTACCGGACTGGCGGGATGGGCCAGGTTGTGCCCATGGTCCTCGGTCGTCTTTGGCCACGTCTCGTTGGCCTTGAAGAGCACCTTCCAGATATATTCGTGCATAGTTACGAAGAACCGCTGCAAGGTCTGGTGCTCGGCCGGATCGAACTCCCATAGATGGCAAGCCCGGCTCTGGCTTGGAAGGATCCAGCGAACTAGCATCACCTGAATCACGTTGACAAGTTTGGCGTCCTTGTCCACCATGCGTTGGATGCGCGTCTGTAGCGTAGTCAGCTCATCTGACGAAACCCAATTTAGGCCCTTCTCCGGCCAGGAGGTGAGACGCATTGGGGCGCTGGACTTGAATTCCGGAGCCGCGGCCCAGGTGGAGTCGCGGGGCTCTGTGATATAGAAAAACAGTTGTTGCCACCCTTTGACGGTCTCCATGAAGGAGCCTTTGGGCCATGTGACGTTGGGCATCTTGCTCACGATGGCGCCTCCGCACTCTGTGTGTTGGCCACCCACCACCTTCGGCTTCACGTTGAAGAGCTTTATCCACAATCCGAAATGGGGTGGGATGCGGAGGAAAGCCTCGCACACAACAATAAATGTCGAGATGTTGAGGATGGAATTTGGTAGATCATGGAAATCTAGCCCATAATAGAACATAAGTCCGCAGACGAATGGGTGGAGTGGAAATCCTAGCCCGCAGACAAAGTGGGGGATAAAAACTACCCTCTCGTGGGGCTCCGGGGTAGGGATGATCTGTCCCTCGGTCAGTAGCCGATGGGCGACTTCCTTGGCCAAATATCCGGCCTCCCGGAGCTGGGTGATGTCCTTCTCCTCCACGGAGGAGACCATCCACTTGCCCCGCGCTCCGGATCAGGACATGGTTGGAGTGCCTTTTTGAGGCAGAAAAGATAAGAACTTGGGCGCTGGAGCTCGAGAGTGGGTGGGCAGAGAGAGAGAGAAGGCGTGGGTGAAAGGGGGTGAGTCCTTATCCCTTTATAAAGGCAGCGAATATCAAGCGCCCCCCACTAGCCTTAAAACTCGCCTATTTCCTGAGGGCCACATAGACGGCATGGTTGGATTACCCACGCCTATACTGATGAGAATCCTGCAATAAGGGGACATGATCTCTGCTTTGACAAGACGTGCCAGTAAAACTGCATCTCGAACTATGAAGCGGCGGGCCAAAAAAATAGTTCGAAATAATGACCGGGTGGTGATGTGGTGTCATGCTACAAAAGTTGTCAGTAGATTTGACTCGTGAAATATTATACTCTCTGCGGTTGTGTGTGGTGCTTGTTTTGTAGAGCCGGACACGTTCTTTGTGTTCGAAGGCTCTTTTGGAGTATTCGGAGGAGGAACCCGCCTTCCAATGCCGAAGACAATCTACGCACCGAACACCTCGTCATTGAACCCTGGTTCAGGGGCTACTGAGGGAGTCCTGGACTAAGGGGCCCTCGGGCGTCCGGCTTGTTGGACATGGGCCGGACTATTGGGCCATGAAGATACAAGACTAAAGATTCTCTCACCCATGTCCGGATGGGACTCTCCTTGGCGTGGATGGCAAGCTTGCCGTTCGGATATGAAGATTCCTTTCTCTGTAACTGATTTTGTACAACCCTAGTCTCCTCCGGTGTCTATATAAACCAGAGAATTTAGTCCATAGAGGCAATCATAATCATAATCATATAGGCTGGACTTCTAGGGTTTTAGCCATTAGGATCTCGTGGTAGATCAACTCTTGTAACCCCCATACTCATCAATATTAATCAAGCAGGACGTAGGGTATTACCTCCATCAAGAGGGCCTGAACCTTGGTAAAACTTTGTGTCCCTTGTCTCCTGTTACCATCAACCTCAGACGCACAGTTCGGGACCCCCTACCCGAGATCCGCCGGATTTGACACCGACATTGGTGCTTTCATTGAGAGTTCCTCTGTGAAGTTGAAGACTCCAGCCCCCGAGCCTTCCAATTGCCTGGATCTGTCAATGTGAATAGTCCAATATGTGTGCTATCCAGCTTGTCCTCAGGCATCTGCAACTCTGTCCAATCATCTAAGAAGTCCACAAGTGCTTGGGACTTGATGGCTGTCCTAGGCACATACTTCAAACCATGGGGTCCAAGCTCAATGGCCCACTTGGCTACCCGACATGTGGCTTCTCTATTTCGAATAATATCCCCTAAAGGAGCGGAACTCACCACAGTGATGGGATGACCAAAGAAATATTGCTTCAGCTTACGACTAGCCTTGAGCACCCCATATACCAGCTTCTGCCAATGCAGATACCTCTGCTTGGATTCAATGAGCACCTCACTGATATAATAAACCGACCGCTGAACTAGATGTTCCTTGCCTGCTTCCTTCCGTTCCACCACAATCGCCACACTGATGGCTTGGCTATTTGCAGCCACATATAACAATAATTGCTCCTAATCAATAGGAGCTGCAAGGATCGGTGGCTCAGCTAACTGCTTTTTCAATGCCTCAAACATCTGATCAGCAGCATCACTCCAGACAAAGTGATCCGTCTTTTTCATCATCTGATACAGAGGGATAGTCTTTTCTCCCAACCGGCTTAAGGCCGCAATATGACCTGCCAGACACTGGACATCATTAATACACGCCGGTTTAGCCAAGGAAGTGATAGCCTTGATTTTCTCTGCGTTAGCTTCAATGCCTCTTTTTGAAACCAAAAAACCCAAGAGCTTGCCTGCTGGCACACCAAAAAAACACTTGGCTGGGTTAAGCATCATCTTGTAGACCCGGAGATTGTCAAAGGTCTCTTTCCAATAATCTATCAAGGTTTCCTTCTTCCTATATTTCACAACAATATTAAGCATGAACATTGCGTCCAATCTGGTCATGCAGGCAATTTTGAACACACCACTGATAAGTCGCTTGGGCACTCTTGAGCCCAAAAGGCATAGATACATAGCAGAAGGCTCCGAAGGGAGTGATGAAGGCTGTCTTCTCTTGGTCCTTAACTGCCATCTTGATCTGATGATACCCAGAATAAGCGTCCAAAAAACTCAAATGCCCACAACCCGCCGTAGCATCAATAATCTGATCAATAGGAGGGAGAGCAAAAGGATCAGCCGGGCAGGCTTTATTAAGGTCGGTGTAATCCATACACATGCACCAAGTGCCATTTTTCTTAAGCACCAGCACCGGGTTAGCCAACCATTCAGGATGAAACACTTCAACAATGAACCCTGGCGCCAAGAGCCAGGCCACTTCTTCACCAATGGCTTTACACCTTCCTTCATTAAAACAACAAAGGAATTGCTTGGCCGGTTTAAACTTTGCATCAATATTGAGAGTGTGCTCAGTGAGTTCCCTCGGTACACCTGGCATGTATGAAGGCTTCCATGCAAAGATGTCCTGATTCTCATGGATGAACTCGACGAGTGCGCTTTCCTATTTCAGATCCAAATTACACTGATACTAAACTACTAGGATGAGTCGCCAGGAACAAAGTCAACTAGCTTGGTGTCGTCTGCCGACTTAAACTTCAACAATGGGTCATGCTCTGTGGCTGGCTTTTTCAAGGGTGTCATATCTGTCGGGTCAACGTTATCTTTGTAAAACTTCAATTCTACTGTTGCACAAACGGACTCAACATAAGCAGCATCACCTTCTTCACACTCCAAGGCTATCTTCCTTTTCCCATGCACTGTGATGGTACCCTTATGGCCTAGCATCTTAAGTTGGAGATAAACATAGCAAGGTCTTGCCATAAACTTAGCATAAGCTGGCCGCCCAAACAAGGTGTGGTAAGGGCTCTTGATTTTGACCACCTCGAAAGTCAGCGTCTCGGCTCTGTAATCATGATTATCACCGAAAGCCACTTCCAAATCTATCTTTCCCACCGGATATGACGACTTACCGGGCACCACACCATGGAAAACAGTGTTAGATGGCTTAAGATCTTTGTCAGTCAAATTCATACGACGGAGCGTGTCGTAGTAAAGAATATTAATGCTTCTGCCCCCATCCATGAGCACCTTAGTAAACTTGTACCCCCCCAATCTAAGGCGCTACCACCAAAGCCAACTGACTTAGATTATCAACCCGGGACGGGTGATCTTCATGGCTTCAAACAATAGGATGTTCAGACCATCACATGTAATGAGGGACCGCCAGCTCAACTGCATTCACTTCCCTCTTACGAACCTTCTGGTCCCATTTGCATAAACTTGTGGTAAACACATGATACTGACCGTTATTCAGCTGCTTTGGATTACTCAGATAACCAGACTGCTGCTGTTGATTCCCTTGACTAGATTGCTGATTAAAACCACCTTGATTGCCTTTGCCCTGAAAACCAGAGTTTGAGCCGCCGCCGCCAAAGACATGCGCCTATGAGCCAGATCCTGACCCACCATGCGGGCCATGATGGTCTTGGTAAAAACTAGAATTTTGGTACTCCTTCATGATGAAGCAATCTTTCGACATATGAGTAGCCAGCTTATCCGGGGCACTATGCTTCGGGCAAGGCGGATTCATCACCGCCTCAATATTGAACTTTGGCCCGCCAAGCAGGGGTGCAAACGTCTTCCCCTTACAATGTTTATTACTATTCTGAGTATTGGAATTAGCCACAAAGTCAGAACTGTCGTCAGCCTTGCGCTTGCCATTATTACACCGACCCGCCATATGGTGTTGCTGCCCCTTTCCATTGTTATTCTTCTTCTCCCTTCCTGCCTTCTCCTTATCAGACTCTAGATCTTTGGTACTATCTGAGTTGGTGTATTTGATGAGAGCCGCCATGAGCTCCCCCATATCATTACAATGGTGCTTAAGCCGCCCAGCTCTTGTTTGAGAGGAAGAAAATGGTAGTTCTTTTCCAACATGAGGACAGCTGAGCCGACGTTAATACTGTCCGTGGAATGAATAATGGCTGAGATCCGGTGCACCCAATGGGTCGTTGACTCGCCTTCGCCCTGGACACAAGTGTCTAAGTCTAGAATCGACATGGGCTGCTTGCATGTATCCTTGAAATTCTGAATAAAATGGGACTTCAATTCAGCCCATGAACCAATGGAGTTAGAGGGCAATCCTTTCAACCAGTTCCGAGCCGGCCCATCGAACATCATGGTGAAATATTTAGCACATGCAACATCACTAACATCGAACATCTCCATAGCCATCTCATAGCTCTCAATCCAAGCCTCTAGGGGTTGATCTGCTATATAGTTAGGCACCTTACGGGGGCCTTTGAAATCCTTAGGCAAGCGCTCGTTGCGTAGAGCTGGCACTAAACATGGCACACCCAAAGTTCTAGAGGTCACTCCTGCCCCCACAGATGTTGACCGATAAACTCGAGATTGCTGTTGAGCCGCTAGTTGGGCCGCCAGCTCAGCCTCACGCCGCACCCTGCCCTGGTCCACCAGGGTTTGAGCATCGTTACCAGCGTGTGGCAGGTCATGCCTACGGGGTGGGTCATGGTGCCGCTCGCTGCTTGACATGGCCGGTGACTTGATATGCCTGCTATAACTCCAGCTTGGGCGAGGGGTTGAATGTATCTGATCACGGCTGTATCAATAAGCCGCCCGCTGAGCCACTGTAGTCTGAAGGAGCTCGCTGGCTCTCCATATCTCTATCGCAGCTAGTGACTCACCTTCCATAGGGAGAGCCGCCAATTGCGTTGCTGCAGTAATCATGTTGTCGAGAGGGTTCGAATAATGACCCGGTGGCGTCAGAACATGTTGAAGCGGAGTCAAATTCAAACGAGGCGGGTCCGCGGCATATGGCTGAACCGGCGCTCCGGTCACAGGTGCCTCAACAACCTGGTTTACCGCGGGTGGGTCACTGGTTCCTGCCCCGGGCATGTTGAAAAGATTTCTATCCTCAAACTCTATAGGCAGTCGGGACTGGTGCCTCCTCCTCATGACAGTGTTCGAAGAATTTTGATCCAGGGTAAGCCGGAAAGACTCTGCCTAAATCCATTGTGCCTGGGCATCCAAAGCGGCTCGTTCCATGGCCATCCTAGTATTCTCAGTCACGAGTTCTTCCCTGGCCTGAGCTATCTCATCTCGTAGCTTGGCGACATCCGCCTTATGCTGTTCTTGAGTCTCCGGGATTACCTCTGCCCCCATTAAAGCCGCCAGCGCATCCAATAGTTCGGTCAAAACCTAAGTCGGCGGGCACGCAGAGTTGCTAGCACTAGCCGTCGCCGCAGCCGTGGAGCTGGAGGTCATAGCTGCGGTGGTCGTTGAACCGAGCACCGGCTGTGTGTCGGCCATGAAGATTGCAACCCTGTTCAACAGCTCATAGGGGTCCGGAATACTGTCACCATCGGAACAGCCCCCAAGCATGTCGTCCTGCAGTTGATACATTGAATCGGTCTCACCAGTTGAGGACTCACCATCAGAGCAGATCACCGTCTCTCCCTGGACACAGATCCTTCCTCAAGATCTGCCCCATGGATGAAACCAACAAAGGCACGCTTCACAGCGGCTTGAAACTTGGCGGGTCATGCTCTCTGAGCCGTCTCGACGATGTCGGTGCAGGTGTCCGGCTTAGGCCCTCGCTCGCCTATCTTGCCGATAAAGATGTGGATTCCGCCGAAGGGGACCCGCTACCCATACTCGATTGAACCGGCCTCAGGGCTAGGGCTGGACCAAAAGCTCGTAGCTCGTGAGCTTAATGAGCGCTCGATAGTTTGGCTCGTTAAGCTCATAGCTCGCTTCTTAATGAACAGAGTCAATCATTGATTATAGCTCGTTAAGCTTAACGAGCTTAACGAGTGAGCTAACGAGTTTCACGAGTAGCTCGTTAAGCTCGTTAGCAACAACACAACACATATTTTTATCTTATGTGACAAACTTTTTGTAGCATCTCAGCCCATCTATTTAATCTAATCGACATATGAGGCAACAAACTACTTCATTTCTTTTTGTAGTCACCATATTTCATCTTGAAAACCATACCTACACATTCATCATGTATATCATAACATATTATAATCTGTTAACGAGCGCTCGCGAGCGCTCACGAGCTTAACGAGCTTCAAACGAGCCGAGCCGAGCAAGGTTTTCTGCTCGTTAATCTTAACGAGCTTAACGAGCCGAGCCTTAACGAGCACGAGCTTAACGAGTACGAGATTAACGAGCCGAGCTGCTCGTTAGTCCACCCCTACTCAGGGCCCCAGCTAGCGTTGTCGATGTAGAGCTTGCCGTGACGACTCTTGGTCATCCGGCCCACAGCTAATCCATTGATCCCTACGAAGCTGCCCTTCAAGAAATCAAAATTGTCGTGCGCTGGCCCCATGGTGGGCGCCAATTGTCGTGGACTTAACACGGCAGATGCCCTAGCGAAAGGACTTAGGTGTGGATCCATCATCGCTAGGTTAGCTAGAAGGGGTTAAACGGGACAAGGGACACAGAGAGTTTACCCAGGTTCGGCCCCTCTCAACGAGGTAAAAGCCTGCTCCTGCTTTTGGTTGTATTGCTAGGGTTTCAATTACCAGGGAGCGAATACGCTTGACCTAGCTCTCGACCAATTGTTACCTGCCCTAACCCACCACCGGGTCACCCCTTTATATACACAGGTTGATGCCCGGCGGCTTATAGAGTCCCGACCGGCTCATACACAATGTGTTCGGCATGGTGACTAACTAAGCTTGCCTTACAATACAAGTTACACACATGGCGGTTCATCCTCTTGGGCCTCAAGTCGCCTCTGGGTCTTGGGCCTTCAATAGGCTTCCTTCATGACCCACCATCTTCATCTTTAAGTCACCAGTGGTATGACCTGGCCCCTCCTGGATGGTTCATACCTAATAGTTATATCCCCAACAAATTCTTAACTCCTCAGTAAGAAAAAATTCCTCAGAGAACAAAAGATCATCGTCACTGTCACTAAAGAAATTGACTGAACTGTGTGAGATTTCCAATGGCTTCACTCAACGGTATTGGGTAGGTGTAGGCTTTGAGATGAGCATCACTTGGAAAGTGTTTCCTTAGTTTTACCTCGACCCCCGGCCTTTAACAGTATGGTGTTTCCTATGACTCAAGAAAGAGAAAATGAAACTACGAAAACAAAACTCTTCACGCTTCATAATCCTCGTATCAATATCGAAGTCTTCAAGGTCACACCAATTTCCTCATTTTCAAAGTGTTCAAGAAAACCAAAGTCTTCAACTGAAGACATTCATTTTTAGGGGTCGACTTTCATTGTAAATATCAAACTCCTCATAGACTTATAGACCCTGTGTACACTCACAAACACATTAGTCCCTTAACCTATAAGTCTTCAATACACCAAAATCACTAAGGGGCATTAGATGCACTTACAATCTCCCCCTTTTTGGTGATTGATGACAAATAGGTTATGTTTTCAACGGGGATAAACATATGAAGTGTAAATATTGATATTGAGGAATTTGATTGCAAGATATAGAAGAACTCCCCCTGAAGATGTGCATATTTGAGGAATTTGCTTTGGATTGCAAATGCACATTGTAGAGTAATATCATGGAGATATTTCCCTATATCTTCCCCTAATAATAAAAGCGCTATCGCTTCTTGGCTCCAAATTTTCGTACGCCAGTTTAAAATTTTCGTCCGTCCTCTCGCGTGGTCCGTTTCCGTATGTTAGTTTAAAATTTCCGTCCGTCCTCTCGCATGGTCAGTATGTCGGTCGTTTTGGAGGTCGTTGAGAGGTTCACAACCCACCGAGGCAGCCCATTATTCTGGTCCACCTGACCCAACAAACCAATAAAAATCAGAGAGCTAAGATGCGTGCAGACTCTCGATCGGTTTGGAGTCTTCTCTTGACCCTCCCATAAATATCGGCTCAAGATTCAAAAGAGAGAGAAGGGGAGGAGGTGGATCCCCTCGAGGCGAAAGGAGACACTTTACGGCCGATCCGACGAGGCACTTCATCTAGACCATGAGGCTGCAATAGTATACGGCCGCGCACATCAGCCGCCTTATCAAGCAAGGACGCGGGGGCGCTGTCATCGCTGCTTTCGAGAGACCAGCGGTCCACCATACAGCCATGGCCACTGGGATGCTAAGACGGCGGCGGTGCAGCCCTGCTTTGAGGTGTGTGGCTCCCGTCAAGGAGCCAACCATGATTCAGAAGGAACATTTGATTCTCTTCTCATGTACATGAATGATACGTTCTGATCAGCACATAGTTGAGACTTTGAGATCGATCAAAGGCCATAGGCCGAAGTTGCTCTTCAGTTGGTTCGTCAATTGGTCCTTCTGACCGCCAACAATACGGCCATACGGGAACTAGAAAACCAATGCACACAACCACGAGATCACGATCCGGGCAAACCCGATCCCACCACTGATCCGCTCCTCTGGTCACTGTTTGTCATCAAGCGCATGCACTATTCCCTTGCCGTCGTCCTCCCATACTGTACTCACAAATAACCGTGTGCTCTTCCTTGACTGGAAAAAGATGGCTTTATCACATTGAAGAACCGCAGCCGCCACCGCTATGACCGACGCCACAAGTAATATCTGGGTGATCAGGGGATCGGATAACAATCAGCTAGATGCATGCTTATCAACTAAAAGCAAGCAGCTACTCCCTCTCGATGCATGCTTGTACGGATGATTACTGCAGGCATAAACACGGACCGATGAAATCCTAACAACTTGGAGCACGTAACGTCCTCAGGTGTGTCCATATGTATATATCATTGTGTGCATGAAGCGAATAGCTAGATGCAGTAGTGACATTAACTTGGGAGTACAATTTATATCCACAATTACCGACGCTTGTCATCTTCTCCATACAAAACTCTAAGATCTATCTGAAGTAAATATATTTGTCGCTGCATTACTTAGAGCCAATAATATATGTACATATGTTTTTCAACTATTTAGAGAGACAGACATAGATACTATGCGATAGTATAAATCATTATTGCAAAAAGGTTTGCTTCCACTGAGCATCTATGAGTATGCGGAGATAATTTCACACTTTGAAGGAAGTTTGTTCAGTTTTGAAACCCAAGGTGGTTTATTTCGATCCAAATCCAACAGTAAAATTTGGATAATTTCTCGAAGTTATCTACAAGGAGTGGTATGTATTTACCATTACTAATCAGCTTGATCGATAATGTATTTTTGCAGTTCATATATGGTCAAAGCTTTATATGTCGTTTTCACATACACATATCTAAGTAGTACTACCTCCGATCCATGATAAGTGTTGCAGTTTTGAACTAACCCCAGTTTAAAACTGCAACACTTATTTTGGATAAGAGGGGGTATCATTTTGTTTTGTTTTTAAAGGATGAGTATTGCATCTTAATAGTAGCATGGCTGCCGAATGCCCATCAATTTTCACCAAAGGAAAGATAAGTCGAGGCAGAAGCCGACTGATTGCGAGCTATAGTTCAATACTGCACCATGGGAGTCGAATACCATATGGATTGTTAAGTTCATTTTGTACCCGTTGCAACGCACGGGCACTTTTGCTAGTCTTGTAATTCATACATGCATTTAACATATGATATGAAGAATTTGAAATGCATGACGAAATATGGTGTCGGACGAAATTCAGCATGCGTGCATTAAGGTACTTGAGGAAATAAGCATGCAGAAGGCAGTTCAAAAGTATCAGACCACCATAGGACTTAAGTTTACAACTCATCAGAGCAAACATCTCAGAAGAGCAAGAGTTGTAACTTAACCAAAAAAACTCCCATATATATGACCCGCTTGAAGACTAACTCAATTTTTTTCCCTTTGTCATCGAATGACCAAAAGGGACGAAACATGAGGACTAACGCCCCTAAAGAATAACATCATGATGTCGATGGAGGAGCGCCAGCGTTGTTGGGGTCGTCCGTTGAGGTAGGGTCTGCCGCTGCGTCGTTCAAATCTTCAGCTTCATCTGTCTCACGCGATGAAGAATATGAACTGGTGACCAGTTGCGGAACTTTGACCTTCTTGAATTTCTTCGAAGGAGGCTGAGACCAGCCAAAGTCCTGTTGGAAGCCCATCTTCTTGAGATCTTCATCACCATAGAGGTGGGACAATATGGCCCAAGTGCGATCGAAGACTTCATGCAAGTAGTAATAGTTTTTCTTCACAGTGTTTTGAGTGACATCCATGTTCTGAAGAATTGAGCCAAATTGACGCTTGACCCACTTGTGATTGTGATCGACCTTATGATGAAGACTTGGGAGAAGCTCACGATCAGTCATCACTCGTGGAGCAGTGGCTTCAGGAACTGGCTTTGAAGCTTTTGCGGCAGAATCCTGAGTTGCAGAGTCATCAATAAGATGCAGCTTTGCGAAACTGACCATCCAATGGACGAGTGCCCTCATCAATAATAGCAGCTTTGCCTTTCTCATCATCTGAGGAAATAGTCCTTTTGAGGACTTCAATAGGAGGCAAATAGTTGAGATGATTTTGACAATCTGCCTTGTAATGAATTGAAGACCTTGATCTGATGAATTTCATTATCTAGTGAGCATAAGGCTTCAACTCAAAAGGTGATAGAGCAGCTGAGTGAGTCCTGAATTAAGGGGTCATCGGGCATCTGGCCTGTGTGACGTGGGCTGGACTATTGGGCCATGAAGATACAAGATAGAAGACTTCCTCCCGTGTCCGGATAGGACTCTCCTCTACGTGGAAGGAAAGCTAGGCGGCCGGATGTACTATTTCCTTTCTATGTAACCAACTTTGTACAACCCTAGTCCCCTCCGGTGTCTATATAAACTAGAGGGTTTAGTCCGTAGAGGCAATCATACTCATACAGGCAAGACTTCTAGGGTTTTAGCCATTACGATCTCGTGGTAGATCAACTCTTGTAACCCCATACATATCAATATTAATCAAGCAGGACGTAGGGTATTACCTCCATCAAGAGGGCCCGAACCTAGGTAAAACTTCATGTCCCTTGTCTCATGTTACCATCAACTTCAAACGCATAGTTCGGGACCCCCTACCCGAGATCTGCCGGTTTTGACACCGATATTGGTGCTTTCATTGAGAGTTCCTCTATGACGTCGAAGACAGGGTTGATGGCTCGCCTTGTTGTCAAGGACAGTATTACCTCCGGAGGAGCCCTTGCCTCAGGCCAAACCCTCCGGTTGGGCGGCTTTACCATGACCACCCGTTCGGCCATTAAGCCGACGATGACTTCTCGGGTCATCGAAAATCGCCTTTGTATTGACCCTGAATACTCCAAACGGATGGATCCGACAGAGTTGTCATCTTTAAATGAGCTCCTCGATCACATCACTGCCTTGGGGGCGCTATGGACTACGATCGGATTGGGCTTAAACTCGATCAGAGCGAAATCAAATCTCCGCCGATCACCCATAAGATAGCGGTAGTAGAGGAGCAAATCAACAACTCTTCCTCTATATTGAGGATGAACTATGTTCGGATTTCCGCGCTCGAAGAGCCGGAAACCCGTCCGCAGAACAACACGCCCCGTCCTCTGAACCTATAATCGGACGGTGGACCTGAAGAATCGGTTGATATCCCGGAGCCCGAACTGTTCAGCTTGGAAATTCCTCAGACTTCAGATCCCAAATTGGGTCAGGGTTCGGATCTAAAGCCACCCACCAACCTAGATATGCGCGACCTCATGTGCATACAACAGCAGTCTCAGGAAACAGTCAATCACTTTTGGGCTAGATTCCTCCTTTTCAAAGACAAGATTAAAGATTGCCGCGACGAAGATGCGATCTCAGCATTCTGCAATAATTGCATGGACGTAGGAATACTCAACGCCATCAACCGCCGTCGCGTATTACATTTCACTAACTTGGCAATTATCGTACAGAAGTACTACGCAACGGAAAGCGCCTGGAAAACTCAGGCAGCTCACTGGAAACCACTGGTTTCTACTCACCCCTTCGTTCGGGCAACAAGGATGCATCCTCGCGGGGCACCCGAACTAATAGTCAAGAAGTCTAAGCCCATTACAGGGCGCGGAACCGTTCTGGAGGGATGGCTTGATAGGCCATGCAAAATGCACACAACACCGGATACCATACCAACCCACAACCTTAGAGCATGTTGGATACTCCGGCAAGTGGCCAAGAGCGGCGAGGATATCCTCACCAAAAACACCGTGGAGCAACTCCCCCCAGAACACGACGTCCATAGAGTATTGACAGTCTTTGAGAATTTCGCTTCGAACAATCGGCGCAAGAGGGCACTCTGTGACCTCGCTGAAGTCTGCCAAGTCGCAACAATAAATCCTTGGAACGACACGACCATAACTTTCAACGCCAGTGACGAACCAAAAATTCGGTCAGTCCGGGCACTAGCCGCCTTGGTCCTCAATCCAATTGTGGACGGCTTTTGGCTCACTAAAGTTCTCATGGATGGTGGAAATGGACTAAACCTCATCTACGAGGACACACCGAATAAAATGGAAATAGATAGGAGCCGCATCGAGCCTAGTAATACAACCTTCTGAGGGATCATTCCCAGCAGGGAAGCACAATGCGCGGGGAAAATTACAGTCGATGTGGTATTTGGCACGCCGGAGAACTATCGGTCCGAAGAGATAACCTTCCAAGTGGCCCCTTTCAACAGTGGATATCATGCCCTGTTGGGGTGAGATGCATTCACACACTTTCAAGCTATACCTCATTACGAGTATATGAAGCTCAAGATGCCCGGGCCCAACGATATTATCACTCTTGCCAGCGATCCGGACATATCCCTCCGCGCCGAAAACAAAACAGTATCCCTAGCCCTCGAGACACTGTCTGAGGCCCTCGCAGCCGAAGAGTTAACCGCACTATGCTCCACAGTGGATAGGGACGACGTAATCCTCGATAAGCGTCCCAAATCCACCTCTTTCAAACCAGCGGACGAAATAGTCAAATTCCAAGTCCACCCGACGGACCCCAAGAAGACTACTTCCATCGGGGCACAACTGGACCCAACGGTTGACTCCGCACTACGAACATTCCTACGCGAGAACTGGGATATATTCGCCTGGCACCCTTCTGATATGCCAGGAATCCCATACAGGCTGGCTGAACTCAGCCTCAATATATTGAAGGGATATAAGTTGGTCAAGCAAACATTGCGGTGCTTTTCCGAAACTAAATGACAAGCCATGGGGGGAGGAGCTAGCCAAGTTAATCGAGGCCGGATTCATCAGAGAAATAAAACACCCGGACTATCTAGCAAACCTGGTGATGGTACCAAAGAAGGACAAATCCTGGCGCATGTGCGTCGACTTCAAAGACCTCAATAGGGCTTGCCCCAAGGATCCCTTCCCCCTCCCGCGCATCGATCAGATCATTGATGCTACTCCAGGACACGACGCACTGTGTTTCCTCAACGCATACTCCAGATACCATCAAATCAAGATGAAGGAATCCGATCAAGCCGCAACGGCATTCATCATCCCATACGGGCCTTTCTGCTTTAACAATATGCCCTTTGGGCTTAAAAACGCCGGCGCCACCTACCAACGCATGATTCAAACATGCCTGGAGAAGCAAATCCGCAAGACAGTGGAAGCATATGTGGATGACGTCGTCATCAAAACTAAACACATCGAGTCATTAATAGACGACTTGCATCTCACATTCGACAATCTCCGGACATATGACATCAAACTCAATCCGGAAAAGTGTGTTTTCGGCGTTCCTGCCGGAAAGCTGCTGGGCTTCATCGTTTCCAATAGAGGAATTGAGGCAAATCCAGCCAAAATCTGAGCTTTGTCACAATTGGCCACGCCAATCGAGCTTAAACAGGTCCAAAAACTAGCCGGATGTGTGGCAGCTTTAAGCCGCTTTATCTCCAGACTAGGAGAAAAAGCATTGCCACTTTATCGCCTTCTCTGATGTACCAACCAATTCGAGTGGAGGAAGGCGGCAACGGCCGGACTGGGGGAAAAGGCTCTTTTAGCAAGCAACCCGATCCTTGCCATGCCAAACATCGGCGAACCAATGTTATTATACATCTCTGTAACGCACCAGGTGGTGAGCGCAGTTCTCGTTGTTGAGCGAGAGGAGGACGGACACAAGTTCCCACTCCAGAAACATGTATACTATGTATCCACTATCCTTACACCATGCAAATCCCGGTACCCTCATTACCAAAAGATAGCATATGCGGTATTCATGGCATCCTGGAAGCTACGACACTACTTCCAAGAATGGTGGCTTCCGAAGTACCACTTAATGACATAATAAATAACCGCGATGCTACGGGTCGGATTACGAAGTGGGCTATTGAGCTCCTACCATTTAACATAACATACAAACCATGACGGGCCATTAAATCCCAAGTATTGGCCGACTTCGTCACCGAATGAACAGAGGCCGAACTCCCTAAAGAGTACGACACATATTCCAACTGGGTCATGTACTTCGATGGCTCTAAAATGCTGGCTGGTTTAGGAGTAGGCATCATTTTAACGTCCCCCACTAGAGATACAGTCCAGTATGTACTCCAAATATTATACACAGACTTCAACAATGAAGCTGAATACGAGGCCTTATTGCACAGTCTTCGGATGGCTACCTCCATGGGCATACAACGCCTGGAGGTGCGCGGGTATTCAAACCTCGCAATATCCCAGATAAATGGAGACTTCGATGCCAAGGACCCGAAGATGGCGGCCTATCATAACGCCATACTCAAAATATCAGCATGATTCGAGGGACTCGGTTCCATCATGTGGCTCGAGAGAGTAATCAAGCGGCGGACGTCATCGCTCGCATGGGCGCCAAGCGCGACCCTGTCCCACCTAACATCTTTTTGGAAAGGCTCTTTAAGCCATCTGTGGTATGGTAGGATGAGTGCGGCAACACTAGTCCGGATCCGACTACACCCGCAGATTCCGAACACAATGCCAATATCATCGGGGGCTCAGCCACCGAAATAACACCATCGGCCCATCCAATAATGGCAGTAATTGCCCCATGGACCGAACCATTCTTGTCCTACCTTAATAGGCGAGAGCTCCCGGCGGACCAGATTGAGGCTCGCTGCATTGTTCAGTGCTCAAAAGCCTACAAGGTCCACGACGGAGAGCTCTACAAGAAAAGTGCTACCGGAGTCCTTCAAAGATGTATCTCCAAAGAAGAAGGACGGCAGCTCCTGGCTGAAATCCATGCTAGCCTCGACGGTCACCACGCCGCGGCTCGGGCCCTTGTAAGTAAGGCATTCCGTACAGGTTTCTTCTAGCCGACGGCCCGAGCAGACGCCCAGGACTTGGTCCAACATTGTTTCGGATGCCATCTCTTCGCCAATCAAAGCCATATGCCGCCTACGGCACTACAAATAATCCCCATTACTTGGCCTTTTGTGGTCTAGGGGCTTGATATGGTGGGACCCCTTAAAGGAGGGAGCCATAAGAAAAAATATCTGCTAGTCATGGTAGATAAATTCACCAAGTGGATAGAGGCCAAACCAGTGAAAACAGCCGAAGTTGGACCGGTGATAGACTTTATATCTGGTGTCGTGCACCGTTATGGTGTCCCACACAGCATCACCACCGATAACGGCTCCAATTTCATAGTCGATGAAGTAAAATCCTGGTGTGCTAAATTGGGCATTAAACTCGATTACACCTCGGTCTATCATCCACAAACAAACAGTCAAGTCGAACGAGCTAATGGTCTTATTATGAGTGGCATTAAGCCTAGATTAGTGTAGTCCTTGAAAGAATCAAACAAGCACTGTGTTGAGGAGTTTGACTCTGTACTCTGGGGGCTGCGGACCACGCCGAATCGCACTACCGGAAATACACCTTTCTTCATGGTGTACGGATTAGAGGCTGTGTTGCCCTGCGGCATTATTCATGACTCACCTAGAGTGCACATGTATGAAGAGAAAGAGGCTGAGCTTGATTGGTAGGACGGCTTAGATTCCCTGGAGGAGGAGCACGACGTCGCAAAAGCCCGTTCCGCATTTTATCAATGACAGGCTCAGAGATATCAAACCAGGGAAGTGCGGGCCAAGACTTATAACATTGGCAAACTCGTTCTACACTTACCAGAGAAGAAAAAGGACAAACTCAAGACCAAGTGGGAGGGTCCCTTCATCATAGATGAAGTTCTCACTGGAGGAGCGCACCGCCTGCGTGACGCATCGGACAACCGCTTAGAGCCGAACCCGTGGAATGCCGCCAGACTCTGAAGATTCTACGCCTAGAGCTGGACTCTTTGTTCGTCTTCTTCTCCCTTTGTTTCCATTATTTTCTTTTTCCTCTCTTTAACTTTTTCGTTTAGCTCTTTAGCTCTTGTGCGGCCAAACCGCACACCTATGATGTGCACATCCTTAAATGTATACACTCATAATACCCGGGGGCTTCTTTTATAGAAGCTTATTATTATTTTCCAAGCATCAAGCTCAACACATATGTGTCCTCTTCCGCATATGTACCTTTTCTTCGCCATTATATGCATCGTTGTGACTTAAGTTTTGGCCAAGCTGGGTTGTCTGGCTCCTGTGCTTATTCCCTACGTTCCCATTTGTTTGGCTAGGGCATAAAGGGAGCACCTCTGCGATTGTTACTGCCGGGTCATCCGGACGTGTACCTTAGACTGCGTGAAGCCGAAAGCTAGTGTTCTTAAGGGAATATTCGGTCGGCGGACTAAACACGTGTTACACTCATTACACTATGAACCCCCAAATGTCACTCACACTGTGATTTTTTCAATCATGGTTCGGACATGCATTCTAACGCATATTCACCCAGGGAAAGGAACCCTTAACGGAACTATTCTCCTTGGAAGATGTTTCTTACAATTTCAATCTAATATAACATAGCTAGCTGGATACAACTTGTGTGTTCAAGCAACTATGACCCTTACGCCTGGTTTCCACGCATGCCCCGGTTTATATTACTGAGTGGGTATTCGGAAACACTCCGAGAATTCGGGTCCATAGGTTGAAGCGAAAAGGTCTGCCATGACAATTGTTTTACAATCCGGCTTGGGACAAATTTGTCAATTGAAGTGCATAGTCATTTAGACTCAAAAACTTCTTCCTCTATGCCATCTAACAGGCTGTCTAGCTTACAATCCCGTTGGGAATATGTGGCGGCTATCTTTACTTGGTCATATACCAAACTAACTGTTATTTCTTTTCCATCTGACCCCTTAGGTCCGACCCGGGCCATATGATTCGGATCGAGCTTGGTATACCGTGTTTTTACCATGGCCCAAGCCTCTTGCGCACCTTCTTGGCAGGCTGATATCTTCCATAATCGGAAGCGCCACCGAGCTCCCTGGAATAGCTTTACAAGCTCCCCCATACTTCCTGGAGGAGAGGCGGACAGCCACAAAGCTTTGGCAATACTCCGCATTGCTTGCCGAGCTTGCTCGTGCAATTGGGACAACTCTTGCAGAAGGTCGCCTTGAGAGCCGGACATTTCCTCTTCGGGACGGCCAGTTAGCATACCTGTAGACATCAATCTGTCAGATCATTTCTTCGCTAAAATGCATAAAGGTGAGGTCAAAAACATACTGAATATGCCGCCTTGTAGACTCCTATTCTCCTTGACGGTGTGAGATAGTTGGGCTCGAACATATTTTAGTTCTTCGCCCAGCCGGGAATTGGAATCCTATAGTTTATTCTTTTCATCCCTAACCCGCGTCAGCACACATTGATACGTCCATTTTGCATCATGCTTTTATATCAATATTTATTGCATTATGGGCTGTTATTACACATTAAGTCACAATACTTATGCCTATTCTCTCTTATTTTACAATGTTTACATAAAGAGGGAGAATGCCGGCAGCTAGGATTCTGGGCTGGAAAAGGAGCAAATATTAGAGACATATTCTGCACAGCTCCAAAAGTCCTGAAACTTCACGGAAGACGTTTTCAGAATATATAAAAAATACTCAGCGGAAGAGATTCACCACGGGGGCCACACCCTGCCCACGGGGGTGGGGGCGCGCCCTACCCCCCTCGGCGCGCCCCCCTACCTCGTGGGCCCCCTAGTGGCTCTCTGGTAGCCATCTTCTGCTATATGAAATCTTTCGATGGGAAAAAATAACAACCCATCTTCTTGGATGAAACTCCGCCACCACGAGGCGGAACCTTGGCGGAACCAATCTAGGGCTCTGGCGGAGCTGTTCTGCCGGGGAAACTTCCCTCTCGGAGGGGGAAATCATCGCCATCGTCATCACCAACGCTCCTCTCATCAGTAGAGGGCAATCTCCATCAACATCTTCATCAGCACCATCTCCTCTCAAAACCCTAGTTCATCTCTTGTATCCAATTCTTGTCTCCAAGTACGGGATTGGTGTTAGTAGGTTGCTAGTAGTGTTAATTACTCCTTGTAGTTGATGCTAGTTGGTTTATTAGGTGGAAGATCATATGTTCAGATCTTATATGCATATTAATACCCCTCTGATTATGAACATGTTTATGCTTTGTGAGTAGTTACGTTAGTTCCTGAGGACATGGGAGAAGTCTTGCTATTAGTAGTCATGTGAATTTGGTATTCATCGATATTTTGATGAGATGTATGTTGTCCCTCCTCTAGTGGTGTTATGTGAACGTCGACTACATGACACTTCACCATTATTTGGGCCTAGAGGAAGGCATTGTGAAGTAATAAGTAGATGATTGGTTGCTAGAGTGACAGAAGCTTAAACCCTAGTTTATGCGTTGCTTCGTAAGGGGCTGATTTGGATTCATATGTTTCATGCTATGGTTAGGTTTACCTTAATACTTTTGTTGTAGTTGTGAATGCTTGCAAATAGAGGTTATTCATAAGTGGGATGCTTGTCCAAGTAAGGACAGTACCCAAGCACCGGTCCACCCACATACCAAATTATCAAAGTACCGAACGTGAATCATAAGAGCGTGATGAAAACTAGCTTGATGATATTCCCATGTGTCCTCGAGAGCTCTTTTCTCTATATAAGAGTTTGTCCAGGCTTGTCCTTTGCTACAAAAAGGATTGGGCCACCTTGCTGCACTTTATTTACTTTTTCTTACTTGTTGCTCGTTACAAATTATCCTATCACAAAACTATCTGTTACCACTTGTTTCAGTACTTGCAGAGAATACCTTGCTGGAAACCGCTTATCATTTCCTTCTGCTCCTCGTTGGGTTCGACACTCTTACTTATCGAAAGGACTATGATAGATCCCCTATACTTGTGGGTCATCAAGACTCTTTTCTGGCGCCGTGCCGGGGAGTGAAGCGCCTTTGGTAGGTGGAATTTGGTAAGGAAAAATTCATATAGTGTGCTGAAATTTACTGTCACTTGTTACCATGGAAACTAATCCTCTGAGGGGCTTGTTTGGGGTATCTTCACCCCGACCAGTAGAGCAAAGAGTTGCTCCTCAACCATCTGAACCTACTGAAAATGAAAATGTCTGATTTGAAATTCCTTCGGGTATGATAGAAAAACTGCTAGCTAATCCCTTTTTAGGAGATGGAACAAAACATCCTAATGAGCATCTAATATATGTGGATGAAGTTTGTGGATTATTTCAGCTTGCAGGTGTACCTGGAGATGTTGTTAAGAAAAAGGTCTCCCCTTTATCTTTGAAGGGAGATGCATCGACATGGTATAGGCTCTGTGATGATATGGGATCTTGGAATTACAAACGATTGAAATTGGAATTTCATCAGAAGTTTTATCCTATGCATCTTGTTCATCGTGATCGCAATTATATATATAATTTCTGGCCTCGCGAAGGAGAAAGCATCGCTCAAGCTTGGGGGAGGCTTAAATCAATGTTATATTCGTGCCCCAATCATGAACTCTCAAGAGAAATGATTATTCAAAAAATTTATGCTTGACTTTCTGATAGCAATCGCACCATGCTTGACACTTCTTGTGCTGGCTCTTTTATGATGAAGACTATTGAATTCAAATGGGATTTATTGGAAAGAATTAAACGCAACTCTGAAGATTGGGACCTCGACAAAGGTAAGGAGTTAGGTATGACACCTAGGTTTGATTGTGTTAAATCTTTTATGGATACCGATGTTTTCCGTAAATTTAGCACTAAATATGGACTTGACTCTGAGATAGTAGCTTCTTTCTGTGAATCTTTTGCTACTTATGTTGATCTCCCCAAGGAGAAGTGGTTTAAATATCATCCTCCCATAGAAGTAAAAGTATCTGCACCTATTAAAATTGAAGAAAAGATTGTCACTTATAATGATCCTATTGTTCCTACTGCTTATGTTGAGAAACCACCTTTCCCTGTTAGGATAAAGGATCATGATAAAGATTCAACTATGGTTCGTAAAAGCAATATTAAAACTTATACACCTCATGAGCAAATTAAAGTTGAACCTGATATTGCTATTGTTAAAGATCTCCTGTCTGATAATATTGATGGGCATGTTATTCATTTCCTTGATGAGACTGCTAGAATTGCTAAACCTTGTGCTAAAGATAAAAACAGACCGGTGGTAGGCATGCCTGTTATTTCTGTTAAAATAGGAGATCATTGTTATCATGGCTTATGTGATATGGGTGCTAGTGCTAGCGCAATACCTTATTCCTTATACAAAGAAATTATGCATGATATTGCACCTGCTGAGATAGAAGATATTGATGTCACAATTAAACTTGCCAATAGAGATACTATTTCACCAATGGGAATTGTTAGAGATGTTGAAGTCTTGTGTGGGAAAACTAAATATCCTGCTAATTTTCTTGTTCTTGGTTCCCCACAAGATAGCTTTTGTCCTATTATATTTGGTAGACCCTTCCTGAACACTGTTAATGCTACCATAGATTGCAAAAGGGATGTTGTTACTATCGGTTTAGATGATATGTCTCATGAATTTAATTTCTCTAAATTTAGTAGACAACACCGTGAAGTAGAATTACCTAGTAAGGATGAAATTATTGGTCTTGCTTCTATTGCCGTACCTCCTAGTGATCCTTTAGAACAATATTTGCTAGACCATGAAAATGACATGTTTATGAATGAAAGAAGGGAAATAGATGAAGTATTCTTTAAACAGGAACCTATTCTGAAACACAATTTGCCTATTGAAATCCTAGGGGATCCTCCTTCACCCAAAGGTGATCCCGTGTTTGAGCTTAAACCGTTACCTGGTACTCTTAAATATGCTTATCTTGATGAGAAAAATATATATCCTGTTATTATTAGTGCTAACCTTTCAGAGCATGAGGAAGAGAGATTATTGAAAACTCTGAAGAAGCACCGTGCTGCTATTGGGTATACTCTTGATGATCTTAAGGGCATTAGTCCCACTCTATGTCAACATAAAATAAATTTGGAAGAAGATGCTAAACTAGTTCGTGATCATCAACGACGGCTGAATCCTAAAATGAAAGAAGTGGTAAGAAAGGAAATACTAAAGCTCCTTGAGGCAGGTATAATCTATCCCGTTGCTAATAGTTAGTGGGTAAGCCTTGTCCATTGTGTCCCTAAGAAAGGAAGTATTACTGTTGTTCCTAATGATAAAGATGAATTGATTCCTCGAAGAATTATTACAGGTTATAGGATGGTAATTGATTTTCGCAAATTAAATAAGGCCACTAAAAAGGATCATTACCCCTTACCTTTTATCGATCAAATGCTAGAAAGATTATCCAAACATACACATTTTTGCTTTCTAGATGGTTATTCTGGTTTCTCTCAAATACCTATGTTAGACAAGGATCAATCAAAGACTACTTTTACTTGCCCTTTTGGTACTTTTGCTTATAGACGTATGCCTTTTGGTTTATGTAATGCACCTGCTACCTTTCAAAGATGCATGATGTCTATATTCTCTGACTTTCGTGAAAAGATTTGTGAGGTTTTCATGGACGATTTTTCCGTCTATGGATCTTCTTTTGATGATTGCTTGAGCAACCTTGATCGAGTTTTGCAGAGATGTGAAGAAACTAATCTTGTCTTGAATTGGGAAAAGTGCCACTTTATGGTGAATGAAGGTATTGTCTTGGGACATAAAGTTTCTGAAAGAGGTATTGAGGTTGATAAAGCCAAGGTTGATTCTATTGAAAAGATGCCATCTCCCAAGGACATCCAAGTTATATGAAGTTTCCTTGGTCACGCCGGATTTTATAGGAGGTTCATTAAGGACTTCTCAAAAATTTCTCGGCCTCTGACTAATTTATTACAAAAAGATATACCATTTGTCTTCGATGATGATTGTGTAGAAGCATTTGAAATACTTAAGAAAGCATTGATCTCTGCACCTATTGTTCAGCCACCTGATTGGAATTTACCCTTTGAAATTATGTGCGATGCTAGTGATTATGCTGTAGGTGTTGTTCTAGGGCAAAGAGTTGATAAGAAATTAAATGTTATTCAATATGCTAGTAAAACCCTAGACAATGCTCAAAGAAATTATGCTACCATTGAAAAAGAATTCTTAGCAATTGTATTTACTTGTGATGAGTTCAGACCTTATATTGTTGATTCTAAAGTAACTATTCACACTGATCATGCTGCTATTAAATATCTCATGGAAAAGAAAGATGCTAAACCTAGACTTATTAGATGGGTTCTCTTGCTACAAGAATTTGACTTACATATTGTTGATAGAAAGGGAGCTGAGAACCCCGTTGCAGACAACTTGTCTAGGTTAGAAAATGTGCTTGATGACCCACTTCCTATTGACGATAGCTTTCCTGATGAGCAATTAAATGTCATAAATGCTTCTCATACCGCTCCATGGTATGCTGATTATGCTAATTACATTGTTGCTAAGTTTATACCACCTAGTTTCACATACCAGCAAAAGAAAAAGTTCTTCTATGATTTGAGGCATTACTTTTGAGATGACCCACATATTTATAAAGAATGAGTAGATGGCGTTATAGACGTTGTGTACCTGAGCATGAACAGGAACAGATCCTATGCAAGTGTCACTCCGAAGCTTATGGAGGACACCATGCTGGAGATAGAACTGCACATAAGGTATTGCAATCTGGTTTTTATTGGCCTACTCTCTTCAAGGATGCCCGTAAGTTTGTCTTATCTTGTGATGAATGCCAAAGAATTGGTAATATTAGTAGACGTCAAGAAATGCCTATGAACTATTCACTCGTTATTGAACCATTTGATGTTTGGGGCTTTTGACTATATGGGACCTTTTCCTTCCTCTAATGGATATACATATATTTTAGTTGTTATTGATTACGTTACTAAGTGGGTAGAAGCTATTCCAACTAGTAGTGCTGATCATAACACTTCTATTAAAATGCTTAAAGAAGTTATTGTTCCAAGATTTGGAGTCCCTAGATATCTAATGACTGATGGTGGTTCACATTTTATTCATGGTGCTTTCCGTAAAATGCTTGCTAAATATGATGTTAATCATAGAATTGCATCTCCTTATCACCCACAGTCTAGTGGTCAAGTAGAATTGAGTAATAGAGAGCTCAAGTTAATTTTGCAAAAGACTGTTAATAGATCTAGAAAAAATTGGTCCAAGAAACTTGATGATGCATTATGGGCCTATAGAACTGCATATAAAAATCCTATGGGTATGTCTCCGTATAAAATGGTTTATGGAAAAGCATGTCACTTACCTCTCGAACTAGAACACAAGGCATATTGGGCTATTAAAGAACTCAATTATGATTTCAAACTTGCCGGTGAGAAGAGGTTATTTGATATTAGCTCACCTGATGAATGGAGAACCCAAGCCTATGAAAATGCCAAGTTGTTTAAAGAAAAAGTTAAAAGATGGCATGACAAAAGAATACAAAAGTGTGAGTTCAATGTAGGTGATTATGTATTGCTATACAACTCTCATTTAAGATTTTTTTTGCAGGAAAACTTCTCTCTAAATGGGAAGGTCCTTACGTTATCGAGGAGGTCTGTCGTTCCGGTGCCATAAAAATCAACAACTTCGAAGGCACAAATCCGAAAGTGGTGAACGGTCAAATAATCAAACATTATATCTCAGGTAATCCCATAAATGTTGAAACCAATGTTATTGAAACTGTAACCCCGGAGGAATACATAAGGGACACTTTCCGGAACGTTTCAGACTCTGAAAAGGAATAGGTATGTGGTACGGTAAGTAAACCGACTCCAAAACAGTTTTTAAGGCAATATTTCTCCGTTTTGGAATATTTAGAAAAATAGAAAAATAAGAAGCAGTCCGGGAAGGACACGAGGGCCCCACAAGGGTGGAGGGCGTGCCCTACCCCCCTGGGCGCGCCCCCTACCTCGTGGGCACCTTGTGCGCTTTTCCGACTCTATTTTCTTACACGACACGTATTTTGGTTGGTAAAAATTCATTATATAATCTCCCAGGGGTTTTGACTCCTGTATCACGCAAATATCTCCTATCTTTGTTTCGAGATGTCCTGCTGCAGATTTGAGCAACATGTCGTCCCAAGATTCGGAAGGAGAGAGCTATGTGGATGATTACCTTGAAGATCCTAAAGTCTATGGGGATGTGGAGCATTGTGGTTGGACTACGAAAGAAGAAGAGAACTATGAACCTAAGGGAAAGGAGGAGACGAGCTCAGATGAAGATGAAGTCCCACTACCTCAACCTGGGGACATGCATGTGGAGTTAAAAAAGTCAAGCCTTCCTGATAGAGTAAATAAACCTAAGATCGAGTTTATCCCTTTTCGCCTCTTACAGGAAAACAAATAGGAACTCTACAAAAAGATACTGAGCCTGGAGCAGGAGATCGAGGACCTAAGGGACCAAAATTCTGTCTTCAAACGCAAATTAAGGAAGAAGCCTACGCCATCAACAAAACCACCATCTTCTTCACCAACGAAGAAGAACTGAGCATCGGGTATGGGCACTCCCCTTGGCAATGCCAAGCTTGGGGGAGTGCCCCGGTATTGTATCATCATCACATTTATCTTCACCGTTTTTCTTAGTTCGATCCTTTTGGAATTATCTTGATCTAGTAGAATAAAGTTTATGGCATGAACTAGTTTTGAGTTTTGCTTTATAATTCCTCTATGTAATCGAGTCCGTGAGCTATATAATAAAGGTTAGTGTTGAGTCAAGGGCTTGATTATTTTGCCATGATCCTAAGGGAATAAATGAAAAGAGAATGAAATAAAAAGAAACAAAGAGATCATGTGGATCTTGTGGAGGGTAATGAGCTCACATAGAAAAAGTATGATGAATAAAAGTTCTTGAGAGTTGACAAGCATAGTTTTGGTCATCGTTGCAATTAATAGGAAGTAATAAAGAAAGAGAGGTCTTCACATATAAATATACTATCTTGGACATCTTTTATGATTGTGAGCACTCATTAAAATATGACAAGCTAAAGAGTTGACGTTGGACAAGGAAGACAACGTAATGGGTTATGTTTTCTTACATCAGAGATAAATTATATTATCATGGATCATCCGAAATGGTTGAGCTTGCCTTTCCCCCTCGTGCGAGCCAAATTCATCGCACCAAGTAGAGATACTACGTGTGCTTCCAAATATCCTTAAACCAGTTTTATCATGAGAGTCCACTATACCTACCTATGGATTGAGTAAGATCCTCTAAGTAAGTTGTCATCGGTGCAAGCAATAAAAAATGATCTCTAAATATGTATGACTTATTAGCGTGGGATAAAATAAGCTTTATACGATTGTTTGATATGGAAGAAATAAAAGCGACAGACTGCATAATAAAGGTCCATATCACAAGTGGCAATATAAAGTGACGTTCTTTCGCATTAAGATTTTGTGCATCCAACCATTAAAGCGCATGACAACCTATGCTTCCCTCTGTGAAGGGCCTATCTTCTACTTTTATCTCCTACCTTGCATAAGAGTCATGGTGATCTTGACCCTTCCTTTTTAAATTTTATCCTTTGGCAAGCACAGTATGTTGGAAAGATCCTGGTATATCTGGCTAATTGGATGTGAGTTTTAATGAACTATTATTGTTGACATTACCCTTGAGGTAAAACGTTGGGAGGCAAAACTATAATCCCCTATCTTTCTCTTTGTCCGATTAAAACTCCATACCCATAAGTATTGCGTGAGTGTCAGCAATTGTGAAAGACTATATGATAGCTGAGTATGTGGACTTGCTGAAAAGCTCTTATATATTGACTCTTTCCTATGTTATGATAAATTGCAATTGCTCCAATGACTGAGATTATAGTTTGTTAGTTTTCAATGAAGTTTACGATTCATACTTGAAATTGTGACTGAATTATTACTCTAGCATAAGAAATAATATGACAAGAATTATGTAAGTTGCTATTCTAAGAATGATCATGATGCCCTCATGTCCGTATTTTATTTTCATCTACACCTCTATCTCTAAACATGTGGACATATTTTTCGATTTTGGCTTTTCCCTTGAGGACAAGCGAGGTCTAAGCTTGGGGGAGTTGATACGTCCATTTTGCATCATGCTTTTATATCTATATTTATTGCATTATGGGCTGTTATTACACATTACGTCACAATACTTATGCCTATTCTCTCTTATTTTACAAGGTTTACATAAAGAGGGAGAATGCCGACAGTTGGGATTCTGGGTTGGAAAAGGAGAAAATAATAGATATATATTCTGCACAGCTCCAAAAGTCCTGAAACTTCACAGAAGACGTTTTTAGAATATATAAAAAATACTCAGCGGAAGAGATTCATGATACATCCATTTTGCATCATGCTTTTATATCGATATTTATTGCATTATGGACTGTTATTTCACTTTATGTCACAATACTTATGGATATTCTCTCTTATTTTACAAGGTTTACATAAAGAGGGAGAATGCCGGCAGCTGGAATTTTGGGCTAGAAAAGGAGAAAATATTAGAGACCTATTCTGTGCAACTCCAAAAGTCCTGAAACACCACGGAACGTCTTAAAATAAATAAAGAAAAATCCTCGTAAAAGATGAAGGCCAGGGGGCCCACACCCTTCTCACGAGGGTGGGGGCGCCCCCCCCCCTAGGGCGCGCCCCCTGCCTCGTGGGCCCCCTGGTGGCTCTCCGACGTCCATCTTCTCCTATATGAAGTCTTTCGATGAGAAAAAAATAAGAAGGAACTTTTCGAGACGGGACTCCGCCGCCCCGAGGCGGATCCAATCTAGAGCTCCGGCAAAGCTGTTCTGCCGGGGAAACTTTCCTCCCGGAGGGGGAAATCATCACCATCGTCATCACCAATGCTCCTCTCAGTGGGAGAGGGCAATCTCCATCAACATCTTCACCAGCACCATCTCATCTCCAAACCCTAGTTCATCTCTTGTATCCAATTCTTGTCTCAAAGTCCGGGATTGGTGCTAGTAGGTTGCTAGTAGTGTTGATTACTCCTTGTAGTTGATGCTAGTTGGTTTAATTGGTGGAAAATCATATGTTCAGATCCTATATGCATATTATTACCCCTCTGATTATGAACATGAATATGCTTTGTGAGTAATTATGTTCGTTCCTGAGGACAAGGGAGAAGTCTTGCTATGAGTAGTCATGCGAATTTGGTATTCGTTTGATATTTTGATAAGATGTATGTTGTCTAGCCTCTAGTGGTATTATGTGAACGTCGACTACATAACACTTCACCATTATTTGGGCCTAGAGGAAGGCATTGGGAAGTAATAAGTAGATGATGGGTTGCTAGAGTGACAGAAGCTTAAACCCTAGTTTATGCGTTGCTTCGTAAGGGGCTGATTTGGATCCACATGTTTCATGCTATGGTTAGGTTTACCTTAATACTTTTGTTGTAGTTGCAGATGCTTGCAATAGAGGTTAATCATAAGTGGGATGCTTGTTCAAGTAAGAACAGCACCCAAGCACCGGTCCACCCACATATCAAATTATCAAAGTATCGAACGCGAATCATATGAACGTGATGAAAACTAGCTTGACGATATTCCCATGTGTCCTCGGGAGCACTTTTCCTATTATAAGAGTTTGTTCCGGCTTGTCCTTTGCTACAAAAGGATTGGCCCACCTTGCTACACTTTATTTACTTTTGTTACTTGTTGCTCGTTACAATTTATCCCATCACAAAACTATCTGTTACCACTTATTTTAGTACTTGCAGAGAATACCTTGCTAAAAACCGCTTATCATTTCCTTCTGCTCCTCGTTGGGTTCGACACTCTTACTTATCGAAAGGACTACGATAGATCCCCTATACTTGTGGGTCATCAAGAATCTTTTCTGGCGCCGTTGTCGGGGAGTGGAGCGCCTTTGGTAGGTGGAATTTGGTAAGGAAAAATTTATATATATTGTGCTGAAATTTACTGTCACTTGTTACTATGGAAAGTAATACTCTGATGGGCTTGTTCGGGGTATCTTCACCCCGTCCAGTAGAGCAAAGAGTTGCTCCTCTACCTACTGAACCTATTGAAAATGTAACTCCTTTTGAATTTCCTTCGGGTATGATGGAAAGACTGCTAGCTAACCCTTTTACAGGAGATGGAACAAAGCATACTGATGAGCACTTAATATATGTGGATGAAGTTTATGGATTATTTAAGCTTGCAGGTATACCCAATGATGTTGCTAAGAAGAAGGTCTTCCCTTTATCTATGAAAGGAGACGCAATTATATATATAATTTCTGGCCTCACGAAGGAGAAAGCATTGCTCAAGCTTGGGGGAGGCTTAAATCATTGTTATAATCATGCCCCAATCATGAGCTCCAGAGAGAAATAATTATGCAAAGTTTTTATGCTCGGCTTTCTGAAACAATCGCAACATGCTCGATACTTCTTGTGCTGGTTTTATGATGAAGACTATTGAATTCAGATGGAATTTATTGGATAGAATTAAACGCAACTCTGAAGATTGGGATCTCGACAAAGGTAAGGAGTCAGGTATGACACCTAAGTTTATTGTGTTAAATCTTTTATGGACACCGATATTTTCTGTAAATTTAGCACTAAATATGGACTTGACTCTGAGATAGTAGCTTCTTTTTGTGAATCTTTTGCTACTTATGTTGATCTCCCTAAGGAAAAGTGGTTTAAATATCATCCTCCCATAGATGTAAAAGTAGATGCACCTACTAAAGTTGAATAAAAGACTGTCACTTATAATGATCCTATTGTTCCTACTTCTTATATTGAGAAACCACCTTTCCCTGTTAGAGTAAAGGATCATGCTAAAGCTTCCACTGTTGTTCATAAAAGCAATATTAGAACATATGCACCTCCTGAGCAAGTTAAAGTAGAACCTAATATTGCTATTACCTAATATTGCTATTGTTAAAGATCTCTTGTCTGATAATATTGATGGGCATGTTATTCAGTTCGAAGGTGAAACTGCTAGAATTGCTAAACCTTGTGCTAAAGATAAACATAGACCTGTGGTAGGCATGCCTGTTATTTCTGTTAAAATAGGAGATCATTGTTATCATGGCTTATGTGATATGGGTGCTAGTTCAAGTGTTATACCGCATACCTTATACAAAGAAATTATGCATGACATCGCACCTGTTGAGTTAGAAGATATTGATGTCACAATTAAACTTGCTAATAGAGATACTATTTCACCAATTGGAATTGTTAGAGATGTTGAAGTCTTGTGTGGTAAAACTAAATATCCTGCTGATTTTCTTGTTCTTACTTCCCCACAAGATAGCTTTTGTCCCATTACATTTGGTAGACCCTTCTTGAACACTGTTAATGCTAAGATAGACTGCGAAAAGAATGTAGTTACTATTGGCTTGGATGATATGGTTCATGAGTTTAATTTCTCTAAATTTAGTAAACAACATCGTGAGGAAGAATTACCTAGTAAGGATGAAATTATTGGTCTTGCTTCTATTACCGTACCTCCTAGTGATCCTTTAGAACACTATTTGCTAGACCATGAAAATGATATGTTCATGAATGAAAGAAGGGAAATAGATGAAGTATTCTTTAAATAGGAACCTATTCTGCAACATAACTTGCTTGTTGAAATTTTAGGGGATCCTCCTCCACCTAAGGGTGATCCCGTGTTTGAGCTTAAACCTCTGCCTGATAATTTTAAATATGTTTATCTTGATGAAAAGAAGATATATCCTGTTATTATTAGTGCTAACCTTTCAGAGCATGAAGAAGAAAGATTATTGAAAACTCTGAAGAAGCATCGTGCTGCTATTGGATATACTCTTGATGATCTTAAGGGCATTAGTCCCACTCTATGTCAACATAAAATAAATTTGGAAGCAAATGCCAAACCAGTTCGTGATACTCAACGACGTCTGAATCCTAAAATGAAAGAAATGGTAAGAAAAGAAATACTCAAGCTTCTGGAGGCAGGTATAATCTATCCCATTGCTGATAGTGAGTGGGTAAGTCCTGTCCATTGTGTCCCTAAGAAGGGAGGTATTACTGTTGTTCCTATTGATAAAGATGATTGATTCCACAAAGAATTATCACAGGTTATAGGATGGTAATTGATTTCCACAAATTAAATAAAGCTACTAAGAAAGATCATTACCCCTTACCTTTTATTGATCAAATGCTAGAAAGATTATGCAAACACACGCACTATTGCTTTCTAGATGGTTATTCTGGTTTCTCTCAAATACCTGTGTCGGCTAGAGATCAATCAAAGACTACTTTTACATGCCCTTTTGGTACTTTTGCTTATAGATGTATGCCTTTTGGTTTATGTAATGTACCTTCTACCTTTAAAAGATGGATGATGGCTATATTCTCTGACTTTTGTGAAAAGATTTGTGAGGTTTTCATGGACGACTTTTCCGTCTATGGTTCCTCTTTTGATGATTGCTTGAGCAATCTTGATCGAGTTTTGCAGAGATGTGAAGAAACTAATCTTGTCTTGAATTGGGAAAAGTTCCACTTTATGGTTAATGAAGGTATTGTCTTGGGGCACAAAGTTTCTGAAAGAGGTATTGAAGTTGATAAAGCCAAGGTTGATGCTATTGAAAAGATGCCATGTCCCAAGGACATCAAAGGTATAAGAAGTTTCCTTGGTCATGCCGGTTTTTATAGGAGGTTCATTAAGGACTTCTCAAAAAAAATTGGCCTCTGACTAATTTATTGCAAAAATACATACCATTTGTCTTTGATGATGATTGTGTAGAAACATTTGAAATACTTAAGAAAGCATTAGTCTCTGCACCTATTGTTCAGCCACCTGATTGGAATTTACCCTTTGAAATTATGTGTGATGCTAGTGATTATGTTGTAGGTGATGTTCTAGGGCAAAGAGTTGATAATAAATTAAATGTTATTCATTATGCTAGTAAGACTCTAGACAATGCTCAAAGAAATTATGCTACTACTGAAAAAGAGCTTTTAGCAGTTTTATTTGCTTGTGATAAGTTCAGACCTTATATTGTTGATTCTAAAGTAACTATTCACACTAATCATGGTGCTATTAAATACCTTATGGAAAAGAAAGATGCTAAACCTAGACTTATTAGATGGGTTCTCTTGCTACAAGAATTTGATTTGCATATTGTTGATAGAAAGGGAGCTAAGAACCCCGTTGCAGACAACTTGTCTAGGTTAGAAAATATTCGTGATGACCCACTACCTATTAATGATGACTTTCCTGATGAACAATTAAATGATATAAGTACTTCCCGTAGTACTCCACGGTATGCTGATTATGCTAATTATATTGTTGCTAAGTTTATACCACCTAGCTTCACATACCAGCAAAAGAAAAAGTTCTTCTATGACTTGAGACATTACTTTTGGGATGACCCACATCTTTATAAAGAAGGAGTAGATGGTGTTATTAGACATTGTATACCTGAGCATGAACAAGAACATATCCTACGCAAGTGTCATTACGAGTCTTATGGAGGACACCATGCTGGAGATAGAACTGCACATAAGGTATTGCAATCTGGTTTTTATTGGCCTACTCTCTTAAAGGATTCCCGTAAGTTTGTCTTGTCTTGTGATGAATGTCAAAGAATTGGTAATATTAGTAGACATCAAGAAATGCCTATGAATTATTCACTTGTTATTGAACTGTTTGATGTTTGGGGCTTTGATTATATGGGACCTTTTCCTGCCTCTAATGGATACATACATATTCTAGTTGCTGTTGATTACGTTACTAAGTGGGTAGAAGCTATTCCAACTAGTAGTGCTGATCATAACACTTCTATTAAAATGTTTAAGGAACTTATTTTTCTGAGGTTTGGAGTCCCTAGATATTTAATGATTGATGGTGGTTCACATTTTATTCATGGTGCCTTCTGTAAAATGCTTGCTAAATATGATGTTAATCATAGAATTGCATCTCCTTATCACTCACAGTCTAGTGGTCAAGTAGAGTAGAGCAATAGAGAGCTCAAATTAATTTTGCAAAATACTGTTAATAGGTCTAGAAAGAATTGGTTTATGGAAAAGCATGTCACTTCCCTCTCGAACTAGAACATATGGCATATTGGGCTATTAAAGAACTCAACTATGATTTCTAACTTGTCGGTGAGAAGAGGTTATTTGATATTAGCTCACTTGATGAATGGAGAACCCAAGCTTATGAAAATGCCAAGTTGTTTAAAGAAAAAGTTAAAAGATGACATGACAAAAGGATACAAAAGCGTGAGTTTAATGTAGGTGACTATGTATTGCTATACAACTCTCGTTTAAGATTTTTTTGCAGGAAAACTTCTCTCTAAATGTGAAGGCCCCTACATTATCGAGGAGGTCTATCGTTCCGGTGCCATAAAAATTAACAACTTCGAGGGCACAAATCCGAAGGTGGTAAACGGTCAAAGAATTAAACATTATATCTCAGGTAATCCCATAAATGTTGAAACCAATATTATTGAAACCGTAACCCCGGAGGAATACATAAGGGACACTTTCCGGAACGTTTCAGACTCCGAAAAGGAATAGGCATGTGGTACGGTAAGTAAACCGACTCCGAAACAATTTTTAAGGCAATATTTCCCCATTTTGGAATATTTAGAAAAATATAAAAATAAGTAGCAGTCCGGGAAGGACACGAGGGCCTCACGAGGGTTGTGGGGGCGCCCTACCCCCCTGGGCGCGCCCCCCTACGTTGTGAGCACCTTGTGTGCCTTCCGGACTCTGTTTTCTTGCACGTTACGTATTTCGGTTGGTAAAAATTCATTATATAACCTCCTGAAGGTTTTGACTCCCGTATCACGCAATTATCCTCTGTTTTCGTTTCGAGCTATCCTGTTGCAGATTAAATCAACATGTCTTCCCAGGATTCGGAAGGAGAAATCTATGTGGAAGATTACTTAGCGAATCCCAAGGTCTATGGAGATGTGGAACATGGTGGATGGACCACGGAGGAAGAAGAGGACTATAAACCCAAGGGGAAGGAGGAGACGAGCTCAGATGAAGATGAAGCACCATTACCTCAACCTGGGGACATGCACGTGGAGTTCAAAAAGTCAAGTCTCCCTGATAGGGTAAAGAAACCCAAGTTCGAGTTTATCCATTTTCGTCTCTTGCAGGAAAATAAGCAGGACCTATGCAAAAAGATATTAACCCTGGAGTGGGAGATTGATGATCTGAGGGATCAAAATGCCGTCCTCAAGCGCAAATTAAGGGAGAAGCCTAAGCCATCAACTAAGCCCACATCATCAACAACACCTCTACCGTCTCCTCCAACAAAGAAGAATTGAGTATCTGGGTATGGGCACTCCCCTTGGCAACTGCCAAGCTTGGGGGAGGTGCCCCGGTATAGTATCACAATCACAACTCCTATCTTTACCGTTTTTCTTAGTTCGATCCTATTAGTAGTATCTTGATCTAGTAGAATAAAGCTTATGGCATGATTTAGTTTTGAGTTTTGCTTTATGATCTCTCTATGTAATCGAGTCCGTGAGCTATATATAATAAAGATTAGCGTTGAGTCAAGGGCTTGATTATTTTCCCATGATCTTGGGTGAATAAAAGAAAAGAAGAAAAGAATAAAAAGAAACAAAAGATCATATTGATCTTATTGAGAGTAATGACTTCACATAGAAAGAGTATGATGATTAAAAGTTGTTGGGAGTTGGCAGACATAGCTTTGGTCATTTTTGCAATTAATAGGAAGTAATAAGGAAAGAGAGATTTTCACATATAGATATATTGTCATTGACATCTTTTACGATTCGGAGCACTCATTAAAATATGACATGCTAAAGAGTTGATGTTGGACAAGGAAGACAATGTAATGAGTTATGTCTTTCTTATATCTGAGATAAAGTATGTTGTCATGGTTCCTCTAACTTGTTGAGCTTGCCTTTCCCCCTCATGCTAGCCAAATTCTCAGCACCAAGTAGAAATACTACTTGTGCTTCCAAAATCCCTAAACCAGTTTTGCCATGAGAGTCCACCATATCTACCTATGGATTGAGTAAGATCCTTCAAGTAAGTTGTCATCGGTGCAAAGCAATAAAAATTTCTCTAAATATGTATGATTGATTGGTTTGGGAGAAATAAGCTTTATACGATCTTGTGATGTGGAAGTAATAAAAGTGACGGACTGCATAATAAAGGTTCATATCACAAGGGGCAATATAAAGTGACGTTCTTTCGCATTGAGATTTTATGCATCAACCCATAAAAGCGCATGGCAACCTCTGCTTCCCTCTGCGAAGGGCCTATCCTTTATTATTACCTTCTACCTTATGCAAGAGTCATGGTGAATGGTGATCTTCACCTTTCCTTTTTCATTTTATCCTTTGGCAAGCTCAGCATGTTGGAAAGAACATGATATATATATATATATATATATATATATATATATATATATATATATATATATATATATATATCTAATTGGATGTAGGGGAGCATGAACCATTATTGTTGACATTACCCTTGAGGTAAAAGGTTGTGGGGCAAAACTATAAGCCCCTATCTTTCTCTGTGTCCGATTAAAACTCCGTA
>NC_041390.1:408152246-408192170 GCF_002162155.2 Triticum dicoccoides | reverse complement strand
ATATATATATATATCTAATTGGATGTAGGGGAGCATGAACCATTATTGTTGACATTACCCTTGAGGTAAAAGGTTGTGGGGCAAAACTATAAGCCCCTATCTTTCTCTGTGTCCGATTAAAACTCTGTAACCACAAGTATTGCGTGAGTGTTAGCAATTATGGAGGACTAAATGATAGTTGAGTATGTGGACTTGCTTTTTAGCTCTGACATAGACTCTTTCCGATGTTATGATAAATTGCAATTGCTTCAATGACTGAGATTATAGTTTGTTGGAGCCCAATAAAGTTTATGATTTATACTTTTGCATTGTGAATAGATCATCACTTGAACATAAGTGATCATATGGAAAAATCTAAATAAGTTGCTGTTATGAGAATAATCATGATGCCTTCATGTCCGTATTTTATTTTTATCGACGCCTCTACCTCTAAACATGAGGACATATTTATTGTTATCGGCTTTTCGCTTGAGGACAAGCGGGGTCTAAGATAGGGGGAGTTGATACGTCCATTTTGCATCATGCTTTTATATCGATATTTATTGCATTATGGACTGTTATTTCACTTTATGTCACAATACTTATGGCTATTCTCTCTTATTTTACAAGGTTTACATAAAGAGGGAGAACGCCGGCAGCTGGAATTCTGGGCTGGAAAAGGAGAAAATATTAGAGACCTATTCTGCGCAACTCCAAAAGTCCTGAAACTCCACGAAACGTCTTAAAATTAATAAACAAAAATCCTCGCAAAAGATGAAGGCCAGGGGGGCCACACCCTTCTCACGAGGGTGGGGGGTGCCCCCCCCTAGGGCGCGCCCCCTACCTCGTGGGTCCCCTGGTGGATCTTCGACGTCCATCTTCTCCTATATGAAGTCTTTCGATGAGAAAAAAATAAGAAGGAACTTTTCAGGACGGGACTCTGCCGCCACGAGGCGGAACCTTGGCGGATCCAATATAGAGCTCCGGCAGAGCTGTTCTGCCGGGGAAACTTTCCTCCCGGAGGGGGAAATCATCACCATCGTCATCACCAACGCTCCTCTCAGCGGGAGAGGGCAATCTCCATCAACATCTTCACCAGCACCATCTCATCTCCAAACCCTAGTTCATCTCTTGTATCCAATTCTTGTCTCAAAGTCCGGGATTGGTGCTAGTAGGTTGCTAGTAGTGTTGATTACTCCTTGTAGTTGATGCTAGTTGGTTTAATTGGTGGTAGATCATATGTTCAGATCCTATATGAATATTATTACCCCTCTGATTATGAACATGAATATGCTTTGTGAGTAATTACGTTCATTCCTGAGGACAAGGGAGAAGTCTTGCTATGAGTAGTCATGTGAATTTGGTATTCGTTTGATATTTTGATAAGATGTATGTTGTCTAGCCTCTGGTGGTGTTATGTGAACTTCGACTACATAACACTTCACCTTTATTTGGGCCTAGAGGAAGGCATTGGGAAGTAATAAGTAGATGATGGGTTGCTAGAGTGACAGAAGCTTAAACCCTAGTTTATGTGTTGCTTCGTAACGGGCTGATTTGGATCCACATGTTTCATGCTATGGTTAGGTTTACCTTAATACTTTTGTTGTAGTTGCGGATGCTTGCAATAGAGGTTAATCATAAGTGGGATGCTTGTTCAAGTAAGAACAGCACCCAAGCACTGGTCCACCCACATACCAAATTATCAAAGTATTGAACGCGAATCATATGAACGTGATGAAAACTAGCTTGACGATATTCCCATGTGTCCTCGGGAGCGCTTTTCCTATTATAAGAGTTTGTTCCGGCTTGTCCTTTGCTACAAAAGGATTGGGCCACCTTGCTGCACTTTATTTACTTTTTTTACTTGTTGCTCGTTACAATTTATCCTATCACAAAACTATCTGTTACCACTTAGTTCAGTACTTGCAGAGAATACCTTGTTGAAAACCGCTTATCATTTCCTTCTGCTCCTCGTTGGGTTCGACACTCTTACTTATCGAAAGGACTACGATAGATCCCCTATACTTGTGGGTCATCAAGAATCCAGGGGCCACACCCTGCCCACGAGGGTGGGGGCGTGCCCTACCCCCCTGGGCGCGACCCCCTACCTCGTGGGCCCCCTGGTGGCTCTCCGGTGGCCATCTTCTCCTATATGAAGTATTTCGATGGGAAAAAATAACAAGCATCTTCTCGGACGAAACTCCGCCGCCACATGGCGGAACCTTGGCGGAACCAATCTAGGGCTCTGGCGGAGCTGTTCTGCCGGGGAAACTTCCCTCCCGGAGGGGGAAATCATCGCCATCGTCATCACCAACGCTCCTCTCATCGGGAGAGGGCAATCTCCATCAACATCTTCATCAGCACCATCTCCTCTCAAAACCCTAGTTCATCTCTTGTATCCAATTCTTGTCTCCAAGTCCGGGATTGGTGTTAGTAGGTTGCTAGTAGTGTTAATTACTCCTTGTAGTTGATGCTAGTTGGTTTATTTAGTGGAAGATCATATGTTCAGATCTTATATGCATATTAATACCCCTCTGATTATGAACATGTTTATGCTTTGTGAGTAGTTATGTTTGTTCCTGAGGACATGGGAGAAGTCTTGCTATTAGTAGTCATGTGAATTTGGTATTCGTTCGATATTTTGATGAGATGTATGTTGTCCCTCCTCTAGTGGTGTTATGTGAACATCAACTACATGACACTTCACCATTATTTGGGCCTAGAGGAAGGCATTGGGATGTAATAAGTAGATGATGGGTTGCTAGAGTGATAGAAGCTTAAACCCTAGTTTATGTGTTGCTTCGTAAGGGGTTGATTTGGATCCATATGTTTCATGCTATGGTTAGGTTTACCTTAATACTTTTGTTGTATTTGCGGATGGTTGAAATAGAGGTTAATCATAAGTGGGATGCTTGTCCAAGTAAGGACAGTACCCAAGCACCGGTCCACCCACATACCAAATTATCAAAGTACCGAACGTGAATCATATGAGCGTGATGAAAACTAGCTTGATGATATTCCCATGTGTCCTTGGGAGCGCTTTTCTCTATATAAGAGTTTGTCCAGGCTTGTCCTTTGATACAAAAAGGATTGGGCCACCTTGCTGCACTTTATTTACTTTTTGTTACTTCTTGCTCGTTACAAATTATCCTATCACAAAACTATTTGTTACCACTTGTTTTAGTACTTGCATAGAATACCTTGCTGGAAACCGCTTATCATTTCCTTATGCTCCTCGTTGGGTTCGACACTCTTACTTATCGAAAGTACTACGATAGATCCCCAATACTTGTGGGTCATCACACGTTCGCCTGCCGCATGTTGCCTTTTGGCTTATTGTTCACCAGCCTGGGTGACCTTCTGTTTCTCTCTCAGTTGCTCTACTGATTCTGTCAGTGGAAACACAACAGTATTAATATTACTAGTATATGATTATACTTTTTCTAATGAGGAGAAACATTACCAGGCGGTGCCTCCTTGGATTTTTCCAATTCGGCGGTAGCCGCAGTTAGCTGAGTTTGACACTTTTCCAGCTCTTGAGATAGCAGGCTATTCTTCTCCGTAAGTGCCTGATTATACAATGATCCTTAAATCAGTTATATCAACTGCTTTAAGTCTCAGGGGCTACTGGTATATGATTATCAAATCTACACTTACCCGCAGCTCTGGCAAGTCCATCTCGAGCAGCTCGGATGTATGCATCGACCGAGATGAAGGCATTCAATGCCTCCTTTGAAAAGCCGGGGTCACGAAGAGCGGCCCTCCGACGATGATGATTCATGGTGCTCTCCACTTCAGAATTCATGACGGACATATTGTCTGAATCCTTTGTGGAAGGATAGTCCGGTGCCACTCTCGTGTCAGCCCCCGTCCTTAGGGAAGGGTCTGGAACCTGACTAGTGGAGGCACGACCGGGAGGATCCCCGGACATAGTCCGGTGGACGCTTTTCCTGATAAAGTGTGGCGGATGACGTCACAATTTGATGTGGCGACCAGGAGGCATATTTAAAACGAAAGCCATACCTCTTTGATGAAGGTTATGCCATATTGTCGTTTGCCATTCTCTTCGAAGATGTGCTCGGTGTGGGCACCACTCTCCTCGGAGATGCCTCTGGTGCGCATTGTGGCGTCGAGCGCCTCCCCTTTGGAGCACGAAATAGTGCGGTGGGTGAGGCGTAACAAGGAAGCTCTTTCAAAGAAAGTATCTCTTGATTACTTACATATGAGGCGGGAAGGAGGCTGAGATAGTCGGCCACGATTGGCACAACTGGGCCATCATAGCTCGTCCGGTAGAATACTCCCTTCTCGAGCTCCACAAATATGTCCGGATCCTCTTCGAATCCGGCGTCTAGATCCAGGTTGTGATCCTCTGGCTGTGGGGCGGGGTTATGGATCCCCTCGGTAACTTTATGCCATTCCTATTATAAATAGATGGGTTAATGACCATTAAAACCGATTCAGGGAGAAGATTGAGTAAAGTGGTGGAATTAGAGCTCACCCAGCTTGGAGGATTGTACATGGAAAATCCATCTCGGCGTATAAGACGAGCGAACTCCTCTTCTTCCCATTGGTACAGTTCGGTCAATATTTTGACCAAAGCGGCGGGGGAGTCCGGACCCTTCCGACCGCAGCGTGAGGCGTCATCCTCCCCATTATAGTGCCACATGGGAAGCCCTCGGTATTGGAGTGGCTGGACCCCCCGCACTATGGAAGTCGCCATCACCTCGATTATTGATAATATGGATTGGGCAAGTGTCTTTATCTTGCCCATCAATTGACGGACTTCCACGCTATCTTCCTCCTCAAGGCTCCGAGGGCGCCAGCTGTGATGTGTCTTCAGCTGAGCATTTGAAAATTCAGGAAGGCCCATCCGACCTGGGTCAGGGAGAGCGACGTCCTCAATATAAAACCATTCTGAGGGCCATTCTTCGGGCGCCTTCTTCGGCGTACCAGACAGGTATCCGGTCCTAGCTATGCGCCATACTTCAGCACCGCCCACCTCGAATATCGACCCTTATCGGTTGCGAGGGACGAGGCATAATAGCTTCCTCCACAAGTCAAAGTGGGCTTCACAACCCAGGAAAAGCTCGCACGGGGCAAAAAAACCTGCGATGTGCAGGATAGAGGCCGGTGTGAGGTTATGCAGTTGGAGGCCGTAGTACTCCATGAGTCCATGGAGGAAAGGGTGGATTGGAAACCCGACGCCTCTCAACAAGTAAGATACGAAGCACACCCATTTCCCCCTAGTTGGATTGGGGAAATTTACAGCCACAACTTCGCCTGTGAAGGAGGTCAATCGTACTTGAACAGGGACCAGATCCGCAGGGGAAGGAATCCATGTGTTTGGAGCTTAACCAACTGCTCATGGGATACAGGGCATCTCTCCCAATCGCCTTTTTCGGAGCCGTGAGGGCGGGAGGAGGAACTAGGGACGCTAGCCATGTTGAATGGTTTCCCATGGCAAGACTCTCAGGATTTTCCGCTGGGTGTAGAATGGACCTGAGATCCAACCCCTTTAAATAGAGGCCTTTCTTATGTGGCCGGAGGGGGTTATGCAAAAATACCCCGACCTCTCGTTTTCACTCGACGCGTGGAAGCAGAAGGTGTGAAGGCATAGAAGCCGATGGGTGCGACATTAAATGGAGGGTCGAATATAGATCTTTAAGTCAGGTACTTTGAAGTGATCGGAGGACGAACCCGCCTTGCAATGCCGAAGACAATCTCTGCGTGAACACCTCGTCATTGAAGCCTGGTTCGGGGGCTACTAAGGGAGTCCTAGATTAAGGGGTCCTCGGGCATTCGGCCTGTGTGACGTGGGCCGGACTATTGGGCCATGAAGATACAAGATAGAAGACTTCCTCGCGTGTCCGGATAGGACTCTCCTCTACGTGGAAGGCAAGCTAGGCGGCCGGATGTACTATTTCCTTTCTATGTAACCAACTTTGTACAACCCTAGTCCCCTCCGGTGTCTATATAAACCGAAGGGTTTAGTCCATAGAGGCAATCATAAAAATAGAATTTTTGATGTGGAGTGTTGTTCATCAAGTCATATCATATTCTTTTCTTTGTAGCATGGACATTTGGACTTTTATGTGATTCAAAGCAATAGTATAGTTTTGACATCATAATTTAGATACTCAAGCATATCAACAAGCAACCAAGTCTTTCAAAATATCAATGCTAAAATAAGTTATCCCTAGCCCTTCATGCTCAAACATTGATCCATTCATGAAACACACTCGAAGATTAACTACACCCAATACTTGAGCACGGTCATATTGCCTCCTAGTTGCTGCTTTTATGAGAGAAGATGGAGACTCAAATTTCAAAATAAAAATTTCATAAAGTAAAATATAGGCCCTTCACAGAGGGAAGTAGGGATTTGTAGTGGTGCCAGAGCTCAAAGCGAAAAATTTGAGATAAAAACATTTTGGGAGGTGTATCCATCCCACCAACGAAAACGACTTAGAGTTCCCATACTTTCCATGCATAGATATATCATAGGTGGTTCCCAAACAGAAAATAAAGTTTATTCCTTTTTCCACCATAACTTTCACTTTCCATGGCTAACCGTATCCATGGGTGCTCTCCATACCAACCCTTCCCAAGGAATTTATTATTTGACAACATAAAGTAAGTTCATTTCTTTTTTGCATTTCGGGACTAGGAATCCCTAATACCTTTGCCTTACTCTCGTGCAATGACAAGTGAATAAACACTCGTCTTGAGAATAACACATCTAGCATGGAAAATATTAGCCACCCATCACCGCTCCGTGAGCGAAACAAACACACAAAAGAGAAGTTTATTTTGAAAATTAGAGATGGCACATGCAAATTTGCTTAGAACGGCAAAAGAATACCGCATATAGGTAGATATAGTGGACTCATGTGGCAAAAATATTTTAAGGGATTTTGGATGCACAAGTAGAGGTCATACTTAGTGCAAAATGAAGGCTAGCAAAAGATTGGGAAGCGACCAACCAAGAAACGAATAATCTCATAAACAAGCATTAAGCATTATTAACACCAAATAATGCACCACAAGTAGGATATAATTTTCATTACATGATTATTGACTTTCGTACATGCATGGGGAATCACAAACCTTAACACTACTATTCTTACTAGAGCACAATTACTCATCAACATAACTCACATATCACATCATCATATCTCAAAACTATTACTAAGAATCAAGTTTATTTTGTCCAATGATCTTCATGACATTTTCTTTTACTTTATCCTTCTTGGATATCTATCACTTTGGCACTAATTTTCATGCGTTGCTTTTCATAAGCTCAAACAAATATAAGTGAAGATCATGAGCATAACAAATTTTCTTTCTCTCAAAATAATTTAAGTGAAGCAAGAGAGAATTACTTCAAAATTTTACTAACTCTCAAACAAATCTAAGTGAAGCAAGAGAGCATTTCTTCAAAAATAACATAGCACACCGTGCTAAAAAGGATATAAATGAAGCACTAGAGAAAGTCCTAGCTCATAAAAAATTTAAGTGAAGCATAGAGAGCAATTCTAACAAGTCATGACAAAATTTTGGATCTTTCAAATAGGGTGAGTCTAGCAGGGATTGATGACTTAAAACACAAAATATAACAAGCAAAGACACATATCATACAAGATGCTCCAAGCAAAACACATATCATGTGACGAATAAAAATATAGTCTCGAGTAAAATACCGATAATTGTTGGAAGAAAGTGGGGATGCCACTCGGGGGCATCCCCAAGCATAGTTGGTTGCTCATTATTGGATAATAGCTTGGGATGCCGGGGCATCCCCAAGCTTATGCTCTTACATCCTTCCTTCATCCATCGTAAGATAACCCAAAACTTGAAAACTTCAATCACACAAAACTCAACAAAGCCTTTGTGAGATCCGTTAGTATAAGAATAATAAACCACTACTATAAGTGTTGTATCAAACAAATTCATATTTTGTTTTTGTATTATATCTACTGTATTCCAACTTTTCTATGGTAAAAAATCATCAAAGAAAACCATAGAGCCATCAAAATAAGCACACAACACAAAGAAAACAGAATCTGTCAAAACAGAACAGTCTGTAGCAATATGACTATTTCAAATACTTCTGTAACTCAAAAAACTCTGAAATATTAGGATGACCTGAGAAATTTGTAAATTGATCTACTGCAAGTGGAATGGGTATTTTATCGTCCTCTTGTAAAAAATGTAAACTAATTTTGTGAGCATAAAAGTTTCTGTTTTTTTCAGCAAGATCAAACAACTATTCCCCAAGAAGATACTAAGGGCTTTACTTGGCACAAACACTAATTAAAACATAAAAACACGATCATAAAAGTAGCATAATTGTGCTAACACTCAAAAACAGAAAGAAAAAGGCAAAAATATATTTTATTCATTGGGTTGCCTCCCAACAAGCACTATAGTTTTATGTCTTTAGCTAGGCATAAAGCAAGGGTCTAAGTTTTGTCTTCCTTGTTCAACTCTTCAATCAAACACTTAGAATCCCTCAAAGATTTGGCATAAAGATTTTCAATAACAACACTCCTGGGAATAAACTCAAAGATTTCATTCTTGCAAAAAGGACCTCTTATCACTTCAACAAAATCAGGATAGATACTAATCATCTTAAGATCTCCTTTATTGCTATCACTAGGAGTAGCACCCTTATTTTTGGATTTCCTACTCTTTACGGGAGTTTCCTCAATGATTTTAGTGGCAGTAAAAGCCGTGCTCAGATTACTAAAGATTTCTTCCAATTTATCGATCCGAGACGAACTTTCTTCTATTCTTTCGTGGATTAAAGTACCCCTTTCTTCTAACAACTTAAAAATATCGCCCACTTTTGATACAAGATTAGTGGAAAAATTATGCATCTTTTTATGTATCATTTCCATATGATCTTTGGTGAGCATTTTCTTTTCAATAGCATCTAATCTTTCCATAACATGCTCAAGAGTCAAAATTGTTCCATTAACCATAGCATTAAGAGCATTATTGAGGTGGTGACCCCACTAAATTTCCCGTAGCATTAAGAGCATCAAAAGGAGGACTCATTAAGAAATTTCCACCAATAATCGTATCAAGGAAAAATCTATACCAGGTGGTGATGCCAACATAAAAACAATGCAAAAGCACAACGGTAGATTGCTTACGGATAGATCTATTATGAGCATTGAAAATTCTATACCAAGCATCTTTTAAACTTTATCCTCCCGTTTGTTTAAAGTTGAGAACCTTGTTCTCAGGAGTGCAAGCAATAGAGGAGGAATTATCCATAACGGCAAACAAGATCTCACACGCAAAAACAGATCCGGCAAGAAAACGGCGAACGGAACAAGAGGGGCGAATAAAACGGCAATTTTTTGTGAAGTGGGGGATAGGAAAACGAGAGGCAAATGGAAAATAATGTAAATTGCGAGGAGATGAGATTTGTGATTAGGAACCTGGTATATGTTGAAGATCCTCCCTGGCAATGGCGCCATAAATTCTCCTTGATGGTAGCTGGAACTACGTTGGTATTTCCCTGGAGAGGGAGGGATGATGTAGCACAGCGACGATGGGTATTTCCCTCAGTTATGAAACCAAGGTTATTGAACCAGTAGGAGAACCAAGCAACACAACGTAAATATCCTCTGCACACAAATAACAATACCTTGCAACCCGACGTGTTAAAGGGGTTGTCAATCCCTTTCAGGGTACGACGCGAGAAATTGCATGTTAACGGGAGAAAGTTGTAATAGATTGAAATAATAGATCGCAAATAAAATAAAGTGCAGCAAAGTATTTTTGGATTTTTGGTTTCATAGATCTTAATAAAAATGCAAAGGAAAAGTAGATCGCAAGGCAAATATATGAGAAAGAAGACCCGGGGGCCGTAGGTTTCACTAGTGGCTTCTCTCGAAGAAAATAGCAAACGGTGGGTAAACAAATTACTATTGGGAAATTGATAGAACTTCAAATAATTATGATGATATCCAGGCAATTATCATTACATAGGCATCACGTCCAATATTAGTAGACCGACTCCTGCCTGCATCTACTACTATTACTCCACACATCGACCGCTATCCAGCATGCATCTAGTGTATTAAGTTCATGGAAAAATGGAGTAATGCAATAAGAACTATGGCATGATGTAGACAAGATCCGTTTATCTATATGGTGGTAGATATATATATCTCGTCTTTTTATCCTTAGTGGCAATGATACATATGTGTCGGTTCCCTCTCTGTCACTGGGATCAAGCACCGTAAGATCGAACCCACTACCGGGCACCTCTTCCCATTGCAAGATAAATAGATCAAATTGGCCAGACAAAACCCAGATATCATAGAAGAAATATGAGGCTATAAGAGATCATGCATAAAAGAGATCATGCATAAAAGAGATCAAAGAAACTCAAATACTTTCATGGATATAAAAACATAGATCTGACCATAAACTCGAAGTTCATCGATCCCAACAAACACACCACAAAAAGAGTTACATCATATGGATCTCCAAGAGACCATTGTATTGAGGATCAAGAGAGAGAGAGATGAAGCGATCTAGCTACTAACTACGGACCCAAACGTCTACAAAGAACTACTCACGCATCACCGGAGAGGCACCAATGGAAGTGGTGAACCCCTCCATGATGGTGTCCAGATTGGATCTGGTTATTCTGGACTCTTTGTCGGCTGGATGAATATTTCGTCGACTTCCCTAGGGTTCTGGTATTTTTGGGGTATTTATAGAGCAAAGAGGCGGTCCGGGGGGACCCGAGGTGGGCACAACCCACCAGGGCGCTCCAGGGCCTCCTGGCGCCCTGGTGGGTTGTGCCCCCCTCGGGGCACCCCCCCCCAGGTGCAACCAGGGCCCATTGCCTTCCTTCTGGCCCATAAAAAATCTCTGTAAAGTTTCTTGGCATTTGGACTCCGTTTGATATTGATTTTCTGCTATGTAAAAAACATGGAAAAAATAGCAACTGGCACTTGGCACTATGTCAATAGGTTAGTACCAAAAATTGATATAAAATGACTATAAAATGATTATAAAACATCCAAGATTGATAATAAAATAGCATGGAACAATCAAAAATTATAGATATGTTGGAGACGTATCAGCATGCTCTCCACTGCACCCGTCGTGGTCGCGCCGGCTGAGAAGGAGCCGTTGTTGCTCTACATCGCCGCCACCTTGCGGTCAATCAGCACGGTGTTGGTGGTCGAGCGACCAGAGAAGGGCAAGATCCAAGTTGTCCAGCGCCTGGTTTATCACCTGAGCGAGGTGCTCTCTGCCTCCAAGCAAAACTACCCACACTACCAAAAGATGTGTTACGGCGTGTATTTTACCGCCAAGAAGTTGAAGCAGTATTTCCAAGAGCACATTGTTACCATGGTCAGCACGACCCCTCTCGGCGAGATCATTGGCTGCCGGGTTGCCATGTGGGCACTCGAGCTAGCCGGCCACACCATCCTCTACGAACCCCGCACCATGATCAAGTCCCAAGCTCTGGCCGACTTCCTTGTCGACTGGACCGAGACCCGGTACCTACCACCATCGTCGGATTCGACGCTTTGGCGCATGCACTTTGATGGCTCCAAGATGCGCCTCGGCCTGGGGGCCAGCATCATGTTGTCTTCCCCGAAGGGCGACCGGCTCCGATATGCACTTCAGATCCAGTTCGCCGCCTCCAACAACATCGCTGAATAAGAAGCCCTTGTGCATGGCCTCCGGCTTGGCAAGGAACTCGGCATCCGGCGCATGCTGTGCTACGACAACTCGGATTTGGTGGTGCAGCAGTGCTCCGGCGAGTGGGACGCCCACGACTCCAACATGGCAAGCTACCGCTTCCTCATGCAACAGTTGTCCGGCTTCTTCGACGGCTGTGAGTTCCTCCACGTCCCGCGCACAGAGAACGAGGCCGCCGACACACTTGCCAAGATCGCCTCGTCCCGGCAGTCCATCCTGTCTGTCGTCTCCCTCGAGCACCTGCACAAGCCATCTGTCAAGCCGACCCCAGACTCTGAGTCCATATTCATCCCAGACAACTCGGTCGTGCCTCTACCCGGCCCGAGGGCTGTCGAACATGGCCCGGGGGCTGTTGAACCCGCCCCAGGGACAGCCCGACCCAACTCGGCCGCCGTCGTCCCCGACCCGGCCGTGGCTGTCCCTGACCCAGGGGCCGCCGCCGGCTCGGGGACTACAGTCCCGGAATGCGCCATGGTGGCCGTCTTCGCCATGGTGATGGCCCCATCATGGTCCCTGTCCATCTCAGGGTTCCTGGAGAACAGGTTTCTTCCCATGGACAAAACCGAAGCCCGGCAAGTGCAGCGTCGGGTGTCCGCCTACAGCATCATCAACAACGAGCTCGTCAAGCGCAACTCGACGGGCGTTTTCCAGCACTGCATCGAACAAGAAAAGGGTATCAAAATCCTCCTCGATGTACATTAGGGCGAGTGTGGGCAACATGCTGCCTCGAGATCCCTGGTAGCCAAGGCTTTCCGTCATGGTTTTTACTGGCCCACGACCCTCCAAGACGCCGAGTTGCTTGTCCTCAAGTGCGAAGGATGCCAACGCTTCAGCAAGCACAACCACCAGCCGACATCAGTTCTCTGAACCATCCCGATAACCTGGCCCTTCGCGTTTTGGGGACTCTGTCGGATCACGAGTTCCGACAGACCCTTGAGGTTCGACTCTAGGGTGCGCGCGAAGTTCTTTCCCTCCTGTTGATCTACGCCCTAGCTCGCTAAGGTCTCATGGACGAACTCGACGCACTCGCAACACAAAGACACAAGGTTTATACTGGTTCAGGCCATCGATGCGGTGTAATACCCTACTCCAGTGCGGCTATGGTGGATTGCCTCATGGGCGGATGAAGAATAGTACAAAGGGAAGAACGGCCTCCTGAGGTTGAGGTGTTCTTGTGCTTGGTGTGCTAAGGGTGAGATGCCTCTCTGTCCCCCCTCTACGGTGGTGGCTAGTTCTACTTGTATAGGCCCTGGTCCTCTCCCCAAATATTGAGCGGGAAGGGAGCCAACAATGGCGACCCATTTTGAAAGGGGACAGCTAGTACAAGCTATCCTGAGAAAAGGTGGTCTTCGCCTACCAAAGGTTCTGGTGGTGACGCCGTCCTGGGCTCCAATGGTGACATCCGTACTGCCGTCCTTCTGGTCTTGGTCTCGTCGCACCGATATGGAAACCTTTGCCTGATGCCTCGGTACTCCACGCATGCGCTTGCACCCTTGGCACCAAAGAGAAAACAAGGGCGCTGCACGCGCTGGCGCCTGCTTGGTGCCCGCCTGGTGCCAATCGTCATGCCTCACATCATGTGAGCCTCGTGAGGTTTGCCCCGCCTTGATATCTCTGCTCCTCGCAAGGCAACCTGGTGAGGCCGCTCCTGAGGAGGTCTTGCGTCGTCCACCTCGCGAGGCTTGGCCCCTCGCGAGGGTCTTGAATGCCTTGTTGATGATGATGGGTTGTACAGACCTGCTAGCACAGCCACGCCATGGGCCACAGGCAGGCAAGTCTGGGGACCCCCGTTCCCAGAACACCGACAGTAGCCCCCGGGCCCAAGGCGCGCTCGGGCTTGGCTTCGAGGCGAATCCAAAGGATCAAATCCGGAGCGCCGCGGGCCCCAAAAGCCTGCGACCTCGGTTGACGCATTGCGGTTGATTGGTTGTGGGCATCTCCGCTTCCCCACGCCGCCTCGGCAACTGCCCGGCTTGACAAGTCCCTACGACATGCACGGAAAGTCATCATTACATGTGATCATGGGAGACACCGGTTGGCCTTATTCCACAATAAATGGGGAGGGCGAGCGGAGCCCCCGCTGCCCATCTCTTCTTGGTTCACTTGCTTCTTCCTTCTTTCTCCACCGCTAACAGCAATGGCGACCATCCGAAGGTTCTCCAATGAAGAGAAAGGAAAGGCCCCCCGCGATGAAGAGAAAGGAATGGCAACCTTCTTTCTCCAGAGCTGCTTTCGCCAAAGAAGAGGTCGGTTCACCGTCACGACGAAGCGATGATGCAGGTGGTGACGAGGCCCTGGTGTGAGCGGCCTCCTCCAGGGTATCCGCTACCCTTGTACGCCAGAGCCGAGGGCTCAGGAAGGCGGAGCGATGAGCAGCGCCGCCCGTGCTGCGGGGACACACGCCGTCGCCCCAGGGGTCCATGTTGCAGACTCGTCACGTGAGTTCGTGCTGTGGGCGGCGATGCCACCAAGCACCTGGATTCGCCTCCCACAGTTCTTCGCCGCCGAGGGGCGTTCGCGAACTTTGGCTGCAGCATGCTGACTGCAACACCCCAGCAACCGGAGCGGAGGTTGGGACTGTTGCATCTGGGGAGATCTTCTAGACCCGAGGCTGGGGCAAGATTGCCCGGTCTACCGTGCGGAGGGTGCCCTCGTGATCCACTTCGAGTACGACGGCGCCTTCGTGTTGTTCTTCAAGGTCTTCGATGAGGAAGGCCGCCGCCTGGAGTGCTTCCCTGAAAGAGGTCACCAGGACGAAGTCGCGGCGGGCGCGGGGCCCTCCACCGGTCCTGCCTGTAGCTCCTCCAGTGATAGTGGCGACTCATGGTGGTCCGGAGACTCTCCTGAGCCCTTGACACCTCCGGGATGAGCAACGACAGCTACGTGCCACCAAGCTCCCGCCGAGCCCGGAGCAGGGCCGCGGCGCCCAGCCGCCGCCGTCGCTGATCTGGATGGCGACTCATGGTGGTCCGGAGACTCTCCTGAGCCCTTGACGCCTCCGGGATGAGCAACGACAGCTACGTGCCGCCAAGCTCCCGCCGAGCCCGGAGCAGGGCCGCGACGCCCAGCCGCCGCCGTCGCTGATCTGGATGGGGTCGGCGCCGGTCTCCCATGGCCCACTGTTGATGATGGCGTCTGCCACGGAAGGGTGTAGATAGGATTCCTCTTAGTTCTCGTTCTGGTTCCCTGTGAAGAATCATGAAGTACCCCGTGGGGGCGTGTAAAGGGTCTGTAATGTCTTTTGCGTATGTATGGTCCTTGTTATGGAATTGCGTGGGCGCATATCCTGCCGAAGCTCGACATCCCCTTTCCAATCCTGAGGCGGCTTGATGCTCTACGCTGACAGGTCCCGGTCCCCAGGTAGGCTGCAGTCGTCGCTGGTATGCCAGGTCGCGATGCCGTGGTCAAGGCCAAGAGGTGAGCGGCCCGAGGCCTAGTAAGAGCTCCTGAGGCGCGATGCTCAGGAGGTCCCCTTTAGCGCCCAAGCGGCTGCCTTAGAATGGGAAAGGAAGATAGTATCGCCACAGCAAGGCAGCGGAAGGAGTAAGGCCCTCTCCGGCTCGGTTTCCCCTTTCTATCCTCGTGACGGCTTGGTGCTCTATGCTGACAGGTCCTGGTCCCCAGGCAGGCTGCAGTCGTCGCTGGTATGCCAGGTCGTGATGCCGTAGTCAAGGCCAGGAGGTGAGCGGCCCGAAGTCCGGTAAGAGCTCCCGAGACGCGATGCTCAGGAGGTCCCCCTTAGCGCTCAAGCAACCGTGGAGAGGCAAGAAAGGGAGGCGCATTGCCGCAGCGGAGCCGCTGCGAAGGTCTCGTGTCGTGGCGATAGGTGGGTTCCGTGTGTGAACTTATCTGGTCTGTCTGGAGTCTACTCCTCGTGGCACGCCTCGGCTCATGCGTTGGTCGCTGTACCGTAGCCATGCCAGGACCATGCGGGTCTTCCCCTCCCCTCCATGCTTTTCTTGGTGCTCTGCGTCCTCAGGTCCCGGCCCTCGAGCAAGCTCAGCCGCCGCTGTATGCCAGGTCGCAATGTCGTGGTCAAGGCCAGGGGTGAGGGCTGGAGAGCCTGTAAGAGCTCCTGAGACGCGATGCTTAGGAGCCCCCCTTTTAACACACAAGCGAATCGTGTGAGAGAAGAAGGAGAGCCCGTGGTACCGCCCGCCATGATCCTCAGGAAGCCCCTGCAAGTTAAGGCGAAGAAGGAAGTTGGACCGCTGGTTTGCTTCTGGAGCGGGCGAGGGGACTCCCTGCTGCGGAGAGCCCCCGGGGCGTGTACAGCCCCACCCTGACACGCGGCTGGCACGATAGGGTTTAGTGAGGTGTTCCTAGGCACTCGTGAGCCAGTGCGGAACTCACGAGGTCCTACCTCAAGACGGGTTGCGCCTGGTCTTGGCCCTTGTTTTTGTCTTGGTGCTGCGAGATGGTCAGACAACACCAAAGTGGCCCTGAAGAAGGGTGCCGGCGCGCGGCCCCCGTAGCAGGCAACAATCAAGCAAGTGATAGTCATAGGTAGGTTAAGCATGGAAGGCAAATCAGCTTGGGTAAATGCAGAAAGATACATGCCACCGGGTCCGGCCCGAGCGGCTTGGGGATGATGCAGCCTGAGGGGCGCCCCCAATAGGGTAAACTAACGGCATGAGCAAAAGAGATACATGCCATAGGGACGGACCCACGCGGCCTGGGAATAATGCAGCCCAACACGCGCTCCCAGCTAAACGAACTTGGAAAATGTCACCTGGTCCTGTCGATGAAGGAGAGTTGGTGCGGCTGAAGGCACGCAGCGAAGGAATGGCTCCTCACGAGCCACCGGAGCCCTGAGCCTCGGGAGGCTCTGGGGGCTCAGGTGGTTCCCAGGGGACCATCCCATCTCCGCTAGGATGGCGTAGTGCCTGGCCTCCTGAGACGCCAGGATACGCTGCAGGTTGTGTTGATAGGCTGACGACACGCTTGGCAAGCCGAAGGGCATGCGAAGTAGCTGCGTGGTGGACCCTCTCAACGGCCCACGCGCGAAGGCCAGAAAAGCTCCTGAGATGCGGCCCTGTTGAGCCCTGGTACATTGACGCAGACGCGCGGCCCAGCAGCCTCGCCTGGATGGGGAGTTGCGCCTCATGAGCGGTGGTCGGCGCACATGGCCCTTGCGTCTTGCAGTTCCTGAGTTATCTTGGTGATGAAATCCTGAGCGGTGGGCGCTCCTTGCCCTGTGTTCTCCTGAGGGAAACGTGTCATGAAGCACGCCTCCAAGTGGTTCCCGAGCGCCTCCCTTGCGACGTTGGAAAGGTCTGAGGCCCTCCAGAAGAGAGCCCCCAAGCCCTGCCCGAGGAGGGCGCTGGGCATGCCTTCCTATGCGACGGAGGGAGGCGCCCCTGGAGCAGGCGCTGATCCTGACGAGGTTCCAGCCGCGACGGCACCCTCCTGAGGTCTGCCATGGCGCAACTGCTTTTTCTTCTTGGGAATGGCCTCAGGAGGATTCTCACTCTTCTTGTCGAGGTCGTCGATTGCGGCAACTTGGAAGGCGTGCTCGAGAGAGCACACCGCATCCCTCTCTTTGCACGGGACCATGATGATTCCGCCGCTTCTTGGCACCTTCAGGACGTTGTAACCATGGTGTGTCACCGCCATGAACTTGGCCATGGCTGGATATCTGAGGATGGCGTTGTATGGCAGACGAATGTGCGTGACGTTGAAGTCGTTGAGCTTGGTGCGGTAGTTCTTGCATTCCCCAAAGGTGACAGGGAGGCGGACCTTCCCTATTGGTGTGGTGGAACCGTCGGTCACTCCTGAGAAAGGCTTAGTAGGCTAAAGCTGCTCATATGGTACTTGGAGGTTGTCGAACGTGTCGATGGACAGGACATTGAGCCTTGCGCCGCTATCGATGAGGGTCTTGGTAACTTGCACGTTGTTGATGACTGGTGAACAAAGCATCGGGAGGGCGCCAGCGGTGGCTGTGCATTTGAGCTAATCTGTCGAGATGAAGGTGATGGCGCACTCGGACCACCTGAGCGGGCACGTGGCCTCGAGCTTGTGGAGGATTGCATTCACCTCACGAGCGAACTGTTTGAAGCTACGCTATGATGCTGGGGCCTACGCGCTGCCCAAGATGTAGGTGATTGCGCGCAGCTCCTGGAATACCCCAGCCCCCTCATCTTGATGGTGGTCGTCATTCTTGCTTGGCGGGCGCGGCAGCGGGGGAAGACCGGCGTTGCCCTGAGGGTGATCCTCATGAGGCTGGTCCCTCCAGGTGACCTCGCGAGGATGATCCTGCCAGCGGTCCTCGCGAGGCCTGTCGCACCACTCCTGGCACGGACCACGGTCGTCCCAGCATCCGCCTCCACGTCCTCCTCCTCGGTCGTAGCCCCGGTCGCTGCGCTCGGGGCGTCCTTCGCGAATGGCTCTGAGTTCTTGACAGTCACTGGTGTTGTGGGTGTTCAGGTTGTGGAAGGCGCAGAATGGTCGGCTGTCCTTGGACGACTCGGGCTGGTCTCTGCCTCGCTGGGTGTCCGGCTCCGCTGCGAGCACGACTGCTTCTTTGCGCTTCACGTCCTTGGCTTTGGCCTTCTTCTCCTCTGCGCCTGCAGCTGGCAGCTCGAGGAGGGAAAGGTGCCCCTCCTCAGCCCTTGCACACTTCCTCGCCAGGTTGAACAGCTCCTGAGATGTGCTTAGGTCCTCGTGAATAGCGAGCTCCTCTTTCATCTTGATGTCGTCGACGCCGTTAGAGAACACGGAGATGATGGCCTCGTCCGTAACCTTGGGGATCTTGAGGCGAGTGTTGTTGAAGCACTGGATGTACTTCTGGAGGGTTTCTCCCGGTTGTTGCTTGATGCGGCGTAGGTCACCCGCGGCTGGCGGGCGGTCACGAGTACCCTGGAAATTGGCGACGAAGCGGCCGCGTATCTCGTCCGAGGAGGAGATCGAGCCGTGCGGCAGGTTTAGGAGTGGGCACCATCCTTGAGAGCCATAGGAAACCAGTTCGCCATGACTTTCTCATCACCATTGTCCGCTTCAACGCTCAGCTCATAGAGCTGCAGGAACTCCACGGGGTCGGGGGTGCCGTCGTAGCGAGGAGGCAGATCTGGCTTGAACTTGCCTGGGCAGGCGACGCTACGCAGCTCGGGGGTGAAGGCGCGGCAGCCGGCCGTGGTCGTCGGGGCCCGTCTCGAAGGTGGAGCTTGGACTTGATGAGGCCCGCGCACCGCCGCCGCGGGTGGCGCGCGGGCTTGGCGAGGTGGCGTGGGGAGCGCAGGTGCAGCTTCTCGCGGTCGCGAAATCTCTTGGCAGCTTCTCTCTTCGTGCACGGGCACTGGATGTGGTGGATCGCGCCATGGGGCCGCGCGCCTTGGCGCCAAGGCACCGTCTTGGGGCAGCGGTGGTGGAGGCGCTCCACAAGCCACGTCGCGTGTGGCTGGAGGAGGGCGAGGCAGAGAGGGGGATGGCGCCAGGGAGCCCCCGCGGCGCGAATGAGCTCGGCGACGCGGTCGAGCCAGTCCTCGTAGAGGTCATCGATCGGGCGGTAGCACAGGAGCTCGTTCGCCATGAGGAGCGCGGCCTGTGCATCCATGGGAGCATGACATGCGTGGGACGAGGAACCGTCCAGGGTCAGCGATGGGGTGGCGGTGTGGCTGTCCTGCCGCACCGATGGGTGCAACGAGGACGCTTGCTGCTTGTTCCCCGCCGGGCCGGTTGTGGCATTGGCGGCAGGCGACGGGGAACGATGAGGTGGCTCACCGACGGGAGCCGTCTGAGCAACGCGGGCAGTGAGGGCAGCTCGGCGTTCAGCTCGAGCGCGGCGAGCATCTGCCATGGAGACGATGGAACGACGGAGCGACGAAGCGCCGACCGACGGAAGGGAAGCTACGGTGCAGCCCTACCTGGTGCACCAAATGTCGGATCACGGGTTCCAGCAGACCCTTGAGGTTCGAACTTTGGGGTGCGTGCGAAGTTCTTTCCCTCCTGCCGATCTACGCCCTAGCTCGCTAAGGTCTCGCGGACGAACTCGACGCACTCGCAACACAAAGACACAAGGTTTATACTGGTTTGGGCCACCGATGTGGTGTAATACCCTACTCCAGTGCGGCGGTGGTGGATTGCCTCTTAGGTGGATGTAGAACAGTACAAAGGGAAGAACAGCCTCCTGAGGTTGAGGTGTTCTTGTGCTTAGTGTGCTAAGGATGAGATGCCTCTTTGTCCCCCCTATACGGTGCTGGCTAGTTCTACTTATATAGGCCCTGGTCCTCTCCCCAAGTATTGAGCGGGAAGGGAGCCAACAGGCTAGTACAAGCTATCTTGACAAAAGGTGGTCTTCGCCTGCCAAAGGTTCTGGTGGTGATGCAGTCCTGGGCTCCATGGTGACCTCCGGTGGTGATGCCGTCCTGGGCTCCATGGTGACCTCCGTCCTATCGTCCTTCTAGTCTTTCCGACCAAAATTATTGAGTCTCCTACACTTGCGCAAATTTCTCTTGAAAACCTCCACCGCTAGCTCGACTCGCTCGACCAGGGAGCTCGGGGGCTGGCCGGCTTGGTCACCACCCACGGCCCCCCATTTCGCCCTACGCCACAGAACCGGCTTCGGCTGTCGGCTGGCAAGAAAAAGGGGCCAAAGCGCCAACACACCACGAATACTAAGTGGAGACCATCGGATTGCCCAACCCGGCCCCATCACTTTAAGTTGTCGCACGACCAGCTGCTCACCAACCGGCTTTGCCGGATTGCTGCCAGCTGGCCCAGTGGGTGTTTCGCTCGCGCTCAACGTTGGAAGGGCCTAAGTATTGCGCATTTCTCTCAAGGGCCAAACACCTTGTCATAGACTGGAGCCCGGTCGTTCGACTCACAGGGGAGAGGCCCAAGAGGGAAGGCAAGCAGGAAAAATGGCACAAAAGACAGAAAGCAAGAAGCGCAAACACTCACGAAATATTTTACATCATAAGTTAAATAGGCCCAAGGCCGGAGTTCATTACATTACACCCGAATACCCCCAGTGGGTGGGTGGACCTGCTACTTAACAGATGATTTCACTAAGATAAACAGGGCAGCCTTAGGCATCGCCAACACCAGGTCACGCAGTCGCCTGCTCCTCCTCGGCAGCCTCCGGGTTCACCGAGGCGCCGGTGTCTCCCTCCTTGGCGTCCCCATCGCCGTAGACGCCTGTCTCCTCGAAACTGCCGTCCAGGTCGTCGAGAAGAAGGTTGTAGTCGTCAACAGGAATGACTCCGCCATCGTTTATCCGCTCCGGCTAGAACTTGTCGTGAATGGCGAACCCGGCGATGTAGCTGGCCCAAGCTGTGATCCGGCCTACCTCAGCCTGCAGCTAGAGCTCCGCGCCGGCTCGCTGGCCCATCAGCGCGTCTAGTGCTAGATTCGAATGCCAAGACATCACGAACCTAAGCGCCATCTTGGCACCAGCACGAGCGCCGGAGACGCGCCACACGTGGAGCCGCTCCGGACCCTCCTCCAACCACCGCGCCAGCCGCATAAAGCTGTTCGGCACAATGGCACAAGGCCAGAGGGCCGCCGTCATCGCCGTGCCAGCCTCGGAGAGCCGCCCCATCTACTTGCCCAAGACTCGCAGGCGAGCTTCGGCAGCAGTCACGATCTCCGGCAACACGTGGATCAGTCCCGAAGCCCACTTCTCCTTGCGGATCACGCTGGAAACAGATGGCCTCCTCTGCCACCCTGTGCGTTTCTGGGAAGTGCCCTGCCAAAAAAAAGAGCAAGACAAGTCACTAACCAAGGGAAGGAGAGCCGGTTTCCCGACTTGGCAAAAACACAAAGAAAGCACTTATGGGCGAAGGACTCGTCTAGGTGTTGCGCTTCAAGCAACATACCGCGCCGCTCCCTTGTGATGGCATGGTCGCGCTCTTGGAGCATCTTCTCCAAGTCGGCGACATTGGCGAGGGCCGCCTTTAGCTCAGCGTCATTAGCCTAGGCCGCCTTCTCAAACTCCACGTGGAGACGGAGCTCCTCCTGCTGGGCAACCCCTGCCTTGGCCACCTCCACCTTCAGGTGCTCCACCTCGGCCTGAAGCTGCCCATTGTCGTCGGCTAGCTTGTCGCGTTGCTGGCCGATCTCGGCAAGGGCTCGCTGCGCCTCCACGACCTTGGCCGCCTCCGCATTGAGGCGGTCCACCTCGGCCTCAAGCCGGCTCTTGTCGCCCGCCAGCTGCTCCTACTGTCGGCCGGCTTCGTCAAGTGCCTATCGGGCCCCTGTCGCCTCCGCCTTCGCCTCCACCATCTTGGCCCCAAGTCAGCCTGTGTCAGGAACAAGCCGGTCATAATGATAGTTGGCTCAGATCAGTCGGGTTCTCCAAGATGACACCTCGACTACAGTAGGCCACGCGATGAAGACTCAGAGACGAAGGACTACTTTAAGATTCGACCCAACTACTGCGTAGTTTGCCCGAATCTCGGGGGCTACACCCAATGGGTGCACTAGCGCGCCCCCACTAAGAAAGCATGCGAGAAAAGATACCTATGGCGACATGGAGCATCTCCTGTTTGGCGGCAAGCTGCTCCTTGAGCTGCTGGTGCTTCTCCAGAAGCCGGTTGACGATGCCAGTCTGATACGAGTCCAGTTGCTGCAAGGAGCAATGGTCAGCATAAGACATCCGTTTAAGATTTGACCCAACTACTACGTAGTTGGCCCGAATCTCGGGGGCTACACCCAGTGGGTGTGCTAGTGCGCCCCCACTAAAAGAAGCAACAAAAAGAAAACAGAAGACGAAGAAAGAACATACGAACACGGCGCGCTCCAGCTCCCGCGTCTACTCCACCTCGGCCTAGGCGAAGGCCTGGATCCTGTCCGTCTGCCCTCAAAGGCGCCGGGTCACGGCAGCCATCACCGCCTCCTCCTGGGTCAAAGGCCTGAAGAAGACCTCGCTGGGCCCAGCCCGAGCCGGCTGCGACCTGGCGACTCGGTGCCCCCTGGCCTGGGCACCAGGGTGTACTCACCACTGACCGCCTCCTCCGCGGCCAGTGCCCTCTCCGGCGCCCTCTCCAGCACGATGGCCGGAGTAGCATGCAGCGCCCCGCCTATCAGCGCCGTCCACGGCACCTCCTCCAAGACGGCGTCATAGCCGCCTCCCTCGACCCCCACCCACTCGACCATGTCAGTCCGCGGCGGGGGGTCATCCTCAACCACCACGACCTCCCGGTCGAGGTCTGTTGGTGTTCTAGGAACAGGGTCCCCAGACTTGCCTGCCTGCGTCCCACGGTGTGGCTCTGCGAGCGGGCCCGTACGTCCCATCTTCACCAGCAAAGACTCAAGACCCTCGTGAGGGGCCAAGTCTCACGAGGCGGACGACACAAGACCTCCTCAGGAGCAGCCTCACTAGGCTGGCTCACGAGGGGCGGAGAGTTCAAGGCCAGGCAAACCTCGCGAGGTTCCAGTCACGTGAGCCATGACGACCAAGGCCAGGCGGGTGCAAGCACGCACAGTGTCCTTGTTTCCTTTTCGGTGCTAAGGAAGCAGGCATAGGCGCGGAGTACTGAGGCGTCAAGCAATGGTTTCCATATCAGTGCAACAAGACCAAGACCAGAAGGATAGCAAGAGGGAGGTCACCGTGGAGCCCAAGACGGTGTCACCACCAGAGCCTTTGACAGGCAAAGACTGCTTTTGTCAGGATAAGCTTTACTAGCTATCCCCCATCGAATTGGCCGTTGTTGGCTCCCTTCCCGCTCAATATTTTGGGAGAGGACCAGGGCCTCTATAAATAGGACTAGCCACCATCGTAGCTAGGGGAGAGGAGAAGAGAGGAGGATAGAGAGACCAGTCTGGCAAAGAGAGACCAAGATAACCACGAGTTCACCAAGCACAAGAACACCTCTCCTCAGGAGACTGTTCTTCCCCTTGTAATAATCATCCTCAACCCAAGAGGCAATCCACCACACCACACTGGAGTAGGGTATTACACCACAACGGTGGCCCGAACCAGTATAAATCTTGTGTCCCTTATGTTGAGAGTTTGTCGAGTTAGTTCGTAAGATCTTAGCTGAGCTAGGGCGTGGATCGGTAGGGGGGAGATCTTCACACGCACCCCAGTGTTCGAACATTGAGGGTTGTGCCAGAACCCGTGATCCGACATTTGGCGCACCAGGTAGGGGTGCGCCGGAGCTTCTCTCCCGCCGGTCGACTCACCAACGCTTTGCGGTTCCGATGTCCGGCGACTCAAGGACCAACGCTGACCGCCGGGCAGCATGGCCGGCCCAGACGGCGCCACCTGCCCAGGAAGACCTCAACCCTGCGCTCCAAGCGGCACGAGCGCCACCAGAGACTGTGGGGCGCGGGCGGCGCGGCCAGGCACCGTCCGCCCTCACTTCACGACAGGTGCGAGCTGCTGCAAGGGCCACAAGCCATGCCGTGGCAACGACACCGCACACCCGGAGGGAGCAGGCAAACATGCGAGCTGTGCTCACGGTGGCACGAGAACTGCTACGGGGACGGCTGATGGAGAGCGGCCGAGATGTGCTACTGGAATGCATCGCCGAGCTACTGGACGCCGCGGCTTCAGGAGCGCCACCCTTCTGTTCTCTTCTCACACCACGGGCAGCGGCCGGGTCGCATGGTGGGCCGCGCCGCGCCCACGCGCCTGCGGGTACACCGCTAGGCTTCATTGACACTGGCACGACCAACGGAGCTGCACGCCCGCTCGCGCCCGCGCCACCCTTGGTGGGCGCGGGCACGAGCGCTGCCACCTATGGCCTGGGCGGGATGCAAACCTACCATCTTCAAGGCAGCACGCTAGGTTGGGCGACGTGGAGTGTGGGGCACTACGGCGAGGTCCTTGAGGCGGCGGCCTCGGAGGCCTACGTGCCCCGCATGGTGGACCAGGAGTACATGCTGAAAGAAGACCCTGGCTCGTTCCTCGAGCCGGGCTGGGAGGAGGAGGCTCTAGAAGCTAGCGCCTTTCAGGACCCCTCTGGAAGCCTTGCCAACCGCGCCAGTGACAACTGCTACAGGGTACCACTAATTCTTCAGGAGCAGGCTTATGCTAAGCATGGTACGCAGGGGGGTCAGGTCGCAGCAGTAGATGGTGGTCCCAGCTTGTCGGCCTCCCTCCCGCTAGGGGGGCACGCTGGGGGCCGCGGGAAGGAAGACGGGACGAAGGCCCTCCCCAGTGCTGCGCGGAACATGGTGTCCCTCGGAGGTAGGCCCTCTGCCGGGGAGGTGCTCTAGAGCCTACCCCCGGCAAAGGACCCGTGGTCGCCGCTAGCGCCGCTGGCGTCCCCTCTGCCCTCGTTGGTGTCGTCCTGGTCTCCAGTTGTCCCAACAGTGGTAGGGGTGGCACAAGGCGGGGCCCTCATCTGGAGATATGAAGTAAGGCTCACGCCTGTGAAGATCGCCGCCCGTGACACTCTCACGTAATAATAAGTGGGGCTGTACACGCCCCGAAGTCTCAAGAGTGCCGCCCTTGGGCCTTAGGGGCTCCCTCCCACGTCCTAGTGGCAGCACTTAGCTCCGCGCTGGTGAGAAGACCTGAAGACAAGAAGACTAGACTAGGTGCCGGACGCGGCCATTTGCTTTGGATCCCCTTTTTTCTATAGCCTTGCCTTCTAGATTTGGATTTAAGTTGGAGTTGAGTTTTCATTTGATACGCGCGGGGGGTGCCTTTTCTCATTTGAGCGATTTCCTGTTGTCTGGTTCTTGCCTTATTTCGGAGTTCATGCATGTTGCTTCCCCCTCGCGGGCCACTCACGAGCGGGGCTGAGCAAGTCGCACACGCGCCGCATGCATGCCGCGCCTCGGCTAGCACTCGTTTGTCACGCGGCCCCCTCGGGCATCTCGGCGAGTTCCTCCGGAGTTTCCAACCTCACGAGCCAGTTTAGGCTCGCCCAGGCTAAGGTAAACTGCAACAGCAACTTCGCCCCAAGGCACGTGAGTCACGGAGATACATATTCAATTCGACCTGGCAAGATAAAGGCAGTAGCTAGTTTACAAGAGGGGCTTCCCCTCCAAAAATGCTCTGACAACTTCAAGGGCTATGCCCGAGCTTATGTGTGCTAGACAAATAGCTGGGAAGCACGGGATCATTCGGACATGTCGCTCGCCGCATCCCCCAGATCGCCCTCGGATGCGTCGCTGGCATCGCCGCCATCATCGCTGGCATCGCTACCACCATCGATGGCATCACCATCACCTCCACCAGCGCTGCCATCCCCGTCGTCGACCATGTCACCCGCATCCGCCGCAACCACCACCCCATCATCATCGGAAGTGAAGGCCCTGACCAGCGCGTCCACGTTGTCTTCCACCCATCGTGATAGGTCACCCCGGATGGCCTCGGGTACGGGAGCGATGGCGGCATCAAAGTCGAAGTTGGGGTCAGCGTTCTGGAGATGGCTGAAGACTCAGGAGAACGCACGTCCGAGCAGGCCACGACTCCTCTCTTCGACAAGTTGGCGGGGCCTCTCAGAATAGCTCCCCAGGCGCGTCACCACGTCGACGAAGAAGCGGAGGTGGCTGGCATAGTCGTTCGCATGGGGATGAGGAGCATTCTCATCGCAGATATGGCCCAGAGCAGTGTTGGCCCTATTCCTGAGGTCCTGGAGCATGGAGGCATGCACATGCTCCAACATCCACCGCTGAAGCACTTCTTCCTTGTACTGTCGCGTGATGGACTCGGCGTCAGCGACTCGCTACCGAAGAGGGATCAGCTCGGCGTAGGCGGAAGCCAGCTCAGCCTGCGCCGAGGCTAGGGCGGTTGCGGCGGCCTCCTCGTGCCGCTCCACCTCGACCAACCTGGACTTGAGGGCGGCGGTCCTACCAGCGGCCCCAGCTTCCACGAGCTTCAGCTTCAGGTTGTACCTGCTCTCGAGATCCATGCGAGCCTCGGCCACCCAGCGATCGACCTCCTCCTGGGCCCTGGACTCGCGCGCATCAATGTCATCCTCCGCCTGAGCAACCTGGCGCTCCCTCGTCTCCAGCCGTTCGAGCTCAAGGCCATGGCTTCCAGCGTCAGCGCCTCCTCGCGCTTCTGGATCTCTTCCTCCTCGGCGGGCGTCCACCTCAATGACGCAAGGGCACCCCTGCGCGCCTCTACTTGCTGATCCAAGATGGTGCTCCTGGCTTGGAGCTCCCACATGCACTTCTCCGCGGCCTCGCAACGGTGGCCAGCTTCCAGAGCTCGGGAGCAGGCCTCACAGGAGCGCTGCGAGGGAAGCCTCGGCCTTCGCATTATCAAGCTTGCACTGGTGGCGCTTGAGGTTGATGGCCACCTTCAGCTTATGCCGCTCCTCCACCAGCCGAAGACCCTCGGCCACGAGGCGCGCGTCCACATCCACGAGCTATTCACCAAGCTGGGTCATCGTGCCCATCACCTCCTAAAAGAGCCCGTGGCGGACGACGCTCCTTTGTCGTGCCGACTCAAGCATGCTACTGACTTCATCCTCCACCGCGGGGACCGCGGATGGGGCCTGAAGTGGCTCGCCCCCTTTCAGCAGGGGGCTGGGGGCTGGCATCCACCCACTTGCGGGACGGGCCTCGCGAGGGGCCCGAACGAGTGAAGTCCCGCTGCTTGAAGAAGACCCCAGGACCGAAGCCAACTAGTCGCCGTCCACGACTAGGGGAGGAACCCTTGGCATGCTTGATGTGCTCCGAGCAAGGCCGCGAAGAAAAGATGGCAAAGGCACAAGCTCAAGAAACCTTGTCGATGAGCCGGCTTCCCCGGTTGACTCCACACCATGAGCAGAGCACGGGCTTGAAGCGCTCGAGCCTAGCAGGAGAAGCGAGGAGAGAGGAGGCTGCTCCTCAGGAGATCTTGCGGCCTTGGTGATTCTCCACATGCCGTTGACGAGTAAGCGGAAGAGATATCGTCAGGAAATGAAACAGCATGCAAAGAATCACCAAGATAAGGTACTTACTCGTCAACGACGATGTACTTCCTCCACTTTAACGACCTGAAGCTGCCGCTGCTTGGGGACCCTTTCCTCTTCCGGAGCTCTTCGAAGTCCATGCAGAGCCGACCGAAGTGCTGGACGTGGCGGCCAACACGAGGCGCAACCGGAGAAGCGCTCGAAGGGGCAGCCTCAGGAGCGCCAAGCCGAGGGGAGCCGTCAGGCCCTGCCTCGCAGCGACCTGTCAAGGGCTTATGAGCCCCGGCCTCGGGATACGTGGGCCGCGTCGCCTCCTCAGCCACTGTCCCAGGGCAAGAGTCGCGAGTTCCTGAGGACGACGCCTCAGGAGCACGGGGTGGCATCAGCATCTCGGCACCTTCGCCATCAGCCCCCAGCGGTGCTCGTCCCCCCAGCATCCACACTTGGGGCGAGCTTGGCACTAGCAGCAGGAAGAGGAACGACGACGATGGGCTTCTCACGAGGCCCCACGAGGCTGACTGGGCGCAGCCCCCACTCATCAAAGGCGGGCATCTGCTCCGCGAATGTCGCCTTGTTCAAGCAGCGGTACAGGAGGCAACTCTTCCTCGGCATGTCATCGGGCAGCGAGACACCCGTCAGTACCTCGAGCACCGTCCGCCGCGCCTCGAGAGGGAGCCCAGACTCCTGAAGTCTCATGTGGTCCTTGCTGTTGAGAAAGGCCCACATTGGTTGAGAGTGGCGCTGAAGCGGGGCGATCCGGCGCCGGATGAACTCCTTCACCACCATAGGCGCAGTCACATCAAGATCCTTGAGCCACCTCAGCCTAAGCCAGACAGGGGCAAGGTGCGGATCGGTAAGCCTTTGATGGCACCAACCGGAGCTAGGAATAGCGGGCGCTGACGGAGAAGAGAGCAGGGGGCTGAGCACTCCGACATCAACAAATACCCACCGTGTCCGAAGCCCGCTCGTGGATGGTGGGAGCTCGAAGTCAATCCCCGTGATACATCTCCAACGTATCTATAATTTTTGACTGTTCCATGCTATTATATTATCAACCTTGGATGTTTTATATGCATTTATATGCTATTTTATATGATTTCTGGGACTAACCTATTAACCCAGAGCCCAGTGCCAGTCTCTGTTTTTTCCTTGTTTTAGAGTATCGCGGAAAAGGAAAATCAAACGGAGTCCAATTGACCTCAAACTTCAGGGAACTTATTTTTGGATCAGAAGAAGCCCACGGAGTATCGGAGATGGACCAGGAGAGTCCCAGGCTGCCCAAGAGGATGGGGGGCACGCCCACCCCCTTGGGTGCACCCCCTGCCTCGTGGACAGCCCGGAGATCCACCGACGTACTTCTTCCTCCTATATATACCCATATACCCTAAAAACTTTGGAGCGCAGAATAGATTAGGAGAATCGCCGCCAGAAGCCTCCATAGCCACCTAAAGCCAATCTAGACCCGTTCCGGCACCCTAACGAAGGGGGCAAACCCTCACCGGTGGCCATCTTCATCATCCCGGTGCTCTCCATGACGAGGAGGGAGTAGTTCTCCCTCGGGGCTGAGGGTATGTACCAGTAGCTATGTGTTTGACCTCTCTCTCTCGTGTTCTTGAGGTGGTACGATCTTGATGTATCGCGAGATTTGCTATTATAGTTGGATCTTATGATGTGTCTCCCCCTCTACTCTCTTGTAATGGATTGAGTTTTCCCTTTGAAGTTATCTTATCGGATTGAGTCTTTAAGGATTTGAGAACACTTGATGTATGTCTTGGGTGGGATACCCGTGGTGACAATGGGGTATTCTATTAATCCACTTGATGTATGTTTTGGTGATCAACTTGCCGGTTCCGCCCATCAACCTATGCATAGGGGTTGGCACACGTTTTCGTCTTGACTCTCCGGTATAATCTTTGGGGCACTCTTTGAAGTACTTTGTGTTGGTTTGAATAGATGAATCTGAGATTGTGTGATGCATATTGTATAATCATACCCACGGATACTTGAGGTGACATTGGAGTATCTAGGTGACATTAGGGTTTTGGTTGATTTGTATCTTAAGGTGTTATTTTACTACGGACTCTTGAATAGATCGATCAGAAAGGATAAGTTTGAGGTGGTTTCGTACCCTACCATAATCTCTTCGTTTGTTCTCTACTATTAGTGCCTTTGGAGTGACTCTTTGTTGCATGTTGAGGGATAGTTATATGATCCAATTATGTTATTATTGTTGAGAGAACTTGCACTAGTGAAAGTATAAACCCTAGGCCTTGTTTCAACGCATTGCAATACCGTTTGTGCTCACTTTTATCATTAGTTACCTTGCTGTTTTTATATTTTCAGATTACAAAAACATTTATCTACCATCCATATACCACTTGTATCACCATCTCTTCACCTAACTAGTGCACCTATACAATTTACCATTGTATTGGGTGTGTTGGGGACACAAGAGACTTTTTGTTATTTGGTTGCAGGGTTGCTTGAGAGAGACCATCTTCATCCTACACCTCCTATGGATTGATAAACCTTAGGTCATCCACTTGAGGGAAATTTGCTACTTTCCTTCAAACCTCTGCACTTGGAGGCCCAACAATGTCTACAAGAAGAAGGTTGTGTAGTAGACATCAAGCTCTTTTCTGGCGCCGTTGCCGGGGAGGTTAGCGCTTGAAGGTATATCTTTAGATCTTGCAATCGAATCTTTTTGTTTCTTGTTTTAGCACTAGTTTAGTTTATAAAAGAAAACTACAAAAAAATATGGAATTAAGGGTACCTCATATGCTTCATCTTTTTAATATCTATCATGAAAATAAGGATTCCGATAATTGTGCTCAAGTGCTAGAAGAAGAATGCATTAGAATGTTTGGCACTAAATATTTGAATGATGAGCATGATTGCAATGACGTTAGTATGAATTCCTTGTATATCCATGATGCTAATGATATGCAAAGCCACAAGCTTGGGGAAGCTATGTTTGATGAAGATGATATTTTTTGTCCCCCAAGTTTTGATGAGAAAATTTATTATGATGAAAGCATGCCTCCTATTTATGATGATTATATTGATGAAAGTGGATTTGGAGAGGTCATGACTTTATTTAGTGATGAATCCACTATTTCGGAAGAGGTTCCAATTGATTATGAGAACAAAGTTGCTACCTATGATGATTATTGTGATGACATGTATGCTATAAAGATTAATGATAACCATGAAACTTGTCATCATGATTTTTGTTTTCAATTGGATTATGCCTCACATGATAGTTATTTTGTTGAGTTTGCTCCCACTACTATTCATGAGAAGAAGTTTGCTTATGTGAAGAGTAGTAAATTTTCTACGCTTGTAGATCATGAAAATAATGCTTTATGTGATAGTTATATTTTTGAATTCATTCATGATGCTACTGAAAATTATTATGAGGGGGAACATATGCTTGTAGGAATTGCTATAATATCAAGTTTCCTCTCTATGTGCTTAAAGTTTTGAAGTTATGCTTGTTTTGCCTCCCTATGCTAGTTGATTATTGCTCCCATAAATTGTTTGCTCGCAAAATCCCTATGCATATGAAGAGGGTTAGACTTAAATATGCTAGTCATATTCTCCATGATGCTCTCTTTATGTTACAATTCTTATCTTTTACGTGAGCATCATTGAAATCATCATGCCTAGCTAGGGGCGTTAAACGTTAGCGCTTGTTGGGAGGCAACCCAATTTTTATTTTTGTTCCTTGATTTTTGCTCCTGTTTAGTAATAAATAATTTATCTAGCCTCTTTTATGATTGAGTTTTTATGTTTTAATTAGTGTTTGTGCCAAGTAGAACCATTGGGAAGACTTGGGGAAAGTCTTGTTGATCCTGCTGCAAAAAACAGAAACTTTAGCGCTCACGAGAATTGCTGCCATTTTTATTTGGATAGTGATATTTAGTTAATTATTTTTGAAGATGATTAATAGATAAATTACTCACATCCAGCAATTTATTTTATAATTTTTGGTGTTCCAAAAGTTTGCGTTAGTTACAGATTACTACAGACTATTCTGTTTTTGACAGATTTTGTTTTTCATGTGTTGTTTGCTTATTTTGATGAATCTATGGCTAGAAAAAGAGTTTATAAACCATATAGAAGTTTGAATACAGTAGGTTTAACACAATTATAAATAAATAATGATTTCATTACAGTACTTTGAAGTGGTGTTTTGTTTTCTTTCGCTAACGGAGCTTACGAGTTTTCTGTTAAGTTTTGTGTTGTGAAGTTTTCAAGTTTTGGGTAAAGATTTGATGGACTATGGAATAAGGAGTGGAAAGAGCCTAAGCTTGGGGATTCCCAAGGCACCCCAAGGTAATATTCAAGGACAACCAAGAGCCTAATATTGGGGATGCCCCGGATGGCATCCCCTCTTTCGTCTTCGTTCATCGGTAACTTTACTTGGAGCTACTTTTTATTTACCACATGATATGTGTTTTGCTTGGAGCGTCATTTCATTTTATTTTGTTTTGCTTGCTGTCTAAATAAAATACCAAGATCTGAAATTATTAAATGTTAGAGAGTCTTCACATAGTTGCATAACTATTCGACTACTCATTGATATTCACTTATATCTTTTGGAGTAGTTTGTCATTTGCTCTAGTGCTTCACTTATATCCTTTTAGAGCACGGCGGTGGTTTTCTTTTGAAGAAATAGTTGAACTCTCATGCTTCACTTATATTATTTTGAGAGTCTTTAGAACAGCATGGTAATTTGCTTTAGTTATGAAATTAGTCCTAATATGATGGGCATCCAAGATGGGTATAATAAAAACTTTCATATAAGTGCATTGAATACTAAGAGAAGTTTGATACTTGATGATTGTTTTGAGATATGGAGATGGTGATATTAGAGTCATGCTAGTTGAGTAGTTGTGAATTTTAGAAATACATGTGTTGAAGTTTGTGATTCCCGTAGCATGCACGTATGGTGAACCGTTATGTGATGAAGTCGGAGCATGATTTATTTATTGATTGACTTCCTTACACTACAGAAAAATACACTTCCGTGATGATACGTCTTTGTCATAGTAGGTCGCTTTTTTTCTCATGCATGTACATCCATGACAAATTTATGACAGAATAAAGATAGTCATACCTGTGCTGTCGTAGAAGTGTTCCATGACATTACCAAAATTATCATCACAGAAGTGTCCACTTCCATGACGATAAATCGCGCGTCACAGAAGTGCTTCCGTCAAGGGTGATCGACATGTGGCATCCACCGTAACGGAACGCCGTTAAGCTATTGGGTTAGGTTTTGGATCTGATAACCCGTTAACAGCCCTGACCAATGGGGATTTTCCACGTGTAAAATCATCATTGGGTGGAGGAAACACGTGTCGGCTCATTGTTGCGACAGATGTCAACCACTCATTGGACGGAAGGCGCCTATGATACGTCGACACGTGGCACGGCCCAACAAAGGCCCATTCCTATGAAAAGGTCGGCCCGTTTGACTTGGTAAAAAGGTGGTGGGCCGGCCCTTGGAAAGCCTGTTAATGGCCTGTTCGCATATAGCCCATTTACAGCCCGCTAACCCAAGGCCCGTTACGCCCTATCCAAATTAGGCCCAGTAGCGTCATATGGGCCATCTAATATGATTCCAACCCGTTTTCACTTCTGGCCCATGTATGGCCCATGACGTCTTTCAGCCCATATGAGGCCCTATGTAACTCTTGGCCTATTAACGGCCCGTGGTGAAACTGGCCCGTAATGAACAGTGTATCACTTTACACCCATTAACGGCCCGTGGTGAAACTGGCCCGTAATGAACAGTGTATCACTTTATACCCATTAACGGCCCGTTATACCGTTGGGTCGTTTCCAGCCCATGTTATCTTTCGGCCTTCTCAGAGCCCATTTATTCTTGGGCTCATTTCCAGCATTCGTTTACTTACGGCCTGTTACTATCATTTTCTGCTTGTGGGCCAAATTCAGCCCGTGGTTACAGTCGGCCCGTTTGTGGTCCGTTAATACATTGGGCCGTTTTCATAGCGTCATCAAATACGGCCTATTAACGATGGCCCATTACGGTCGGCCCATGAACGGACGATTCCAACTCTAGCCCGTTTGAGGCAATAATGCGGCCTGTTATTGGCCCATGTTTGGCCAATCGATCATACGGCCCGTATAAGGCCCATTGATGATACGGCCCGTATAAGGCCCATTGTTTCTACGGCCCATAGAAGGCCTACTGTTTCTACGGCCCGTAGAAGGCCCACTATTTATACGACCGGTAGGAGGCCCACTGTCACTACAGTAAAATATTAGCCCATGGTTATTGTGGCCTAGTTTTAAAAAATAGGTTATTGCAGCCACTAGTTAACCGCGGAAAAAGAACTGCAATGACTACAAGCAAACAAATAAACAAGACAACAAGGAAATAGATAAGCAAGCAACTAACGCTAGGCTATCACGGCTATTACACATATTACATCCACTGGGAATCAAAGTTCGCCACCAGTGCAAATATAGGGAACAAAGCAGCATATCATTTACACTGGCCATCAAAATTGGCCACCAGTGCAAATAAACATGGCAGCAAAACAAGAGCATAACCGAAACAACTTCACAAGACCTCAAGAAACGTTATCCTGGGTATCCACCATGCTGGCAATAAGCTTAGCAAGCTGATTAGCTTTGTCCTGTTTGGCGCTAAAATCCTACAACGCTTGCTGTTGCACCAGAAAGTATGCATCTGAATGCTCCAGGGACTTCCGCAGTCCTTTCGCTTCTTGTGGCAGCACAGCTGATCGATGTCTTTCAGCTTGTAGTTGAGATCAAGAAACCGAACTGATTCAGACAGTGAGTTTGAACAACTTGTGCAAGCGGTAGTGGCCACTAACTCCAGCACTAAACCAAGACAGGATGTGTCACTATCCTGAACCTTATCTGCATTACTTCCTTTACCGTTGCTTAATAAGGCACTCTTCCCCAATATTCTGTCAGCATTCTAAAAGAAGAAACAAGCAGACACATAACAAGTTTAGCATGTACTAGTATATGAAACTCATTTCGGTGAACCAGTTCATTAGTAAGGTGGAGAGGATTAAACTACCAAGTCTTCTATTGCGAAGTACTAGTACATAATAAAAGCATCAAACAAACATATATCTTTGTCCTATGGTAGCAATGGAATCTTAAATTAGAACAGTTGTTCTTCAGCTTTAGGCACTTGTTCTACATGAACAGAGTATAGTAAGACGCAAGAATATAATACTTAAAAATATAAAATGAGCTCATAGACCTTACCACATTCTTTATTCGGGACCAGTACAAAACAAGGCGTTCCCAGTCATCGTCCAGTAAATGTGTCTCAGGAGAACGTAAGGGAATTTGATGAGTTTCTTTGCCGGTGAAGTATGTTTTCTTCAGGTTTCCGATACTGCCACCAAGCATTCTTGAAGATAGCAGAGGTATTAGCACAGGTTACCTCATCCTAAGTTTCCAAATCGGTCCTTCTCTATAGAGAAAAATGGGAAAATTTGCTGTATTATAACCATCATGGAGGTAGGATGTATGGGACGAAGCAAAGTAATTGCCATGAATAACATTACTTACACATACTTCCTGGACAAACACCTGCAACTGGCATTTTCCTTCATCTTCAGTATAATATTTCCAAGATGGGAAGATACGAACATACGATTTAACAACATCAAATGCGATAGATGCTAAACTACGACTAGCCGGTTGTGCTTCCTCCACAGGAATAGGCATACTAACTGGTGGAGTTGGGGTTCCCCGTGATAGTACTGGCCCTATGGGCACTGGACCTGCCTTACTAACTGCTCTTGTTTGGGAGCTCTGTGGTGGAGATGGTGATGTGTCAACAGGAACTGGGTTACTATCGGCTTGGGTTGGGGTTAGATTGGGTGAAGTTGGTTCTTTGTCCATCGTAGTAGGGGTACAATCTGCGAGAGTTTGGGTTATGTGTGGTAGGGCTGGTTCTTGTGCATGTACAACCGGGGTGCTATCTCCACCAAGAGGTAGCATTGTTTTATTTGAAGACCGTGTTTTTAGTCCGCTAGATACTGGCATCACCCGCTCCAATTCAAATGGCTGATAAACAGGAAACATAGTTGAATGTACAGACATTGTATGAGAGACAGATGCAATAGATAATGTGGAAAAAATAGGGCATGAAATAGTTGACATGTATATTGTTTAACTAAAATGGATAGCATGACATAATTCACATATATGATGTCTATCTAAACTAGATAGCATACCATAACATAATTCAAAGATATGATGAATAACTAAACAGGATCGCATGACATAATTCACCTACATGTTATCTAAGTAATCAGGATCGCATCATTTAATTCACATATGTGATTTATATGCTAAACAGAGGGCATTATATATGATGTCTGAACTAAGAACATGGTGTTGAATATTGTGTATATGATGTCTAAAATATGCAATGCAAGACACCGTATGCATGATATGAGCAGTATAACCGTGCCAAGTTAGAGCATACACCTCGGTGGGAGAATAGGACTGGTCATCTGTCTCTGAATCCATCTCTAAGGAGCTATCGGGACCCAACAAGAGATCTGCTTCGACAGGTAGCACTGTCTGCTCTGAAGGCCTTGTTTTCACTCCAGATTTTTCCATCTCCCACCCAAATTGCTGATTCACAGGAAGAGTACTTTAATGTACAAACATTGTCGACAAATGGAAATGTAATGAAGAAAAGGATGGGCAAGATATCATTCAAATATATGATGCCTGGTTAAACAGGATGCCATTGCACATTTCACATATATTATGGCTGGCTAAAAGACATGAGACTGCATAATTCCCATATATGATATAGAAACTAAACAGGTGGCATTACAGAACATGTCTAAACTAAGCAGATGACATATATGATGTTAAAAGTAGGCACTACAAGGCAACATATGCATGATATGACTAACATCATCATGCCAAGGTAGAGCAAACACCTTGGGGGTAAATAGGAGTGGTCAGCGGCGTCCGAATCGGCCTCAGAACAGATATCTTCCTCTGGATTACAATCTGGAGAGGGGTGGGGAGGGTTTGCCATTGAACCCACCATGGAGTGATGTCTGCATGGCATTGTATTGCCGCGCAAAACTCTTCTCTTTTTCTCTACATGTTCAGCATGACTGTTGTGACGCCCCCAATTTGACCGTACACTAATCATACATGCAAATGTGTACGATCAAGATTAGGGACTCACGGGAAGATATCACAACACAACTCTACAAATAAAATAAGTCATACAAGCATCATATTACAAGTCAGGGGCCTCGAGGGCTCGAATACAAGAGCTCGATCATAGACGAGTCAGCGGAAGCAACAATATCTAAGTACATACATAAGTTAAACAAGTTTGCCTTAAGAAGGCTAGCACAAACTGGGATACAGATCAAAAGAGGCGCAGGCCTCCTGCCTGGGATCCTCCTAAACTACTCCTGGTCGCCGTCAGCGGGCTGCACGTAGTAATAGGCACCTCCCGAGTAGTAGTAGTCGTCATCGACAGTGGCATCTGGCTCCTGGGCTCCATCGTCTGGTTGCAGCAATCGGATATAGGGAAGGGGCAAACGGGAAGAAAAGCAACCGTGAGTACTCATCCAAAGTACTCGCAAGCAAGGAGCTACACTACATATGTATGCATTGGTATCAACTGGAATAAGGCTATCATATGTGGACTGAACTGTAGAATGCCAGAAAAAGAGGGGGATAGCTAGTCCTTTCGAAGACTACGCTTCGGGTAACCTCCATCTTGCAGCAGGAGAAGAGAGTAGATGGTAAGTTCACCAAGTAGCATCGTATAGCATAATCCTAACCGATGATCCTCCCATCGTCGCCCTATGAGAGAGCGATCACCGGTTGTATCTGGCACTTGGAAGGGTGTGTTTTATTAAGTATCCGGTTCTAGTTGTCATAAGGTCAAGGTACAACTCCAGGTCGTCCTGTTACCGAAGATCACGGCTATTCGAATAGATTAACTTCCCTGCAGGGGTGCACCACATAACCCAACACGCTCGATCCCATTTGGCCGGACACACTTTCCTGGGTCATGCCCGGCCTCGGAAGATCAACACGTCGCAGCCCTACCTACGCACAACGGAGAGGTCAGCACGCCGGTCTAAATCCTATGGCGCGGGGTCTGGGCCCATCGCCCTTTGCACACCTGCACGTTGCGAACGCGGCCGGTGAGAAGACCTAGCAACCTCCATTACAAAGGAAGTTGCGTTACGCGGTCCAACCCGGCGCGCGCCGCTCAGTCGCTGACGTCACGAAGGCTTCGGCTAATACCACGACGTCGAGTGCCCATAACTGTCCCGCGTAGATGGTTAGTGCGTATAGGCCACTAGCCAGACTCAGATCAAATACCAAGATCTCGTTAAACGTGTTATCTTGAAGACACCGCGAACATTGACCAGGGCCAGGCCCACCTCTCTCCTAGGTGGTCTCAACCTGCCCTGTCGCTCCGCCACAAAGATCCACCCAGAGGGACGTTGGGACAAAGGTCCTTTCAGCCCCCAATCCGTGAATCACTCGCGGGTACTCCTCGAGCCAACCCGACTTTAGTCATCACATGTATCATGTATAAAGTATAGGTATATACCCGTGATCAACTCCCGAGTGATCACGGCCCGATAGTATAGCATGGCAGACGAACAAGAATGTATGGCCATTGATGATAAACTAGCATCCTATACTAAGCATTTAGGATTGCAGGTAAGGTATCAACAGTTGTAGCAACAATGACAGCCTATGCATCAGGATAGGATTAACAGAAAGCAGTAACATGTTACACTACTCTAATGCAAGAAGTATAGAGGAGAGTAGGCGATATATGGTGATCAGGGGGGGCTTGCCTGGTTGCTCTGGCAAGAGAGAGGCATCGTCAACACCGTAGTCGATCAAGGCTGCAGCGACGTCAGTCTCGTAGTTTACCGGAGAGAAGAGGGGGGAGAAACAATAAATATAATGCAAACAAAGCATAACAAAACATAAAGAGGCAATACGCGGTGCTAGGTATGCCCTAACGCGGTAGGAGGTGATACCGAGGAAGGGGGAAACATCCGAGAAAGTATTCCCGGTGTTTCGCGATTCCGGACAGATGAACCGGAGGTGAAATGTTGCAGGTTCGCTATGCTAAGGACGCGTGGCAGATGAACGGGCTGCGTATTCGGATTCGTCTCGTCGTTTTGAGCAACTTTCATGTACAAAGTTTTTCCATCCGAGCTACGATTTATTTAATATGATTTTCTAAAGTTTTTATTAATTTCTAGAATTTAATTATTTATTTCAACATTATCCAGAATAGTAAATGATGATGTCATCATGATGTCAGCACGACATCAGCAGTCAACAGGGGTGTTGACTGGGTCGCTGACGTGTGGGTCCCACTAGTCATTGACTTAGTTAACTAAACAGGTTTAGTTAAATTAATTAAAGTGATTAGGTTAATTAATTAGGCTTAATTTAGATTAATTAACCTGATAAATTATCTTAATTAATTAACCATATTATTATTTATTTAATTTAATTTTTTTATTAAACCGTTCTGGGCGTGGGCCCCGTTCGTCATAGGCCCTACGGGCTTAATGGGGCGGGCGTGCGTTAACGGGCGTAGCCGGCGTCAGGCGCCAGCCCGCCCCCGTCCGGGCGCTACGGGGCAAGGCACCCACCGGGGCAGCGGCGAGGCGCGCGCAGCCACCGGCGAGTGGCGGTGGGGCGCTGGAGAGTAGCAGGGCGGCCCCATGGAGGACGGCGCCGCGGGAGGGAGAAGAGGCCGGGGCGGCACGACAGCAGCGGAGCGGGGGCCGCGGCGGCGTGCGGGTGGCGGAGCAAGGCGGCTGCGGGGGCGGAGCAGAGCCGCGACAGAGTAGGGGCGATGTGAGGCGGTGATGGGCAGGGGCTCGACAACGGAGTCGGTGGTCGGCGGGACCGCGCGGCGAGCAGCAGTGGGAGGCACGGCTGGTGGCGCTCGCAGCGGTTGAGAGGCATTCGGGGCGAAGCGTGGAGCACGGGGCAGGCGCGTGCGCTTCAGCACGGCTAGGAGGGGGGCCGGCCATGGCCCGGCGCACGGGGTGCGCGCAGCGCGTGGGCGGCACGGGTAGTCGGCGCGGTGAGCAGGGGAGGCCGGTGCGGGCGGCGACGCGTCGGAGGCGGCGAGCGCTGGGACAGGGAGATGAGGGGAAGGAGAATGGGGCTCACCTCGAGCCGTAGGGGGGTGGCAGTGGGCTCGAGGGGGCTCGGGATGGCCGGAGACGATGATGATCAGGGCAGGAGGGAGGAGCTGCGAGGAAGAGACCAGGGCAATGCTTGGCGATCTGGTGACGGGGCCGGCCCCGGCGACGGCGTGGTACCGGTGCGACGGCACTGGGGACGCATC
>NC_041390.1:408149987-408151995 GCF_002162155.2 Triticum dicoccoides | reverse complement strand
GAGGGGGTCGTGGGGAACGTGGGGGGGAGTGGGGTGACCGGGCGGTTAGGGTTTCGGGACGGGGAGGATAAGGGAGAGTGGGGTGGGCCGGCCTGGGCCAGTGGGCTGGCCTGTCTGCTAGCTGGGTCGGTTGGCTCAGTGGGGGAGGGGGTATTCTCCCTTTTTGTTTTTTTTTTCTTTTTGTATTTTCTTTTATTTGGTTTTATTTTACTTTTAATTTCTTTAGTTTTGAAAAAATGACAATATCTCCTAAATTAATGTCTCTGAATAATCCACTGCCTTAAAAAGTTTGGTGACTAATAAACTAGTTTAACATTTGTTTAATAATTTAAAAGCATTCAAATAATTGTTTTTGCTACTGTTTTATTTAGTTAAGTGCATTTAAACTTTTTATAAACACTTGGTTTATCCACCAATATTACTTATGAATTATTTGGCTCACTCCAAACATTTTAGTTTTAATATTTGAAATCTTTTATTGTTTGCTTGATTTCGAATTTGAATTCGAATCAGTTTTTGAACTAACGAGGGATTAGCAACAGTAACTGAGGTGACCCCCCACCCGGCGAGCCCCCGTCCCCGCTGCGGGTGGTTCTTCCTTAACTCCGACGAGCCCCCCCAACCCCTGAAAATCGACTGACCCAAAAGTCGATTCAGTCGACTGAAGTGTGGCTTAATCGGAGCAGAGCAGCAGCACGAGCGAGGGGGAGAGCAGCAGCTGCAGCTGGGCGAGCAAGCGATCGAGCGAGAGCCGGAGCAGCAGCAGCAGATCTGGCTGGTATGGACGCCGCCGCCGAAGGGGCCTCGCACTGGGGGAGAACCGCCATGGAGATGTCGCCCGCGGCGCCGGCTTCAAGGTAGCCGCTCCATGGGGGTGCGGGATGGAGCACCGTCGGCGCCGGGAGGTCGAGTTAAGGAGAAGGTGTGATCCGATGAGTGTTTGTAACATCCCAAAATTCTAAATTTTGGAATGTTATAATAAATAGATAGATTGATTGATTGTTTGATTGTTGTGTGAAATTCGTAACTTTTTGAAAGTTAAATGAGAGAGAATAAAAGGACTTTCCCAAACTTTCAATTTTTGGCATTTATGATCTCCGTGAATTCAAATACTTTTCATCACAAAACCCCCGAGAGAAGATGACATGACTTCTTCCATTTATTTAAATGAAAAGGGGTGTTGAAAATATTTGAATTTCATTTGAAAATATTTCTAGTTCTAAAACTTTAAGCAACTCAATGATTTTCATGAGAGAAGATAAAATGACTTCTTCGAAACATATGAAATATGAGTTGGCAGTTTCAAAGAAACTCAAATTTAAAATCCATTTGAAATAGTTATTTTTCAATTTGGGTTATTTGAGTTTTATTCAAATTATTTTTCTCCAAAATCAAAATACATGGAAAATAGGGTAACATGATTCCCTACATTAGAAAATTGGAGAAAATTTTATTTGAAATCATTTTGTTATTTTTAAAATGATTTTTGTTGGATTTTATTTGACCACTAGCACTCTTTGAATTATCTAAATTTGTGTGAATTTTATTTAATGCTAGAAAAATGTTCATGATGTAGACAAGCTTTTCCTGAAAATTTTGGTATATTATATGCCTACATAAATTTTTTATTTGTTTTGTCCCTTTTTATTTTGTTTGTCTGAGAAAATGTTAAAAAAACAATCTCCGTCGCCAACTGGGCCGGCCCAGCGCCCGAGCCAGGCCGCGGCCCAACGGCCCATACCGCTCGTCCCCGAGCTCCGCTCGGTTTCCAGCCACGCTACAGCGCGCCACCGCACCGACCTCGGCGTCTGTGTCGAGGCCGGACTTTCCCTGCCCCCTCGCGCAAGGCGCCGCACCCGAGGGCTCTTTAAAAAGGAGCCGAACCCCCTCTCTCTCCCCCCGCACCTGCCCCGCCGCCTCTCCCACTCGCAGCCGCCGGCGCACTTCACCGCCTAGCCCCGCGCCGCCGCAGCCGCGCCTTGCCTAGCCCCGCGCCACCCGCGCTGCT
>NC_041390.1:408132024-408149497 GCF_002162155.2 Triticum dicoccoides | reverse complement strand
CCCTGCGCCGCTCCCCGCCGACGCCGCACCGCTCGCCGGAGGCCACGCCCCGCCGGAGCCATCCAAGCCGCAGCCGCCGCCCCGACTCACCGACCCGCCAGCGCCCGACCATGATCCAATCGCCGGTTTTCTTCCGTTTCGGTAAAACCGCCCTGATCCGGACCGGTTTTATTTTAAAGGTTTGGTTTTGGTTAAAAAAACCTTTTTTTATTTAGTTCAGTTATGTAGTGAACGTTTTCTGTTTAGATAGTTATAGTGAACAGATTCGATAGATAGCGTTCGGCAATGAACGTTCGTACGGTAAAGTTTTTGTTTTTCTTTTAAATTTTTCGCCAGGGACCTATCTGTGATTGTTTTTCTTATAGATTAGTCCCTCGGTTTCAAACTACCACAACTTTTTGCTCGTTAGTGCAAATCCAACTAAACCAACGCCCACTTCTTCATTACGATCTCCTCTATCCAGTGATCCAACCCAAACATGTTTTTCTTCAAATTTTTAAAATCTGAATTAGATTAGATTTAGATTAAAACTTCGTTTGATCATAACTTGAGTTTCGTAGCTACGTTTCAGTTGATTCTTTTTGCAAATCGAAGCTCTTGACCTAAACTTTCTGATAAGGCCAAATTCACATAATTTTGGTACTGTTAGAAATTGTTTTATGTTGCAGAGTTATTTTCTTAGTTTTTAAGTTTTCCGAATCGTCTTCTTCGATCTTTCTGATCTTTTGAGTGATTGCTTATGTGTGGTTCCTATTGCTTGCTTACAATAGATCGACCGGAGTGAGACGAGTAGATCTATCAAGAGTTTTGAGTGCGAATCACCTTCATCAACATTGCAGGCAAGTTCACACTTTGATCATATTCCTTTCATACCCAGTTTTTATGCATTAGTTTCACCCTCAAACATTGCATGAGTAGGATTGATAACATGTGGGTATTGGGAAGTAGTTGATGAGGTAGGAACCTATTGCCCTGCATTCAACCCTTGGAAGTTACTATTACATTATGCTTATATTGCCATGCTATGCTCGTAGATGTGGATTGGGTTGGAGAGTATTCATGACAGATGTGAGATTGTTAATTAATGGTTTACTTAAGGTGGCAACTTTAACACACATCTGGGTGGATTGAGGCACCTGGGTATTCTAGCGATTGCCTATCTAGGCACCTGGGTATTCTAGGATTGCTTGTTTTTTTATGGACCGCCACCCAGGTTCAAAGGGATCATGAGATTATTCATACTAGAAACTTCCGTGTGTAGCCACAAGCTATTATGGGCTCTAGCATAGTTGATTAAGTCGTGTAAACTCTTACATTGGTAGACTAGCAGATGTAGGGGTTGTAGGTGGAACGGTGTACCCATCGTAAGGTGCAAACGCTTCTGAAAGACTATGTCTCAGTCATCCGTTTCTCAAACACCTTGTAGTGCGGGAAATCCAACGGAGGAGATCGGGTCTTGTGGGGAAAAGTGCGCAAACCTCTGTAGAGTGTATAAAATAATCATGATTAGCCGTGTCCCCGGTTATGGACGTTTTGAGTATCTAGTACTTGGATTATCATGTGAATCTCATCACGTTACTTTAAATTAATTTTGTTGGGTTTAATGATGTTACTTAATTGGGATTGAGAATGCTTTCAACCATTCTCAATGTTCAACAACCACCATGATAGTTAAATAAAATTTATTCCTTTGTAGTAGGGAAAAATTGGCTTTTCGCAAAAACCTTATAACCATAGAGCTTTTCCACCAGCCATATATGCATGTAGTGATAGCCATTGTTCATCATTTCTCTCTATGGTGTGAATTTGCCAGTACATTAAATGTACTGACTCTTTGTGGCTGCAACATCTCATGTTGCAGGATTATCTTACGACGAGTAAGTGATACGTTAGGGTTACGATTTCTACACTCAACTTTACCGTTGGTGTTGATGGGAATCCACAACCTTGTTACTTCTGCTATTTTGGATTGAGGTAATAGTATTTACGTTACTTTTACATGTGATTTACCTCTGTTATAAATCCTCGAGTACTGTGTGTGTCAGCATACCGATCCAGGGATGACACTTAAGCACAGAGACTTGATCCATTCAGGTCGGGTCGCTACAAGATGGTATCAGAGCACATGTTGACTGTAGGACGTGAACCTAGAGATTGGCAAGCCCATAGGAAGATTTTTCTCTACAACTTTCTTTTCAAAAGGATCTTTTACTTCTCTTCTCTTCTGAACTTATTCAAATATTCCCTTTAGTGAGATTATACCTGTCGTGGAATTGTCACGGCAGATGTCCTTAGTGTCAGGACTTAGTCGCAAGGCCAACGCATCTATGTGGTAGCTTGAGAGGGGTTGAGCGGGACGAGAGACGCGATGTTTTACCCAGGTTCGGCCCCTCATGGTGGAGGTAAAAGCCTACATCCTGCTTCATTGATATTGATGATGATGACCACGGTTACAAGAGTGCTCTATCTCGAGAGCTATTGTCTAAACCTAACTTGTCCAACTTGTGGAACTTGTGAATCTTGTCCCCTTTGGGGAGCCCTGCCCCTACTTATATATGTTGGAGGGGCGGGTTACATGTAGAGTCCTATTAGGATTAGGACTAGTCTATCTCTAATACAAACCAGATACAAGTCCAGGTCTTAGCTCCTTGTAAGATAATGTTCCTCATGCCTTTCCTCTTAAACCGGCCCACCATAGTATGAACCGGCCTTCATGAACCGCCCGTTGGGTCACCGGGTCTTGTCGCTCCTCTGACCCGCCTGCCGGATTACCAATGAATCATAAACCGCCAGGTCCAAACGGGTCACCAGTGAATCGTCAAGGCTCAGTCGGGCCTCAAGTAAACCGCCAAGTCCGGCCGGGTTATACTTCCGGCCGGTTTACGCCGCGGGGTATATCCCCGACATTAGCCCCCAAGTTTAGCTTGGATTTATCCATGGTAAACTTATGCTGCAAAATAAACACAAGAACAAATTTTACAGGTTATGCTCCGGGTTAAGAATTCTTTGTAAACCGGTACCTGATCATCCTTAAGTCCTTGTTATTTCCTCCTTTTGAGAAATCCGGGTCAATAGACCAGCTTCAAAATCAATTTGCCGACCTTGGTTTGTCACCGAGAAATATCGTGAAGATTAACTCCTTTGACTCAGCTCCCAAAGCGCCGGTTTAAGAAACATGGGTCTGAAAATACTTATCTGATATTCAACCGGTTTGAAGATGTAAAACTTGCCGGTTTAATATTACCAAAATAGCCGGTTTATAAATATTGATGGCGCCGGGTCATAATTGTTGTCGACACTGGGTCATGTAATTGATCTTCCTAATTTGCTCAAAACTGATAAAATGAAGATGTTCCTCCTTTATATGCATAATACCTGTAGCCCCCAAGTCTTAAGAGGAGAACATAGTGATAACTTAAGACTTGCTCCAATAAGTGTTTCAACCTTGAAGAAATCCGATTAGTTCATCTCAATCATATAAACTGAATACTCCATATATGTAGCCCCCAAGTGTCGGGTTGTCATGCTTGCAGCAACCTGGGACTTGTAATTTCCCGATGCTCATAAAAAACTTCAACCAGTGTAGCCCCCAAGGGCCGGGTCATCATGTAAAGAATGAGCAGGGACTTTGAAAATATGATCATGTAGACTTTAACAGCAACGTGTAGCCTCCAAGGGTCGGCTCAGTAAGATAATATTGAGCTGGGACTTTATATATACTTCATTGAGAATAACATTATATTATGTAACTCCCATCATGGGGCTTGAACCCACGTCCACAAGGTTAAGAGCTTTGTGCTTTACCAACTGAGCAATGGATCCTTCAATATTATGGACAAAAACTTGTGTACCTTGGATTGTTGACACGAGCAATTGGTAGCCCCCAAGGGCCGGCTCATGATAATATGATGAGTCGGGTCTTAAATAAGACTAGTAAAGTTGACTTTGCATTACCCCCAAGTGTCATGGTGCATGCTTGCAGCGACATGAGACTTGCATGTAATCTCAATTTGAATAATGTAGCCCCCAAGTGCCGGGTTGTAAGCCTGCAGCGACTCGGGACTATTCCTTCCATTGTAGAATAAATCATATCCTTTGATAAAATAATAGCCATTACGCTAAAGCAAATTTGAAAACTCAATAATACCGGTTATTAATAACCATAAAAATCCAGCCATGTTGGCTATTCAAGATAATATAATCCGGTATGAAAACCTTATTCATTCAATATCATAGTGAAAATTCAGCCAAGTTTGGCTATTTGAATAATATAACCCAATGATTTATAAGCGCATGATTCCAATGGCGCAATCCAAATATATATATACTGGCGACTTATAGTCCAAAGCCAGGCCGGTTTAACAAACCTGTTTCTGCATACAACAAGTTTAAAGTGTCCTGGCGGTTTACCGCCGGACGGGTCATAACGCCCAACATATAACCCGGGTTTATAACCAAGGCTGCACTTAAGAATAATCAAATATGAAATAGATCATACATGTGACATTGAATCACATTGTTGGTTTTACCAACTTTTTGTAGTAAAGGTGATAACCCCAATCTTGAGTACTAATAACTCCTTCCATTTTGTGTCGGTTTATGATAAAACCGTACCGGGTTGTGATAAACACCGGCTTAACCACATATAATACTGGCGACTCGTAGTCAAACCAGACCGGGCTGATAGTCCCTGGATTATAACTTGATCGTGTACTGACAACTTGTAGTTGAAAACCGAGCCGGGTTGATAAACACCGGTTTACTCCATAATAGGATGGTAACAGAAAATCAAACCGGGCAGATAGCCTCCAGATTAAGATGGACCGTGTTCCGTCAATTGACAGTTTGAACTGGCTTAAAACTTTGTCAGTTTAAAAAACACAATAAAAAGAAAGAAATATCTTTCAAAGAAAAATGTGAAGCAAAGACAATGACAAAACCATTTGCAAAAGAGGCTTATTTGAGCTGATCAGATGGCGTTACCATGGTCGGACACGACCAAGCTCCCGATAGGTGTAGCTATGGTTCAAGTCAGCCAGGTCCCCAAATGAAACCGTAGCATTTATGTCGAACAAGTGGCATGGCAATGGTTCGGGTTCGACCAAGCCCCCAAGTGATTCTGTGGCCTTAGGCCGATCAAGAGGAATGACTGGTTCAGACGTGACCAAGTCCCCAAGTGATCTAGTGGCTCTCGCCTATCAAGAGGTATTGCATTGGTTCGGACACGACCAAGCCCCCAAGTGATATAACATGATGCTTTTGAAAAGCTAACTCAAGGGGTAAATCGGAGGCCGCTTTAGAACAACTCCGTGTAACCACACATGATGTAAAAGAACAGAGACCCCGCTTTATGAAGAAGAAGCCCCCATGTGATCAATAATATGTCAGGCCAGTAAGGCGGGATACCTGTTCGAACCGCGCATCATGGTAGCAGGTCCTCTTCGGCAATTTTTAACTTTTTGCAAGAGATAAATTCTTCTTGAACCGGGATCTTGAACCGGATATTGAGATTTTAAAGCTTCGTGGGAGACATCTTTCCCTTGAACCGGATTTTAAACCGGAATCTTCATTTTTAGCCGGAAATTTTCTGACGGCCTTTAAACTCGAACTTGCGAGAAGTTAATTCCTTTTTGAACCGGAAATTCTTAAACCGGAGAACAAATTTCCCTTGTACCGGATTGTAAATCGGAATCCTTTTCTGATGACCCGAAACTTCTTCATTGAGCCGGGATTTTGTAACTGTCATATACTTTCTAATCCGGAAATCTTCTGACGGCCTTTAAACTTTCACCAATATAACAGTAGCCTCTGGGACCGGGTTATCCTTCCCTCAATCGTCCTAGGGTTCTTAAATTTGCTAAAACTGGCAAGATTCGCTGAGTCATGTCATCGTAGCCCCCGAGTTTCAAAGGTGACTCGAGGAGTTGGCTTGAGACTCTCCATATTTGACCGTGATATAAACCGGCATAACTTGTATATCATTGGCGTTGATAGCACGATGTGAATCCATAGAAGGTTGAGGTGACTGCGGCGAGTTGTAAATGATCCCATATGAGCCGTGTCAGCAACTCGGCCAATGGTTCCTTCCAACTGGCGATTTGAAGTTAATCAAAAACTGTAGTGGCGGCGACTTGTGCTCCCAATAAAGAGCTAATGCAGACAGGTGCGGCCCGGTATGTTGATGTAGACCAGGTCGCGAGAGACGGACGACAAAGACGGCCGCAGCTTCAGAGATGGCACAGCCAGATGAGTCAGCCGCGGCGTAGTAAGTCGGCGCGGACGGGAGAGTCGGCCGCGGGAGTTGTAAACCGGCGCGGATGGAGAGTCGCCTGCGGGCATTATAAGCCGGCGTAGATGGAGAACCGGCCGCGTGTTGATGTAAACCGGACCACAGGCGGTTTGCGCGCGTCCGTTGAGCAGTGCGGAATGGTCAAAAGCCAGTATATAATGACGCCAGTGCGCACTCCATATGCATGGTGTAACACCAATGTTGTGGCGAATAATTGTCCTGCATATAAAAATATGCAAAACCAACGTAATTGTTCTTTTTTACAAAAACAATATATGTCAAAAATAGACTTAGATAGATGTCACTTGATTTGTTCGAATGATGGATGATCCGTTTATCGCGATCGAGGCGGCTGAACATGCCCCCGGCGGCTCAAGACCGCAGGGGCGGCTCTGATTTGTTGATATACATATCAGAGTCAGCCGTGATATTTAAATGACAGAGCGGACGCGTGACTCGGCCGTGGCATTGTAAGCCGCGCGGACAGATAGGTCGGCCGTGGGCGCGGACGGTTGAACCGGCGCGGGTATGGTCGAATGAACCGGCTACAGGCGCGGCCCGGTGAGTTGATGTAGACCGGACCGTTGAGGCGGCGATTTGCGCACATCTAATAAGCCATTTGATATAGTGTGGATATAGACGCGACCTCCAATGACAGCGCGTGGGGACCGGATCATACTTTAATCATGAGGAAATTGACCTGTGTATACAATAGCATACCTCGAGAAAATCTTTTGACATTATGTAATTACACCAAAAAGAGTTTTAGAAAAATAGCACCTGATTGTCATGGCCGCGGCGGTTTTCAGTAGCGGCTCAAGGTCGGTCTGACTCAGACGGAGCAACAACGGATCGACCACGGCGGGTCAAGGCGAAGTAAGGGCGGCGACTCACGACGGCTGCGACGCACGACAGAAGAAGACAAGGGCGCAAGTGCTGGTGGTAAACCGGTGCACTTGGAGGCGGCTCATCCGGAACGGCGATTTGATACTGCAGCTTACGGCAGAAGAAGACACCCGAGGCGAGTCCAAGCGGCGGTTCACGGGTAGCCCTCGGCCAGGGCGGTTCAACAACAGCAAGGCGGAGCGGCATAGCAGAAGGAGGAGCGGCCGGGCGGCTCAACAGGACAGGTTTGTTCCCAATTAACTGGTATATCCAATTTTTTGAATGCCTCCTCGTGAGTACTAACCCGGCCACCAGTACCTAGTACTGGTTCTGATTTAATATTTGGATGTAGTGCATGGTAACAGCAGCAAGGCAGTAGCCTCAAGATTTGAAGCGAATCCACCTAGGTCGACTGCTGTGGATCCAAATTTCACATGTACCAGCTCTTGTGGCAAAACGGCGATTAAATAACGGAGTCGGTCTCGGTCTCGCCGGATTGTAATATTGATTGTTTTGATGGAAATCAACCCTCCTCAACCGGGCGGACAAACAGGCCGCGTGCGGCAACACGCACGGAACCCTAGCTTCTTTTGATCTCAAACCTTGTATTGCCAGCTCCAAAGTTAATCATGCTCTCGACCACCAAACAATGAACCTGCCGGATCTTCCTCAACTGACAAAATTGTGAGCCCGTTGATCCCTAGATGAAATCCCTCCAAGAACTCAACACCACCATGCGCAGGCCCCACGGTGGGCGCCAACTGTCGTGGAATTGTCACGGCAGATGTCCTTAGTGTCAGGACTTAGTCGCGAGGCCAACGCATCTATGTGGTAGCTTGAGAGGGGTTGAGCGGGACGAGAGACGCGATGTTTTACCCAGGTTTGGCCCCTCACGGTGGAGGTAAAAGCCTACATCCTGCTTCATTGGTATTGACGATGATGACCACGGTTACAAGAGTGCTCTATCTCGAGAGCTATTGTCTAAACCTAACCTGTCCAACTTGCGAAACTTGTGAATCTTGTCCCCTTTGGGGAGCCCTGCCCCTACTTACATATGTTGAAGGGGCGGGTTACATGTAGAGTCCTATTAGGATTAGGACTAGTCTATCTCTAATACAAACCGGATACAAGTCCAGGTCTTAGCTCCTTGTAAGATAATGTTCCTCATGCCTTTCCTCTTAAACCGGCCCACCATAATATGAACCGGCCTTCATGAACCGCCTGTTGGGCCACCGGGTCTTGTCGCTCCTCTGACCCGCCTGCCGGATTACCAATGAATCATAAACCGCCAGGTCCAAATGGGTCACCAGTGAATCGTCCAGTCTCAGTCGGGCCTCAAGTAAACTGCCAAGTCCGGCCGGGTTATACTTCCGGCCGGTTTACGCCGCGGGGTATATCCCCGACAATACCCCTTTCCCCTTTTGACCACTCGAAGATTCGACGGATGATACCACTCCAAGAAGTACAAGATATTGGACAACCACGACCAATACGGAATGAAGAAGATTTTACCGTGCATCTAAATAATGGAAACTACAACGGTTGAAGACTCCGAAGACTAGGAGAATTTGAAGGCTCTGTAGAATTTCCAAATTTAGTATGACCTAGGAAGGCTACCCTTATGGAACTTCGCAGACTAAGGAAGCTGTCAATACCCGAGATCAAGGTGTTGGAGAAAGTCCAGAACATGAAGCAGTAGAACTCAAAGTTTTGTCAATAAAACTCCAAGTCAGGAGATATCTATTATGGAATGAAAGCTCATGTCAGTAACATGGGCATCGACATGGCTAACCATGGAGTTATCGTCGCTTACGCTATTATCACCGTGCTGAGTTAAGCATGTATATGCATGGAAGGATTGGATGGTAGAAGGCTGATGGAGCACCTATCAGCAAAAGATGAAGTTTTAACCTTAGTCGGTGTATCACCAGGATCTGGAGTAATACATCAAGAAGTTTAAGATGGACTTGTAGGAAGTCATATTTGACAAGGAAGCATTTCGTGAAGAACTCAGGACCCCATAAGCCGAAAGTAGCCAAGCTGGAGGAGCTACAACCTCGAGATACCAGAGATTTGTCAGGAACTGAAGGACAATAGGACCATGGTTCATGTGAAGGATGTTAAAACCAGAAGTTTGGAATGCAACTCCAGAATATTAAAGGACGTCACAAGAGACTTCGCGTCAACAGAGTTGATCTGGCAAAAGAACTTGAGAAAGACAAGCATGATCGGAAGAAGCCATTGGAGGCATGAACAAGGCTTGAAGAGTTTGGAGACGTTGAAGATTTATTGACCTATAGAAGACCAAACCCCTGTTATATACCTACGTTAGATGCGACGTTTGTGAGCTGTCATTTGTTTGATGTTTTTCCCGACAGCCACAAATAAAATGTGTCTTTTCAAAACTTTTGTTTGTATTGTGTGTATCCCTCTCTATCTCTCTTATCTCACCCCAAACCCTTGGACCCAATAGAGGATGAATGGAGATGAGCTGGTACTTTCTGAACCGATGAGTCAGTTGGAGACAGACCGATGGATTCAGAACATGGAGGATCACATGGAGAATAACCCTATAGTTGGACATGATATGACCCAACATGCTCTTCAGTGTTTTGAAAGAGGTGCTGCTACTTGGTGGAGTATGTACCAAACCATGAAAGGACGGCAAGGAGTAACCACTTGGAAAGAATTTAAGTTGACTCTGTCAAAGTCTCGGCTTGTGTCTCAGAAGTTGAAGCCTTATGGAAAGGATATGAAGAAACCTTGTGCATGCAAGATTTGTGGAGAAATAGGACACAACCATAAAGAACACAAGGGTGAATGCCCCAATTGTGAAGGAAGTCACCCAACTAAAGAATGCCCAACGAGGCAGATCACTTGTTTCTTGTGTGAAGGGACTACCACTACCCTGCTCAGTGTCACATTTACCCCATGGTACAACGAACCATCCAGCAGAAGAAAGAGGTAATGAAAGGAGCCCTCATGGAAATTTTGGAAGAAACTTTGATGAAGGAAGAGGTGGAGGACATACCTAAAGAAGACCCGAGTAAACCCTACACTAAGTCTTGCTATTCATGTGGAGAAGAAGGACACATCTCCCAAAATTGTTTGAATGGGGATCTAGTAGAATTCCTGACAGAGGAAGTAGAATATGACCCACAGGAAATAGAAGCCCTGATTGGAATGGAAAAGTCCAGGAAGAGAAACCGATTGGAGCCCAGGAAGGACCTGAGTCATATCACCTGTTATAGGTGCAAGGAGTCAGGGCACTACCTCAACACTTGCCCAAAAAGGAAACCTCGAGACTTGTCAGAAGTAATATGTTTTCGTTGTAATGGAGCAGGGCATTTTGCCAGAGAATGCCCCAAGGAGAAGGAGACTTGTGATAATTAGTTGTGAGAAGTATAGTAGTATAAGTGAGAACATTTTCTTTTATATCGAGGGGTTGAGTTGAGATTGTAATCAATTGAGAGTGAATAAAGTTAGCATCATTGGTACTGATATGGATTTTATCAGATTGTTACTCTATGATGAAAGATTTTGACCATTTTGAGGAAAAGAGAAATATGGTCTATGGAAGATTTATGCATTTTAAGGGTGGTAGTACCCTGTAAGAACCGTTGACCCCTGGAAAAGATAAGGATACTCCATCTGAGTGGATTTCGGACAAAATGAATACGAGCTTTGTCTCGATGTGTGTGATGCCCCATGAGTATGTGGAATGAAGTTGGAGACCATCAGTTGTTTGGACCAACTGTGATCAAGGAGTCATAAGAGAATGTTATGTTGATTCAAGATAGACGGAAGGTAGCTCAGTCTAGACAGAAGAGTTATACAGACTCCAAAACGCAAGGAGGTGGTCTATGAAATTGGAGACAGAGCATGTCTTCGTGTGCCCCCTCTGCGAGGAGTTAAACGATTTGGAGTTAAGGGAAATTTAGCCTCGATATTTGTAGGACCATACCGAGTTTTGGAGCGTATGGGAGAAGTAGCCAACAAGTTGGAGTCATCCGAAGGACTGTCAGGAGTTCATGATGTGTTTCACATTTCCCAATTGAAGAAGTGCCATGCAGAGATGGCCAATATTCCCTTGTAAGGATGCTTGGCCCTGGAAAGGATAATGATGTTCCACGAAGTGGAATATGGACTCCACAAGTATAAGTTTTTATCTCAGTATGAGGGATATCCCACGAGGATGAAGAGATAAATTACTATTGGATATAAAGGAGGTATTATGTCGGAAATATGGATCAATGGAAACTCCATGATGAGTCTGAGTAATCATGTCCTAGTTTGGTGCCAATAGAAGGAAGGAAGACAGTACAATTGGATGGATTTAAGAATACTAGGAAGTTGGAAGTTGGAATAATGATCAGTTGCCCGATGATAAGTTCAAGGACTACAAGTGATGAGATGGGCCATAACCCACAGGCCCCAGGACCTGCCAAGAAGCAAGCACATCCTTGCTGAAGGAAGAACCCTAGAGGAAGATACGACGTTTATCGGCAGACAATTTTATAGGAGTAACGCAAAACCTGAGAGTTGTGAAGGAACGATAGATGTTTGTTTGGCTTGCAGAATCCATGGAATTATCAGAACTTAGTTCATCGACAAGAGAATTCTGCAATGCTTGTGAGGATGACCGAGTGTTAGAATGCGAGATTCGCTAAACCATGTACAAGGTAATGATTTGGGTGCGGGATGGATTGATCACCATACCGACTTACTCTTATTGTTCGCCTTGCTATATGGGATGGTAAATCTGAGTGACTTGCCTATAGTAGAGAGACGACGAAATTAAACCTTGTTAAACCTTAGAATGGTATAAGAATTTTTCCCTTGTACACGACAACTTTTTGCCAACCGTAGGTTATACGGTGAGGATCAACCCAGACCCATTTCCTATAGGAGAAACCATAAATTGTTGACCACCATGAGATATCGATAGTTGATTAGTATTGGCGCCAGACCCGTCAGCTATGAAGACCCAATCTCGGAATAACCTTACCAAGATGAAAGGACAGAAGAATTGCGGTAAAGGTTATGCCACTACCGGAAGAGCCCAGAGAAGGAACTACCCTCAAGATCTGAGAAGACCGACACTGTTAACAATATGGATGAAGTATATGAGTTTCGATGGAACCGTAACCATGCTTCTAAGGGTGGTAGCACCCCAGACCCCTGTGATGATCGATGGATTTTGAGAAGACCCCCAAACCCTAACCTTTTTCTTGCTAGCCTCTCCTAATCTCGAGGACGAGATTCATTTTAAGGGTGGTAGGTTTGTAACATCCCAAAATTCTAAATTTTGGAATGTTATAATAAATAGATAGATTAATTGATTGTTTGATTGTTGTGTGAAATTCGTAACTTTTTGAAAGTTAAATGAGAGAGAATAAAAGGACTTTCCCAAACTTTCAATTTTTGGCATTTATGATCTCCGTGAATTCAAATACTTTTCATCACAAAACCCCGGAGAGAAGATGACATCACTTCTTCCATTTATTTAAATGAAAAGGGGTGTTGAAAATATTTGAATTTCATTTGAAAATATTTCCAGTTCTGAAACTTTAAGCAACTCAATGATTTTCACGAGAGAAGATAAAACGACTTCTTCGAAACATATGAAATATGAGTTGGGAGTTTCAAAGAAACTCAAATTTAAAATCCATTTGAAATAATTATTTTTCAATTTGGGTTATTTGAGTTTTATTCAAATTATTTTTCTCCAAAATCAACATACATGGAAAATAGGGTAACATGATTCCCTACATTAGAAAATTAGAGAAAAATTATTTGAAATCATTTTGGTATTTTTAAAATGATTTTTGTTGGATTTTATTAGACCAGTAGCACTCTTTGAATTATCTAAATTTGTGTGAATTTTATTTAATGCTAGGAAAATGTTCACGCTGTAGACAATCCTTTTCTGAAAATTTTGGTATATTATATGCCTATATAATTTTTTTATTTGTTTTGTCCCTTTTTATTTTGTCTGTCTGAGAAAATGTTTTAAAAAATAAAAATAAAAAAATCTCCATCGCCGACTGGGCCGGCCCAGCGCCCGAGCCAGGCCGCGGCCCAACGGCCCATACCGCTCGTCCCCGAGCTCCGCTCGGTTTCCAGCCGTGCTACGGCGCGCCACCGCGCCGACCTCGGCGTCCGTGCCGAGGCCGGACTTTCCCTGCCCCCTTGAGCAAGGCGCCGCACCCGAGGGCCCTTTAAAAAGGAGCCGGACCCCCTCTCTCTCTCTCCCCGCACCTGCCCCGCCGCCTCTCCCGCTTGCAGCCGCCGGCGCACTTCACCGCCTAGCCTCGCGCCGCTCCCCGCAGACCCCGCACCGCTCGCCGGAGGCCACGCCCCGCCGGAGCCGATCCAAGCCGCCGCCGCCGCCCCGACTCACAGAGTCGCCGGCGCCCGACCACGATCCAATCGCCGGTTTTCTTCCGGTTCGGTAAAACCGCCCCGGTCCGGACCGGTTTTATTTTAAAGGTTCGGTTTTGGTTAAAAAAAACCTTTTTTATTTAGTTCAGTTATGTAGTGAACGTTTTCTGTTTAGGTAGTTATAGTGAACAGATTCATTAGATAGCGTTCGGCAGCGAACGTTCGTACGGTAAAGTTTTTCTTTTTTTTCGCCAGGGACCTATCTGTGATTGTTTTTCTTACAGATTAGTCCCTCGGTTTCAAAGTACCACAACTTTTTGCTCGTTAGTCCAAATCCAATGAAACCAACGCCCACTTCTTCATTACGATCTCCTCTATCCAGTGATCCAACCCAACCATGTTTTTTTCAAAATTTTAAAATTTGAATTAGATCAGATTTAGATTCAAACTTCGTTTGATCATAACTTGAGTTTCGTAGCTCCGTTTCAGTTGATTCTTTTTACAAATCGAAGCTCTTGACCTAAACTTTCTGATAAGGCCAAATTCACATAATTTTGGTACTGTTAGAAATTGTTTTATGTTGCGAGAGTTATTTTCTTTGTTTTGAAGTTTTCCGAATCGTCTTCTTCGATCTTTCTGATCTTTTGAGTGATTGCTTATGTGTGGTTCCTATTGCTTGCTTACGATAGATCGACCGGAGTGAGACGAGTAGATCTATCAAGAGTTTTGAGTGCGAATCACCTTCATCAACATTGCAGGCAAGTTCACACTTTGATCATATTCCTTTCATACCCAGTTTTTATGCATTAGTTTCACCCTCAAACATTGCATGAGTAGAATTGATAACATGTGGCTATTGGGAAGTAGTTGATGAGGTAGGAACCTATTGCCCTGCATTCAACCCTTGGAAGTTACTATTACGTTATGCTTATATTGCCATGCTATGCTCGTAGACGTGGATTGGGTTGGAGAGTATTCATGACAGATGTGAGATTGTTAATTAATGGTTTACTTAAGGTGGCAACTTTAACACACATCTAGGTGGATTGAGGCACCTGGGAATTCCAGTGATTGCCTGTCTAGGCACCTGGGTATTCCAGGATTGCCTGTTTTTTATGGACCGCCACCCAGGTTCAAAGGGATCATGAGATTATTCATACTAGAAACTTCCATGTGCAGCCACAAGCCATTATGGGCTCTAGCATAGTTGATTAAGTCGTGTGAACTCTTACAGTGGTAGACTAGCAGATGTAGGGGTTGTAGGTGGAACGGTCTACCCATCGTAAGGTGCAAACGCTTCTGAAAGACTATGTCTTGGTCATCCGTTTCTCAAACACCTTGTAGTGCGAGAAATCCAATGGAGGAGATCGAGTCTTGTGGGGAAAAGTGCACAAACCTCTGTAGAGTGTATAAACTAATCATGATTAGCCGTGTCCCCGGTTATGGACGTTTTGAGTATCTAGTACTTGGATTATCATGTGAATCTCATCAGGTTACTTTAAATTAATTTTTTTGGGTTTAATGATGTTACTTAATTCGGATTGAAAATTCTGTCAACCATTCTCAATGTTCAACAACCACCATGATAGTTAAATAAAATTTATTCCTTTGCAGTAGGGAAAAATTGGCTTTTCGCAAAAACCTTATAACCATAGAGCATTTCCACCAGCCACATATGCGTGTAGTGATAGCCATTGTTCATCATTTCTCTCTATGGTGTGAATTTGCCAGTACATTCAATGTACTGACCCTTTGTGGCTGTAACGTCTCATGTTGCAGGATTATCTTACGACGTGTAAATGATACGTTAGGGTTACGATTTATACACTCAACTTTGCCGTTGGTGTTGATGGGAATCCACAACCTTGTTACTGCCGCTATTTTGGATTGAGGTAATAGTATTTACGTTACTTTTACATGTGATTTACCTCTGTTATAAATCCTCGAGTACTGTGTGTGTCAGCATACCGATCCAGGGATGACACTTAAGCACAGAGACTTGATCCATTCGGGTCGGGTCGCTACAGTGTATAACCTATTTGGTGGCGCCGAGTAGGCCTCGGCTTCGTCCGAGGAGTCGGTGAGGATGCTGTGGTTCTGGTGGAGCAGGTTAAGGCGACGCTGTGGGGATGGAGTAGCCGCGATAGACGAGGCGATCGTCGGAGCAGCTCCTTGGAGGTGGAGGAAGGGCGGCTAAACCGGCGAGATGGCGAGATGGATGACGGATCCTCATCCGGGGAGGTGGACAAGGGACGTCAAGCTGTTGCGCTGGACGACGTTGTCGGGGAAGATGCTCCGGCTAGGCAGAGGTGACGTGGCGGACGGAGGAGGGTGGGGTTTCGCGGCTGGAGCGGAGAGGTTATGGCGGCCTGAGATTTCGAATGGCGAAAAGGGGGCGATGGGAGGGGGTGAAGCATGACTTAGGAACGCGCTTGTCCAAATGTAGGGTGTGTTACAAAAGTACACCCCACCGATTTGAACTAGCGGCCCTTTCGGCTCAGGGTTAGACTGGGGGATTTCGCCTGTCAGGATTTGGCGGCTGGAGGGAGTTTTCGCGCGTGTTGTAATTTCAGGATAGCAAGGCGCGGGTTGTGAAGGCGCCAGTTTTGGGAGCACGATATCTGAATTTTTGGGATATATAACAAGACGCGGGTTGAATTTCAGGGACAAGCCTAACGTGTAGTAATATTGTACTTGTACGTACCAAATCAATTCGCACTTCCCTCAACCAAAAAGAAAACGAAAAAAATAAAACTATTCACACAACACAAAGAGAGAGTCTTGCCCCGTTTTACTATACAAATGCTATTCAAAGCTACTCCCTCCTTCCATCTATATAGGGCCTAATGCATTTTTCGATGCTAACTTTGACCAAATATTAGAGCAATGATATATGACATGCAACTTACACAAAGCACACCGTTAAATTCGTCTGTGAAAGGTTCTTTCAATGATATAATTTTCACATTGTGCATGTTATGTACTATTAATCCTGTCAATAGTCAAAGGATGTCTTAAAAATCTCATTACGCCCTATATAGATGGAAGGAGGGAGTATGAATCCATGTTATGTCCGATTAAATTTTTTCGCTTGCTGTATAATGCATGTAACCTACTCATACCAATATTTTAGTGCATTCCAAATGTCTATACTACCGCTGCAATTCGAACTAAATTTGAATTCATTTCTCTATTTCAATAAGAATCTACAATCATGATTGTTGCCAACTTCAACCATCATAGTTTCCTTGCTATCCGCCAGATATAAATCAGACAGCCCATAATGCAGGATGGCAGGCACACCATCATCAACAACTCCATTTTTTATAAGAGTAGAGATAAAACATATTAAATGTAGTATACCATGTTCATAACCACACCATGTGTATCACCTTTATATATATTCACACATCCGTCGGTTTGAAACACTATGATAAATTCTTCAAATATCCGAATTCACTTTTTATAATGAAGTATATATGATCTCTATTCGTCTTTTACACCCACACAACCCTCTTATCTTTGTAGCTAGCGCTAACTTTCTCTTGTGCAAGCGCACGCCCGCATCCCTCTCACCCTCCCTCACCATTCTCTAGCTCCATCGCGCAAATTCGTCTTTTCACTTTAGGTCGTTCACCCATGGTGTGTGTAGGCCCCTCAGCTCCTTCTTTACGGCACACATCGATCGATATGCCTCTCTAGCCAAGTGTCCCTAGCACAAACACAAGCTTCCCCTCTTCTCTTGTCACCGTCCATGCCTCACTCCCACCACTCTTTTCATCGTTCTCGTACTCGCACACTCCTCCCCCTCGATATAGTATGCCTCCCGTATCACCTCCTACATGCATCCCTCTCTCTCTATCCTTCTCCTCGTGCCTCATTTGCTTCTAACACACACATGCATGTATACCGATC
>NC_041390.1:408112341-408131660 GCF_002162155.2 Triticum dicoccoides | reverse complement strand
GTTATGTATCTCCTTTCTCTTACAAAGGGCGATTGATCTTCCTATGTAGTTATGTCTGCTTACCACAGCCACATCGTCCCCCTCATCATTCGTGCATGCCTCCTGACCCGTCTCTCACACGCACGTGCACAGACAACAAGCAGCCATCTCCTCTCTTATTGATATTGCGTGTGTGCCCTCCGTTTGTCTAGCAAGCCTATCCCACCATTTGTTAGAAGCAACTCCACTACCACCCCCTCCAACACTCTAGCTCTGTCTCTCTCCCAACCTTATTCATCTCCTGCACATATGCATGGATGTCGATCGATCTCCCTTAATACATGAGGCAGATCGATCTCCTTAATACATGAGGTAGGCCTCTCTCCTCCTCCACACATATACCAGCCATTGTACCTCTATAGTTAATTGGGCCTCCCTCTTCCCCCACCACACACCATTGTTTCTACGGCCTGTAGAAGGACTACTGTTTCTACGGCCCGTAGAAGGCCCACTGTTTCTACGGCCCTTAGGAGGCCCAATGTCACTACAGTAAATATTAGCCCATGGTTATTGTGGCCTAGTTTTAAAAAATAGGTTATTGCAGCCACTAGTTAACCGCGGAAAAAGAACTGCAATGACTACAAGCAAACAAATAAACAAGACAACAAGGAAATAAATAAGCAAGCAACTAATGCTAGGCTATCACGGCTATTACACATATTACATCCACTGGGCATCAAAGTTCACCACCAGTGCAAATATAGGGAACAAAGCAGCATATCATATACACTGGCCGTCAAAATTGGCCACCAGTGCAAATAAACGTGGCAGCAAAACAAGAGCATAACGGAAACAACTTCAGAAGAGCTCAAGAAACGTTATCCTGGGTATCCACCATGCTGGCAATAAGCTTAGCAAGTTGATTAGCTTTGTCCTGTTTGGCGCTAAAATCCTCCAATGCTTGCTGTTGCACCAGAAAGTATGCATCTGAATGCTCCAGGGATTTCCGTAGTCCTTCCGCTTCTTGTCGCAGCACAGCTGATCGATGTCTTTCAGCTTGTAGTTGAGACTCAAGAAACCAAACTGATTCAGACAGTGAGTTTGAATAGCTTGTGCAAGCGGTAGTGGCCAGTAACTCCAACACTAAACCAAGACAGGATGTGTCACTATCCTGAACCTTATCTGCATTACTTCCTTTACCATTGCTTAATAAGGCACTCTTCCCCAATATTCTGTCAGCATTCTAAAAGAAGAAACAAGCAGACACATAACAAGTTTAGCATGTACTAGTATATGAAACTCATTTCGGTGAACCAGTTCATTAGTAAGGTGGACAGGATTAAACTACCAAGTCTTCTATTGTGAAGTACTAGTACATAATAAAAGCATCAAACAAACATATATATATGTCCTATGGTAGCAATGGAATCTTAAATTAGAACAGTTGTTCTTCAGGTTTAGGCACTTGTTCTACATGAACAGAGTACAGTAAGACGCAAGAATATAATACTTAAAAATAGAAAATGAGCTCATAGACCTTACCACATTCTTGTTTCGGGACCAGTACAGAACAAGGCGTTCCTAGTTATCGTCCAGTAAATGTGTCTGAGGAGAACATAAGGGAATTTGATGAGTTTCTTTGCCGGTGAAGTATGTTTTCTTCATGTAATTCTGATACTACCACCAAGCATTCTTGAAGATAGCAGAGGTATTAGCACAGGTTACCTCATCCTGAGTTTCCAAATCGGTCCTTCTCTATAGAGAAAAATGGGAAAATTTGCTATATTATAACCATCATGGAGGTAGGATGTATGGGACGAAGCAAAGTAATTGCCATGAATAACATTACTTACACATAACTCCTGGACAAACACCTGCAACTGGCATTTTCCTTCATCTTCAGTATAATATTTCCAAGATGGGAAGATACGCACATATGATTTAACAACATCAAATGCGATAGATGCTAAACTACGACTAGCTGGTTGTGCTTCCTCCACGGGAATAGGCGTACTAACTGGTGGAGTTGGGGTTCGCCATGATAGTACTGGCCCTATGGGCACTGGAGCTGCCTTACTAACTGCTCTTGTTTGGGAGCTCTATGGTGGAGATGGTGTTGTGTCAACAGGAACTGGGTTACTATCGGCTGGGGTTGGGGTTAGATTGGGTGAAGTTGGTTCTCTGTCCATTGTAGTAGGGGTACAATCTGCGAGAGTTTGGGTTATGTGTGGTAGGGCTGGTTCTTGTGCATGTACAACCGGGGTACTATCTCCACCAAGAGGTAGCATTGTTTTATTTGAAGACCGTGTTTTTAGTCCGCTAGATACTGGCATCACCCGCTCCAATTCAAATGGCTGATAAACAGGAAACATAGTTGAATGTACAGACATTGTATGAGAGACAGATGCAATAGATAGTGTGGAAAAAAGAGGGCATGAAATAGTTGACATGTATATTGTTTAACTAAAATGGATAGCATGACATAATTTCACATATATGATGTCTATCTAAACTGGATAGCATAGCATAACATAATTCAAAGATATGATGAATAACTAAACAGGATCGCATGACATAATTCACCTACATGTTATCTAAGTAATCAGGATCGCATCATTTAATTCACATATGTGATTTATATGCTAAACAGAGGGCATTCGATATGATGTCTAAACTAATAACATGGTGTTGAATATTGTGTATATGATGTCTAAACTTTGCAATGCAAGACACCGTATGCATGATATGAGCGGTATAACCGTGCCAAGTTAGAGCATACACCTCGGTGGGGGAATAGGACTGGTCATCTGTTTCTGAATCCATCTCTGAGGAGCTATCGGGACCCAACAAGAGATCTGCTTCGACAGGTAGCACTGTCTGCTCTGAAGGCCTTGTTTCCACTCCAGATTTTTCCATCTCCCACCCAAATGGCTGATTCACAGGAAGAGTAGTTTAATGTACAAACATTGTCGACAAATGGAAATGTAATGAAGAAAAGGATGGGCAAGATATCATTCAAATATATGATGCCTGGTTAAACAGGATGCCATTGCACATTTCACATATATTATGGCTGGCTAAAAGACATGAGACTGCATAATTCCCATATATGATATAGAAACTAAATAGGTGGCATTACAGAACATGTCTAAACTAAGCAGATGACATATATGATGTTAAAAGTAGGCACTCCAAGGCAACATATGCATGATATGACTAACATCATCATGCCAATGTAGAGCAAACACCTTGGGGGGGGTAAATGGGAGTGGTCAGCGGCGTCCGAATCCGCCTCAGAACAGATATCTTCCTCTGGATTACAATCTGGAGAGGGGTGGGGAGGGTTTGCCATTGAACCCACCATGGAGTGATGTCTGCATGACATTGTATTGCCGCGCAAAACTCTTCTCTTTTTCTCCACATGTTCAGCATGACCGTGTACAATATCTGACATGCATACGAAAAAAATATGGTGAGATTATGTAAGGAGAGCATGCAGAAATTTGGAGTGATGGTAACTACCAGTGGATCGATGTTTTTCCGTTGAACCAAAATAGCCCTAATGGATCGACGTGAATGTATAGTAATAAGTGATGCAACAAGTGTACAACCTCTTTGCCGTAGCCATGTCGACCTCAGCATCATTGGGTTGGTCGCTGAAGCAGTTGAGGCAGAGGTGGCTGTCAGAGGTGTGGAGAAAGATCTGAGGAATCTGTAGACGGTGTCCAGGGCACTGCTCTATTGTGACGGATCGTTCTGTCGTTGGAGCAGCTCCGGTGAGCCGTAAGATGTCAAGGCTGAAGTAGCACAAGATAGACACCGTCAATCTCAAGTGGGATTCTAATAGCATCTTCAATAGATGATGTAAAATGGATGTAAAATTAACATCACCAAAAACCACCTGACTACAACAGATGAGGTAAAAACTGTTGACTCTGAACTTAACTGTCAAAACTGAAATTTACTGTGGAATCTGAATGATACTGTCGAAACTGAACGCAATGGTAGCAGAGAGGCACTTGACATGTAGTTTAGGGAGGGCCTGCAGTTCATCTTCAACCTGCACCCCCCTGAGCCGCCAGCCACCACCGACCGAACCGCCAGCCCCAGCGCCGCCTCGCCGCCCCAAAACAACGCACCACCGCCGCCCCGGCCAGCCCTCTAGGCCCCCCGCCCCCCACCCTGAACCGTAAGATAGATAGTGGGGTACCTCTCCGGCGAGCCCCCGTCCCCGCTGCGGGTGGTTCTTCCTTAACTCCGGCGAGCCCCCCCAACCCCTGAAAATTGACTGACCCAAAAGTCGATTCAGTCGACTGAAGTGTGGCTTAATCGGAGCAGAGCAGCAGCACGAGCGAGGGGGAGAGCAGTAGCAGCAGCTGGGCGAGCGAGCGATCGAGCAAGAGCCGGAGCAGCAGCAGCAGATTCGGCTGGTATGGATGCCGCCGCCGAAGGGGCCTCGCATGGAGGAGAGCCGCCGTGGAGATGTCGCCCGCGGCGCCGGCTTCAAGGTAGCCGCTCCATGGGGGTGCGGGATGGAGCACCATCGGCGCCGGGAGGTCGAGTTAAGCAGAAGGTGCGATGCGATGAGTGTACAACCTCTTTGGTGGTCCCGAGTAGGCCTCGGCTTCGTCCGAGGAGTCGGTGAGGATGTTGCGGTTCCGGTGGAGCAGGTTAAGGCGGCGCAGTGGGGATGGAGCAGTCGCAATAGACGAGGCGATCGTCGAAGCAGCTCCTTGGAGGTGGAGGACGGGGCGGCTGAACCGGCAGGACGGCGAGATGGATGACGGATCCTCATCCGGGGAGGTGGACGAGGGACATCAAGCTGTTGCGCTGGACGACGTCGTTGGGGAAGAGGCTCCGGCTGGGCAGCGGTGACATGGCGGACGGAGGAGGGTGGGGTTTCGCAGCTGGAGTGGAGAGGTTATGGCGGCCTGGGATTTCGAATGGCGAAAAGGGGGCGATGGGAGGGGGTGAAGCATGACTTAGGAATGCGCTTGTCCAAAATGTAGGGTGTGTTATAAAAGTACACCCCACCGATTTGAACTAGCGGCCCTTTCGGCTCGGGGTTAGAAGGGGGATTTCGCGTGCCAGGATTTGGCAGCTGGAGGGAGTTTTCACGCGCGTTGTAATTTTGGGATAGCAAGGCGCGGGTTGTGAAGGCGCCAGTCTTGGGAGCACGATATCTGAATTTTCGGGATATAACAAGACACGGGTTGAATTTTAGGGACAAGCCTAACGTGTAGTAATATTGTACTTGTACGTACCAACTCAATTCGCACTTCCCTCAACCAAAAAGAAAACGAAAAAAAATAAAACAATTCACACCACACAAAGAGAGAGTCTTGCCCCGTTTTACTATACAAATGCTATTCAAATCTACTCCCTCCTTCCATCTATATAGGGCCTAATGCATTTTTCGATGCTAACTTTGACCAAATATTAGAGCAATGATATATGACATGCAAGTTACACAAAGCACACCGTTAAATTCGTCTGTGAAAGGTTCTTTCAATGATATAATTTTTACATTGAGCATGTCATGTACTATTAATCTTGTCAATAGTCAAAGGCTGTCTTAAAAATCTCATTACGCCCTATATAGATGGAAGGAGGGAGTATGAATCCATGTTATGTCCGATTAAATTTTTTCGCTTGCTGTATAATGCATGTAACCTACTCATACCAAGATTTTAGTGCATTCCTAATGTCTATACTACCGCTGCAATTCGAACTAAATTTGAATTCATTTCTCTATTTCAATAAGAATCTACAATCATGATTGTTGCCAACTTCAACCATCATAGTTTCCTTGCTATCTGCCAGATATAAATCAGACGGCCTATAATGCAGGATGGCAGGCACACCATCATCAACAACTCCGTTTTTTATAAGAGTAGAGATAAAACATATTAAATGTAGTATACCATGTTCATAACCACACCATGTGTATCACCGTTATATATATTCACACATCCGTCGGTTTGAAACACTATGATAAATTCTTCAAATATCCGAATTCGCTTTTTATAATGAAGTATATATGATCTCTATTCGTCTTTTACACCCACACAACCCTCTTATCTTTGTAGCTAGCGCTAACTTTCTCTTGTGCATGCACACGCCCGCATCCCTCTCACCCTCCCTCACCATTCTCTAGCTCCATCACGCAAATTCGTCTTTTCACTTTAGGTCATTCACCCACGGTGTGTGTAGGCCCCCCCAGCTCCTTCTTTACAGCACACATCGATCGATATGCCTCTCTAGCCAGGTGTGCCTAGCACAAACACAAGCTTCCCCTCTTCTCTTGTCACCGTCCATGCCTCACTCCCACCATTCTTTTCATCGTTCTCGTACTCGCACACTCCTCCCCCTCGATATAGTATGCCTCTCGTACCACCTCCTACATGCATCCCTCTATCTCTATCCTTCTCCTCGTGCCTCATTTGCTTCTAACACACACATGCATGTATACTGATCGATCTCCCAACATATACCTAGATCGACTTTAACTACCCCCCCATCGCTCGACGTACCTCACAAGTTATGTATCTCCTTTCTCTTACAAAGGGTGATTGATCTTCCTATGTAGTTACGTCTGCTTACCACAGCCACATCGTCCCCCCTCATCATTCGTGCATGCCTCCTGGCCCGTCTCTCACACGCACGTGCACAGACAACAAGCAGCCATCTCCTCTCTTATTGATATTGCGTGTGTGCCCTCCGTTTGTCTAGCAAGCCTATCCCACCATTTGTTAGAAGCAACTCCACTACCACCCCCTCCAACACTCTAGCTTTGTCTCTCTCCCAACCTTATTCATCTCCTACACATATGCATGGGTGTCGATCGATCTCCCTTAATAGATGAGGCAGATCGATCTCCTTAATACATGAGGTAGGTCTCTCTCCTCCTCCACACATATACCAGCCATTGTACCACTATAGTTAATTGGGCCTCCCTCTTCACCCACCACACACTGATAGTCGAGCGCTGCAGGTAGGTCTCCTCCTCCACACATATACCATGCCACAGAGACAAACTGCACATGTCCCATCTCATGTTCCAGTAGGCCAACCACTCTATATCTTTGACGTGGGCACACACAAATTTGATGGCACTCTTTATCGATCGCGCGCGCGCACACACACACACACATCATCACCCCTCTCTTCGATTCTATGGACACCTCAAGCCGATGAAACCTCCACTCTCTTCTCATGGATCACCCCCTCTATATATATGTTATATCCAGGACTCTATTTCACACACATTGCATATGTTAAATTTTTTGATCGACCCCCCCCCCCTAAAAAAACTCTCAAGAACCCACACACTATATCTCTCTAGGTTTGTATCTCTCTCACACAACCCCACGCGAGTGGTGTACGTATACAAGAAGAGAATAGGTGCACCGTGCACGTACTCACGCTTCGTGCCCAGCCACACCTGCGCGGGTACATGGTGGAGCTCATTTCTTTACGAAATGGCAGCCCACGTGCTAATTTGAACGCCTGTAGCGGTTGTTTACCTAGGGAGGTCTTGTACCACGCGTGCACGAAACAAAGTTCGACTTGACGCGTTGCCGCGTTATTTTTAAATAAAGTTATAGCGCTCAATGGCACGTACACAGAATATAAAACGATTTTTATGGAGGAAAAGGTAGTCCGCTCTTCAGAGTATCTCACACAAGGCTCCGGTGGCCTCTCTCTCTCTCTCTCTCTCTCTCTCTCTCACCGTTAGTCACTGATCCGGCTGCATCTCGTCCGCCAGGGGAAAGGGAGTGCGGTGGCCTCTCCTCTCTCTCTCATCGTTGGTCACTGATCCGGCCGCATCTCGTCCGCCGAGGGAAAGGGAGTGCGGTGGCCTCTCTCTCTCTCACCGTTGGTCACTGATCCGGCCGCATCCCGTCCGCCGGGGGAAAGGGAGGAAGTGCATCGTTTCTCCGTTTGATGGCGCCAAGGCAGCACGTCCCGATCTGCGATACACGTTGTTCTCTCTGACCAAGCTCCGACGCAGCAGGGCCTATGCCACCTGCTAGCAGATTCCGCCCGCCGCCGCTCACCTAGTTACATCCCGACGACCTCCAGGTATCCCCTCCATCCTTGCTCCACTGCCCGTTTTCCCACGTTGCTGAATGTGGATCTTCCATAGTTCTTTGCCCAAAACGTCGCTCGTCCAGCGTACTTTCCATATTGCATTCTCGTCCTCACACCGTTTTAGACAAACACAACCGTGTTGTTATCTTCCCTTAGGACAAGGAATATGCTTCTTTTTTGTCGTCGCATGTGTCATCAACTGTTATTGGCCAGTAATTATTGCCTTTCTACCTCTTTTTTGCAAACAGGGCTATCCATTTCACGTCGTTGCTATTGCGACCTTTTGGTGAACTGCACAAATCAGTTTTTTCTTAAGAGTGTTTTGTGCAGTTGTACTAAAATGTCACACGGGCAACGTCTCTACATTTCAGTGCGACTGCACAAAGGGAGATTGGTTTTGCTCAATCCTCATCATCCAACTCCGAGCCTAATCTTCTCCAACTAGTTAGTCTTAAGAGAGACTGCAAAGGTGATTGGCTTCTATTTGTGTGTTTATTGTTTCATCAGCAGTGCTCTATTATCGTAATCACACTTGATATCTTTGGAACAGAGACGCTCAGCTCTATTTTAGTGGAACTGCACAAAATGATCGGAATGTTGCATGCTCCAGACAGCTACTTTTTTCCCAACATGCCTTGTTGATTTAGACAGAGCTGGGGGGACGTTGCTGCTAATGAAAGCATGGATAAATTTTAATTTAACACCTTCTCACAACTTTGTCTTCAGTTGTGATGTAATTATTAGCTCTGATCTGCTAATAATTGACATGCATTAGCAAGGAAGTTAGTTTTTTATTGTTTCCAAAATAGCATCGATGGCAAGACACGTGAAACAAAAGCTGAAAGCTCACACCATTGTACAATTTCATGTCGCTGGAAAATTATTTGTATAGTACGTCAATTATGTAAACAAATGATGGAAGCTTGATAGCATTGCCAGAAGCCTCTTCATCATCCAGGTCCATGTGCCATGCACAAAATTATACTCCTTTGTTCCTAAATATTTGTCTTTTTACAAATTTCAAACGGGCATATTTTAGAGTGTAGATCACTCATTTTGCTTCATATGTGTACTCCCACCGTTCCTAAATATTCTGTTCGTCTTAACAGAGATTTCAACAAGTGACTACATACGAAGCAAAATGAGTGAATCTACACTCTAAAATATGTCTATATACATCCGTATGTGCCAGTCCATTTGACATATCTAAAAAGACAAATATTTGAGAGAGAGAGAGAGTAGTCACTTGTTGAAATATCTAGAAAGACAAATACTCCGGAGTATATTTAAGAACCGAGGGGGTAGTGCACAACCGCATGGGAGACTCAGCCCGGTCATTGCGCCGCATTAATAGTGAGTAATGAGAAGTCAAATCATAAGCCCCACCTTTCCCACTGTAAGTTGCTCTGAAGAAGCAACCATCAATACGCTTTTCTATGAATCCGCTCATACTACTCCATCCGTCACTATTTATACAGCGCGCTTCAGAAAAAAGAAAAAAAATATGTGGGACCAAGGCGACTAGCGATCAGCCTGAAAAATAGCATTGGTAGTTATAGCACAGCGTCTATTACTAGAGGGAATAATGTGTACACACATGCATGCAGTGCTTCCACCCCGGGTACACACATGCATGCACTCTGTAGTAGTAGAGTACATGGAGAGAAAATTGTGGACTTGATTGCGGTTACCATGCCCTAATTAATTGAGCATTATACCAAACGCGTCTAAAGTCTCTCTGGTGGTGGAAATGCATTGAGAGAAATGCATCATAATGAAGCGTGCCCTGTAAACTGTGACGGAGGGTGGAGTAGTATGAAGGTGCAAAACCAAGTACATGTACTACTGCGCTTGGCTCTTCGCCCCTTCGTGAATTCGAACAATGATGGTACTCCGCATGTTGGGTACTACAGTGTATGCCTCTGACAATCTAACACCGAATGGACTGATGCATATCCACCGAGGGTAGGTTGCATTAGTCAAAAGGCGTAAGCGAGCTTCACCTTGTCCTGCAAGCTTCTCCTCGTTCTGCGAGTTGACGGGACACACCAAAAAGTAGTGCTAGTCCATATTCCTTCCTTTCCGGTTAATATGGCTTAATCTTTTTTGCGGGTAAATGAGAGAGCTTTATTCATATATAAGCATTCTTAGGACGATCAGCCAAGACACTGGTCACTAGGAAGCGAGGTACCCCACACAAAAAGAAGTAGGAAGCGAGGTGTTTCATCAAGCCAGCTCTCGGCCACATTCAAAGTGCAGCAAGCATGGTTCGCACGAAGATGCGCCGCAAGGTTTGCTGACCTGTTTACATGCTAAATAACAAAAAAAGAGGAAATATTACTGAGCACTACTATTTGTAACAGGATATGAGCCAGAATTAAGCAAGAATTGTGGCGAGTGTTCCATGCAATCAACTTCCATTATCACATGCGAGAACCCTCGAAGAAAACCAAATGTGTTGAAGATTGCTTTATCACATTTTGAAATTATAATAAGAGTGCAGACGCTCCTCCATCCGGTTCCTAGTACTAGTATAGTATGTACCTTTATGGACTAGTATAGTAGTAGTACTATAGTAAACTTTGCGCTTGGCTGTTCGAGAAGTTGAACAATAATAGCACTAGTAGTATAGTGTATGCTTCTGGCAATCTGACACCGAATTAACTGTTGCACGTCCACCGCCTGAGTGAGGGAGAGCTTGCATTAGTCAAAAGTTTCTCATTGTCCTGTGAGCCACCGCGCGCAAGCTTCTCCCGCCCTGCAACCTTCTCCTCGTTCGGCAAGTTGACGGGACACAGCAAAGTAATGCTAGTCCATGCTGCCTCCTCTCCGGTTAATATGGCTTAATTTCAAATGATATAAATACACTATATGTCACTGTATATTTGTAAAAATACGGTCAGTGGACTTCATAATACGCTCATTGCGCTCAATATATATATATTCCGGTGTTCATACGGTCACTAGCTCACCCTGACTGAGTATGTGTGTGCATGCACGTGTAGGTTGAGCACTTGAGCGTGACCGTGTGTGTTCCTCGTGTGCTCAGACATGCATGCATTAGGGCGTCGCGCGCATTTTTGCATCCATGTTTACATGTGACTGTGGCATACACGTAGGGGGAGTACGTGTGGGGGCTACTAAGGAGCAGTCAAATCTCACAGTAAGTTAGTCGGAAGAAGCAACCATCATTTCACTCTTGAATGACACGTACGCAATATAAAATGGTTGATATGGAGAGAAAAAGAAAACCACTATATATACACTAGCAGGAGCCTAAGCTACAAGCCTGCTTGCTTAGGTTGCTCTCTTCACAAGCATAGAACGACGGGCCTGATCCCGCAGCTGTATATATATAAGCGGGAGCCTCGGCGCTTGTTCGCTAGGGTTTGCACTCTGCACACGCTCGCCGCACTACATATATGTTACTCCCTCCGTTCTGAATTACCTGTCTTAGATTTGTCTAGATACGGAGGTATCTAGCACTAAAATGAGTCTAGATACATTTGCTAGGGTTTGCTATATTCACAGTCTCTCACCCTCTCTTCACCAGATCTAAACAAGACTGCGTTGGCCTCTTGTCTCTCTCTCCCCCCTCACAGCTGGTGAAGGAGGTGTCTGTATCCCGTCACACCGGGAAGGGGAGGAGGTGCAGCGTTCACTCTATCGCCTTCGGTGAGGGAGGCAATCCACTGTCGGCTGCGTTGTTCTCTTTCACCCAGCGCCTGTGCGGGAGGGCCACCGACCCCTTCTTCCTCGCTGTCATACTTAGTGTGGGCAGATCCGGCCTCCCGCCACACACCTTGCCACATCCCGACGACCCTAAGGTATAAGTTTCTTTGAAACTGTCGTTGCTCTAGCTGCATGTGGATCTTTTTCGATCTGTAGTCGAATCTAGGTCTTGGTTCAAAGAGGAACGAAGAGTGTGGTGGGCTGGAGCAAGAATCTAGGACATGGTTCAATGAGGAAAGGAGGGGCGGAAAGTAGTATAGACTGGCTATCCAGCCGCTTTGTAGGTCGAAAAGGGAAAAAGGCGGTAACCCGGTACACACATCTGTAAGGAACCGATTTCTTTGTTGAAAAGGGAAAGAAACTGGGGGGGTCGGGTAGTTTGTGCACGACTAGATTTGCTGCCCTCACATAGGAAGAAGGTTCAAAGAGAACAACTATGGGACCAACGCATATATGTTGCTTGGCTACATACTCTGCATCACCCATTTATATGTGTGGACGCACATGGTGTTGGCATGTCCCATGCAGCTATTTTGATGTTGTTAATCCCAGATCTGTTTTAAAAGAATTTCTCTGTTAATATGAATCAATGCAACCATTTTAGAAATGCCATTGTCCTATACTTTGTTTTCCATCAAGATAAGGTAGATGCTTCTTTTTGTGGCCGCATGTTTCATCCTCCTTTATTGGCCAGTAATTGTTTTCTTTTTTGCCTCTTAAAATAGGGATATCTATTCAACTTGTTACTATAGAAAACTTAAATGTCACACCGGCAACTTTGCTTGATTTCAGTGCAACTGCACAAAACTTGATTGGATTTCCTATTCGTGTTGGTAGATTCGTATTTTATGTTGGTCATCTCATGAAAGGTCAGTACAGGCCTTCATCCACATGATTGTGCAGTGTGCTTTGAGATGCTATGCTACTTGTATTGGTACTGTTTTAAATAAATGATGAATTGAAGCTATTGTATTGCTATCTTTTCCCATTAAGTAGTGAACAAAAATGGGACCAACCCAGACATGATGCTTGTTGCTTTGTTACAACAAATTCAGCATCACCCCCTTTATAAGCCAGTAATTGATGCCACTCTCAGAATTAACTACTGAATCTTATTTCAAAACTACAACACTTGTTAGGGATTGGCGGGATTACCATTTTTGTGGCCGCATGTTTCATCCTCCTTTATTAGCCAGTAATTGATTCCTTTTTTTCCTCTGTTTATACAGGGATATCTATTCAACTTGTTGCTATTGTGACATTTTGCTTCACTACGTGAAACACTTTGCTTGATTTCAGTGCAACTGCACAAAACGAGATTGGATTTCCTATTCGTTTTGGCGGATTCGTACGTGATCTTGTGTGCGTCATGACAGGTTGGTACTTGCCTTCATCCACATGATCGTGCAGTGTGTTTTGAGATGTTGTGCTACTTGTATTGGTACTGTTTTAAATAAATGATGAATTGAAGCTATTGTATTGTTGTCTTTTCCCATTAAGTAGTGAACAAAAATGGGACCAACCCAGACATGATGCTTGTTGCTTTGTTACAACAAATTCAGCATCACCCCCTTTATAAGCTTTGTCGTTCTTTATACATGTTGAAACAAGGCATTGTTAAGATAATGTCTCAGTCAATATGAATGAATCACACTGATGGAGAATTGCTACTCTCCTGCTTTGTTTCCCATTAAGATAAAGTAGATCAGTAGATCTTTTCTTCTGGGAGTACAAGTCATCAACCGTTATTTCTTAGTAATTGTTTCCCTTATACCTATTATTGCTTACAGGGATATCAAAATTAAAGCTCGGTTTTATTCCGACTTTGATTTTAGTTTAACTACACAAAAGGAGCCAATGTGTAAGGCAAACTGCTGCATTACTGGGTCTAGTTGGTCGTTCCACTTTTCAGAAAGAAGCAGTCACTGTTTGCGCTACATTACAGAAGGAATGACCGAGAAGCTTTACAGAGTATTATTAGACACCGGTGACATGACTAGTCTGTAGAGACCATTGGCAATTTAACAATACGTGGAGTACCCTGGGCAAAAAGTGCCCAAACAAGTATAAAAGCTACGACAAGACTCCACGATCATAGGCATTACATATTTTGAATGGGAAAAGCTTGTCAAAGTTTAATCATTGATGTTAGCAACAAGAGGTTAGTTTAATATATTGGAATTGGAAAACCTTGTCAAAATTTGCTCATTGATGTTAGCCCGAAGACATGCATTTGATATTTTTGAGTGGGACGCCCTTGCTGTGAGCAGCGTCGAGTGTTTTTTCCTATTCCTGTGTTCAGTTTAGAAGTAAATAGTTACTCTGCTGAGATATTCCTATGTTAAGAGTTTGTTCTGAATATTGTCTATGTAATGCCAGGCCTTGTGTTTGATTGCAAAGTTGAGCTTGGAATGTTGTGGCATGCGGCATCACGAGTTGTTCATCGTGCCTCCTGAGAATAATGCTTCGTATTGTTTTGCATGTCGATCTAATGCCAGTGATTTGCTTGTTAAGAAGATCATCCTCTTTTGTTGTTTCCGTGCTTAAGAAGTTCATCGTCTGATGTTTCATTCATAGCCTATACGAGAAGTCGGGTAGGTTAGACGTGAAACCATATGATCTTCCGACCAACTCATGATATTAGGCCATGATTGGATCGTCGTTTTCCAACCAAAACCGCTTGTAAAACTGACGCTTGTAAATTAAAGCAGATGGTCTCGGGCGAGGGCGCTTGGTTGGTCGATTTTGACTAGTAAAATATTGGAAGTACTTGACACACGATAAAAACGTTGAACGGTACTCGGACGATTGCTAACCCAGCCGTTAGCTGTTGTTTCAGCCTTGCCCATGGATGGCATGATACGCACATCGTGCATGTATCATCTGGTAATGTCGTCCATATAGCAGTGCTCGTAAAATATACACTGGTCTCTCAAATTACACGCATAACCCGCCGGTTTTACTTACAGACCTCGGGCCCTCGATTTCATTATGCCTATATTTTACGCGTTGTTTTTGATGACAAGTAAATTACACTTGTATGTTAATATAGGTTTGAAATAAACCAAAGCTCCCAAGCGCGGCCTTACCGTTTCATGCCGTCTCAGTTTCTCGAAGGTGCTCATAGGTGTCCGATGATCCTGGCTTCCTGAATGAGTAGCGGGCGCTGTATCAGACTATCCGTAGGGCCCGCGAGGCCCTCTCCGTTGTCCTTCGAGTTGTTGTGCTCGCCGTGGCGCCGAGCATTGTTAACATCGTCAACGAACATGAGGATTCAGGAGATGACTTTATTTTGACTGGATGACACTAGGAACCCACTAGGGCCATAGCCGTACGTACGCAAGTGCCTCCTTATTATGTACAACTATATTTTTTTTGCTTTCTCCGGGTTTCGTGACATCATGGTCCCACACCATTATCAACCTATGTAGTCAATATGAACGAGAGAATTGCACAAGGTGCGGCCAACAGCTGGGACCAGGCAGCTTGAGTAGTATTTTTGTTTTTGAGGCGTGAGCACTGCAGAGTTTTTCTTGGCAATGATTTCGTTGTTGTTCAGAGGAGAGCAGGGTATTAACTAGGCAGGCTGTGGCCCGTCTAGCCCAGGCCAGATATCCAGCCCAGATACTAATTTTTTCAAGATGAAAATGGCTAGCCCAGCTATACGTCTTTTTGAGGAATACCCAGGCAAGGTCAACTTGTTATTCTCCGCCCCGCTGGGCTGCAAATCTTTCCTAGGAGGGATGCATTAGGCTTAACAGGAAATTGGGCTTTAAAAATAATAAATGGGATGTAATTATAAAAAGTGGGCAGTAACTATAAAAAAATGCACCAAACACGAAATTAGTTTATAAAATATTGTTATGGATTTTGAAAATCTTAAATTTTCATTGTTGCGTGCGCAATGTTTCATTGGATTTTTACGTAATACAAATTTATATTTAATCTGACTAGAAATTTCGGGATAAAAATATTTCAGAGCCCATCAAAATGTGGGAAATTTTATGGAATTCTGTCTTCAACGGTTGGTTGAAATTATTAATCATTGTCCTAGCTAGAAAATGGGTTGTACTTTTAACAAACTGTAAATGGGTTGTTGTAAATTCCATTAGAATTCCAAAATGGGTTGTACATTCTTACAAAATGCAAATGGGCTATAAGTTCTCTGCCACACACTTGTGGGCCTACTAAGTGACACGTCCCCTAAAAAAATAAGTTGACGCGTATGCAAGGCTTTGCCAACTTATTATAGTCAACACACGGTTCTAGCAGCAGTGGCCGTTGGATGTCTATCCAACGGATGTCGTGCTTATTCTTCAATCTCAGATATTCTTAGCTTCGGCCACCCAAAAAATGATTCCTCCCCCTGACATCTGGGGCGCACCATTTCGGAGGTTGACCTGTGGGCCTACTAAGTTGGAGCGTACCAAGGGATTTGTCAACTTAGTCAATAATAAACATTTCTAGCTTCAGTGACCGTACGATGTCCATCCAACAGCCGTAGTGCTTCTTCAACCTCTGGTCTTCTTGGTCCATCCGCCCAAAGCAGTGCCAGTCGTGTTGCCTGCTCCTGCCTCCCATGGCCGGTTGTGATGCCGCGGAGGCCTCACCGCCCCCATACTACTCCCACCGCTGGCCAGGCCATTCCTCCACTCACCCACACCCCCAGTTATTCTGCAGCGACGGTAGCCTCACACTGCAGCCGAACCAGTGAACCCTCGTACTCCTCTCCACGCGGGCTTCCACTGCTGCGTCTTCCCCGGCTCCGCATCATCCCCTTCCTAGGCCTCGTCATTGTCCAGACCACCGCCCTGGTGCTCTCGGCGCGGCGTGGTCAACGTGGTCAACGACCGACTTCCATCGGAAGAGTACTGTACGTGGAGAGGCTGACAGCTGGGTCCAGGCGGCCGCAAGGAAGTGCCTCCTTATTACGCGCAAAATAATTATTCCTCCAACTTATAGCAGGGACCCACCGGACGGTCCACCTTATTTCGCGAAAAAAATGTTTCCCCCTGACTGCTCGGACCCACCGGACGGCCAGCGTATTTCGCGAAAAAAAAACGTTCCCCCTGCTGTCAGCTCGGACCCACTGGAAGTGCCTCCTTATTACGCACAAAAAAATGAATACTCCCCCTGCTAGATGGGACCCAACCTGGTGGGAGGCTGACTTGTGGGCCTACTAAGTTGACGAGGATGGAGGGCTTTGTCAACTTAGTCAATATGAATGATTCTAGCTCCAGTGACCGTACGATGTCCATCCAACGGCCGTGGTCAACGACCGACTTCCATCGGAAGAGTACTATACGTGGAGAGGCTGACAGCTGGGTCCACGGCCACAGCCCAGTTTTTTTGTGATTTGCCAAGTAAGTCGCTTTGTTAGGCCTGTTGGGCTGCAAATCTTTCAAGATGAGGAGAGCTCCATTCGGCTGGCCGAGAAAATGGCCCATCAGTAATGTACATTTTTGAAACACATCAAACCGGCAATTAGTTTAGAATATCTTTTTTTCATTTCGAGATTTTAAATTACATTAATTTTTATGCATGGAGAATTTGTTGGATTTTATATTGATATACATTTTATTTTTAAAATCAGTTTGAATGTGAGTCGAAATTTCGGGATTAAAAACAGTTCGGACCGCACCGAAATATGCAAAATTTCGTTAATTTTTTAACCGTGGCCACAATATGGGCTGTAATGCTAACAAAAAGAATATGGGCTCCAAAAAAACCTTAAGAATTAGCAAATGGGATGTAAATTATTAGAAATAATGGCAGATGGGTTGTATGCCGTTTTCCACATATTTGAGGCTTTCCTAAAAAAAGGTTGACACACAAGCACTGACTGTTGGATGTCCATCCAACGGCCGTCGTGCTTCTTCAATCTCTGCTCTTCCTGCTCGAGCCGCTCAAACAAGCGCCGGCGGGACTGCCTGCTCCCTCCTCCTCGCGGCCGGCTGTGCTGCCGCGTAGGCCTCACCGCCCGACCGTACTCCCATCACTGGCCTAGCCATCCCTCTACTCACCCACACCTGCTGTTATTCTCTGGCGATGGCAGACGAACCAGTAAACCCTCGTACAGTCATACTCCCCTCCGCGTGGGAAACAACTGCTGAGTCTTCCATGCCTCCGTGTCATCACCTTCCTAGGCCTCGCCATCGTCCACCGCCCTGGTGCTCTCGGCGCGGCGTGGTCAACATGGTCAAGGAACGACTTCCATCGGACGTGGACTGTACGTGGAGAGGCTGACAGCTGGGTCCACGGCCGCAGGAAGGAAGTGCCTCCTTATTACATGGAAAATAATGATTCCTCCACCTGACAGCTGGGACCCACCGGACGGGCCACCGTATTTCGCGAAAAAACGTTTCCCCCTGACTACTGGGACCCACCAGCTACATCTTCGCACGCAAGGAAGTGCGTCCGGGCAAAAAGAAACGATTCGCCCCTTGACTGCTAGGACCGACCAGCTACATCTTCGCAGGAGAGGAAGTGCCTGACAGTCGGGACCCACCTGGTCGAAGCGTACGTAGTGTTGTCATTCTGGTCGTGAACGTGTACGTACATACTGGTCGATGTAAAGGCGCGCACGTGTCGTAGTAGAAGCGCGCACGTGTCGTAGTAGAGGCGCGCACGTAGCATTTACACATATGTACTGCGGCCAGGGTGCAAGAAAGAAAATACGGCCATGTATGTATACATACGGGCGGGGTCTCGAACGCCTACTCGCGCATACGTACGGCCAGGGCTCGTGTACATGGCTGGGTCGGTATGGAGAAACAGCATCGTCGTCGTGTTCATGGGGAGGCAACGGAATGCTCGTGTTCATGGGGAGGCAACGGAATGCGTCGTGTTCATCGGGAGGGCTTGGACGGAACAGGCGATGGAAACGAGGCCTGGCGTACCGCAGAACGGAGGAAACGGCCTTGTGTGCGACCGGCCTCGTTCGAAACGGGATCCTGTTCATCGCGAGGGGTCTGGCATACCGCAAAACGGAGGAAACGGACCTCCTACGGTCGAAACGGGGGTCCTGTTGATCGGGAGGGGTGTGGCGTACCGCAAAACGGAGGAAACGGACTTGTGTTGGAGCGCTACGGTCGAAACAGGGGTCCTGTTCATCGGGAGGGGTGTGGCGTACCGCAAAACGGGACTCCATGGGATACTGTTCATCTCCACCGTCGACCCCCTCCAGCCTCCACGAGCTACTGTTCATCCACCGTCAACCTCCTCCAGCATCCACCTGCGACTGTTCATCCACGGGCTCCTGTTCATCCAGCCTCGATCGCGCACTACTCCATCGGCTACTGTTCAACCAGCCCTCTCCACGGGCTCCTGTTCAACCACCCCTCCACGGGCTACTGTTCATCCTGCCCTCCACTGTCTACTATTCATCCAGCCCTCCACGGGGTGGTCCTGTTCATCCAGCCCTCCACAGGGTCCTGTTCATCCAGCCCCAACCGGCTCGATCGATCGGGGTCCTGTTCATCCAGAGGCAACACCACGGGGTCCTGTTCATCCAG
>NC_041390.1:408084763-408111974 GCF_002162155.2 Triticum dicoccoides | reverse complement strand
TTCATCCAGAGGCAGCATCGATCGGCTTCAGTTAGCAGCAGTAGCGAAGGAATCGCTCGATCGGGTTCAGTTAACAGCCAGCGATCGATCGATTGATCGGGTTCAGTAATGCGTAGCCTGCAGTGCAATCGCTCGGGTTCAGTTAGATCCCAATGCCTCGCTCGGGTTCAGTTAGAGCCAACGCCTCGCACACACGCGCGTACGTGTACGAGAGAAATGCACATTGCTCAGCCCCCGACCTCCCACCGTAACCGGGAACTCCCCAAAATTTTCCTCCCCCTCGCTTCTACCACGGTTTTTTCCGTCATGGACGGCCCAAAGAATGTCATGCAGCTGCGTCTCCGGCCCGCCCAGGACGAAAAGCCCATTTTATGTCATGATTTTTTGTCATAGAAGTAGGAGCCCACCACATCTATGATGATACCGGGTTTTGTCACAATTATCGTCATAGAAGTGTCATATGTATGACAGGAAAAAAATTCGTTCGGCCCAAAATGTCACGGATGTGTCTTTTTTTGTAGTGTTATGAGTGGCGGTCGGGGACGAGCGATGGTCTTTTCCTACCAATCTATCCCCCTAGGAACATGCGTGTAATACTTTGTTTCGATAACTAATAGATTTTTGCAATAAGTATGCGAGTTCTTTATGACTAATGTTGAGTCCATGGATTATACGCACTCTCACCCATCCACCATTGCTAGCCTCTCTAGTATCGCGCAACTTTCACTGGTACCTTAAACCCACCATATACCTTCCTCAAAACAGCCACCATACCTACCTATTATGGCATGTCCATAGCCATTCCGAGATATATTGCCATGCAACTTTCCACCGTTCCGTTTATTATGAAACACTCCATTGTCATATTGCTTTGCATGATCATGTAGTTGACATCGTATTTGTGGTAAAGCCACCGTTCATAATTCTTTCATACATATCACTCATGAGTCATTGCACATCCCGGTACACCGCCGGAGGCATTCATATAGATTCATATCTTGCTCTAAGTATCGAGTTGTAATTCTTGAGTTGTAAGTAAATAAAAGTGTGATGATCATCATTATTAGAGGATTGTCCCAGTGAGGAAAGGATGATGGAGACTATGATTCCCCCACAAGTCGGGATGAGACTCCGGAAGAAAATAAATAAATAAAAGAGGCCAAAGAAGCCCAAATAAAAAAAGAGAAAATAGGCCATAAAAAGAGAAGGCCCAAAAAAATAAAAAATAAATGAGAGAAAAAGAGAGAAGGGACAATGCTACTATCCTTTTACCACACTTGTGCTTCAAAGTAGCACCATGATATTCATGATAGAGAGTCTCCTATGATATCACTTTCATATACTAGTGGGAATTTTTCATTATAGAACTTGGCTTGTATATTCCAATGATGGGCTTCCCCAAAATGCCCTAGGTCTTCGTGAGCAAGCGAGTTGGATGCACACCCACTTAGTTTCTTTTTGAGCTTTCATACACTTATAGCTCTAGTGCATCCGTTGCATGGCAATCCCTACTCACTCACATTGATATCTATTAATGGGCATCTCTATAGCCCATTGATACGCCTAGTTGATGTGAGACTATCTTCTCCTTTTCTGTCTTCTCCACATCCACCATTCTATTCCACATATAGTGATATGTCCATGGCTCACGCTCATGTATTGCGTGAAGATTGAAAAAGTTTGAGAACACCAAAAGTATGAAACAATTGCTTGGCTTGTCATCGGGGTTGTGCATGATTTAAATACTTCGTGTGGTGAAGATAGAGCATAGCTAGACTATATGATTTTGTAGGGATAGCTTTCTTTGGACATGTTATTTTGAGAAGACATAATTGCTTGGTTAGTATGCATGAAGTATTATTATTTTTATGTCAATATTAAACTTTTGTCTTGAATCTTATGGATCTGAACATTCATGCCACAATAAAGAGAATTACTTAGAGAAATATGTTAGGTAGCATTCCATATCAAATTTTTTTTTTATCATTTACCTACTCGAGGACGAGCAGGAATTAAGCTTGGGGATGTTGATACGTCTCCAACGTATCTATAATTTTTGATTGTTCCATGCTATTATATTATCAGCCTTGGATGTTTTATATGTTGGGGAACGTTGCAGAAAATTAAAATTTTTCCTACGGTTTCACCAAGATCCATCTATGAGTTCATCTAAGCAACGAGTCAAGGGAGAGAGTTTGCATCTACATACCACTTGTAGATCACGAGCGGAAGCTAGCCAAGGGGATGGTGATGATGGAGTCGTACTCGAACGTGATTCGGATCACCGATGTCCAAGTGCTGAACGGACAGCACCTCCGCGTTCAACACACGTACGGGACGGGAGACGTCTCCTCCTTCTTGATCCAACAAGGGGGAAGGAGAGTTTGAGGAATATTGCTCCAACGGCAGCACGAGGGCGTGGTGTAGTTGGTGCAGCAGTACTCCGACAGGGCTTCGCCAAGCATATACGGAGGAGGAGAGGTGTTGGGGAGGGGAGGGGCTGCGCCTTGGCTTGTGTTCATCTCCCATGCGCCTCCCCACTATATATAGGGGTGGAGGGGCTGGTTTCTTTCCCTCCAAGTCCATTGGGGCGTTGGCCAAGGTGGGAGGAAAGAAATCCCATCATTTCCTTCCCCACCGATTGTTATCCCCCCTTTTTAGGGATCTTGATCTTATCCCTTCGGGATATGATCTTATTCCTTCTAAGGGGGGATCTTGGTGCGCCTTGAACACGAGTGTGGGGCCTTTCCCCGACTACTCACGTTCATGTGGGTCCCCCCATGCAGGTGGGCCCCACTCCGGAACCTTCTAGAACCTTCCCGGTACAATACCAAAAAATCCCGAACATTTTCCGGTGGCCAAAATAGGACTTCCCATATATAAATCTTTACCTCCGGACCATTCCGGAACTCCTCGTGACGTCCGGGATCTCATCCGGGACTCCGAACAACATTCGGTAACCACATACAAACTTCCTTTATAACCCTAGCGTCATCGAACCTTAAGTGTGTAGACCCTACGGGTTCGGGAGACATGTAGACATGACCGAGACGTTCTCCGGTCAATAACCAACAGTGAGATCTGGATACCCATGTTGGCTCCCACATGCTTCTCGATGTTTTCATCGGATGAACCACGATGTCGAGGATTCGATCAAACCCTGTATACAATTCCCTTTGTCAATCGGTACGTTACTTGCCCGAGACTCGATCGTCGGTATCCCAATACCTTGTTCAGTCTCGTTACCGGCAAGTCACTTTACTCGTACCATAATGCATGATCTCGTGGCCAACACTTTGGTCACCTTGAGCTCATTATGATGATGCATTACCGAGTGGGCCCAGAGATACCTCTCCGTCATACGGAGTGACAAATCCCAGTCTCGATCCGTGTCAACCCAACAGCTACTTTCGGAGATACCTGTAATGCACCTTTATAGTCACCCAGTTATGTTGTGACGTTTGATACACCCAAGGCACTCCTACGGTATCCGGGAGTTACACGATCTCATGGTCTAAGGAAGAGATACTTGACATTGGCAAAGCTCTAGCAAACGAACTAAACGACCTTTGTGCTATGCTTAGGATTGGGTCTTGTCCATCACATCATTCTCCTAATGATGTGATCCCGTTATCAACGACATCCAATGTCCATAGCCAGGAAATCATGACTATCTGTTGATCACAACGAGCTAGTCAACTATAGGCTCACTAGGGACATATTGAGGTCTATGTATTCACACGTGTATTACGATTTCCAGATAATACAGTTATAGCATGAATAAAAGACAATTATCATGAACAATGAAATATAATAATACTTTTATTATTGCCTCTAGGGCATATTTCCAACATTATATGCAGTTATATGCTATTTTATATGATTTTGGGGACTAACCTATTAACCCAGAGCCTAGTGCCAGTCTCTGTTTTTTTCCTTGTTTTAGAGTATCGTAGAAAAGGAAAATCAAATGGAGTCCAATTGACCTGAAACTTCACGGAACTTATTTCTGGACCAGAAGAAGCCCACGAAATATCGGAGCTGGACCAGGAGAGTCTCGGGCTGCCCACGAGGGTGGGGGCATGCCCACCCCCCTGGGCGCGCCCCCTGCCTCGTGGACAGCCCGGAGATCCACCGACGTACTTCTTCCTCCTATATAAACCCATATACCCTAAAAACTTCGGAGCGCGGAATAGATCGGGAGTTTCGCCGCTAGAAGCCTTCGTAGCCACCGAAAGCCAATCTAGACCCATTCCGGCGCCCTGCCGGAGGGGGCAATCCCTCACCGGTGGCCATGTTCATCATCCCGGGGCTCTTCATGACGAGGAGGGAGTAGTTCTCCCTCAGGGCTGAGGGTATGTACGAGTATCTATGTGTTTGATCTCTCTCTCTCTCTCTCTCTCGTGTTCTTGAGGTTGTACGATCTTGATGTATCGTGAGCTTTGCTATTATAGTTGGATCTTATGATGTTTCTCCCCCTCTACTCTCTTGTAATAAATTGAGTTTTCCCTTTGAAGTTATCTTATCGGATTGAGTCTTTAAGGATTTGAGAACACTTGATGTATGTCTTGCGTGGGATACCCGCGGTGAAAATGGGGTATTCTATTGATCCACTTGATGTACGTTTTGGTGATCAACTTGCGGGTACCGCCCATGAACCTATGCATAGGGGTTGGCACATGTTTTCATCTTGACTCTCTGCTAGAATCTTTAGGGCACTCTTTGAAGTACTTTGTGTTGGTTTGAATAGATGAATCTCAGATTGTGTGATGCATATTGTATAATCATACCAACGGATACTTGAGGTGACATTGGAGTATCTAGGTGACATTAGGGTTTTGGTTGATTTGTGTCTTAAGGTGTTATTTTACTACGGACTCTTGAATAGATCGATCATAAAGGATAACTTTGAGGTGGTTTCGTACCCTACCATAATCTCTTCGTTTGTTCTCCGCTATTAGTGCCTTTGGAGTGACTCTTTGTTGCATGTTGAGGGATAGTTATATGATCCAATTGTGTTATTATTGTTGAGAGAACTTGCACTAGTGAAAGTATGAACCCTAGGCCTTGTTTCAACGCATTGCAATACCGTTTGTGCTCACTTTCATCATTAGTTACCTTGCTGTTTTTATATTTTCAGATTATAAAAACCTTTATCTACCATCCATATACCACTTGTATCACCATCTCTTCGCCGAACTAGTGCACCTATACAATTTACCATTGTATTGGGTGTGTTGGGGACACAAGAGACTTTTTGTTATTTGGTTGCAGGGTTGCTTGAGAGAGACCATCTTCATCCTACGCCTCCTACGGATTGATTAACCTTAGGTCATCCACTTGAGGGAAATTTGCTATTGTCCTACAAACCTCTACACTTGGTGGCCCAATAACGTCTACAAGAATAAGGTTGTGTAGTAGACATCACCCTGTGCCGGCCGTCGCTGCCACGGCCTGAAAGCTCAGGCATCCTGAGCTCTGTTGGGGATCAACCAGGTGCAGCGAAAAGAAGTGGCGGAGAAGGGCCACTAAAGGGGCAATGCCTATCATGGCCTCCCAAACAAAGGCGAAGATGGCGAGAAGGGTCACTGATTGATGATCAAGGTGCAGCATATGGATCTGATAATGCGCAAGCACAGCGTTGAAGAAGGCGGAGAAAGGAGGGACCAAGCCGGCCTAAAGGGCGTCGATGAAGAATGGGACCTCAGTGGCCGCCCGGTCAATGCGAGCGCGAGATGCAGACCAAGCCACCGTCTTTCCCCACTCATTGAAGCTGGAGGCAAGCATGGGAAGCGCCTTGCCCATATCCTCATTGTTGAGCACCAGCAATCGGCCAACTACGGGCTCGACGGCCGGGGGCGCACTAACCGAAGACAGGGGCTTCTTCCCCTTATCCGCTTCCGTCAGTGCCATGGCGATGGAGTGAGCAGAGCTAAGGTCAGATTGGAAAGAGGAGAGGAGTCTGGGGGGAAGCAGAGGAATCGGAGGAGAATGGCGGAGGCGATGGAAGAATGACCGTGTAGACTGCGATGGCCGTCTAGCCAGGCGGGTATCAAGGCAGCGTGGGGAAGCGGAGGCGCCCACGTCCAATCAACTGCCACGCGTCGACCAAGGCCATGGGCTATTGGGGCACGCGGCGCTCTGAACTTGGCCTTTGGCTTCGCCTCGAAGCCAAGCCCAAGCGCGCCTTGGGCCTGGGGGCTACTGTCGGCGTTCTGGGAACAGGGGTCCCCAGACTTGCCTGCCTGTGGCCCATGGCATGGCTCTGCAAACGGGCCCGTATGGCCCATCTTCACCAGCAAAGACTCAAGACCCTCGCGAGGGGCCAAGCCTCGTGAGGCAGAAGACATAAGACCTCCTCAGGAGCGGCCTCACCAGGTTGGCTCGTGAGGGGCGGAGATTTCAAGGCCAGGCAAACCTCACGAGGTTCCAGTGATGTAAGCCATGAGGACCAAGGCCAGGCGGGCGCCAGCGTGCACAGTGTCCTTGTTTCCTTTTTGGTGCTAAGGAATCAGGCGCAAGCGCGGAGTACCGAGGCATCAAGCAAAGGTTTCCATATCAGTGCAACAAGACCAAGACCAGAAGGACGGCAAGATGGAGGTCACCGTTGAGCCCAAAACGGCGTCACCACCAGAGCCTTTGACAGGCGAAGACAGCTTTTGTCAGGATAAGCTGTACTAGTTGTCCCCCTTCGAATTGGCCGTTGTTGGCTCCCTTCCCGCTCAATATTTTGGGAGAGGACCAGGGCCTCTATAAATAGGACTAGCCACCACCATAGCTAGGGGAGAGAAGAAGATAGGAGGATAGAGAGACCAGTCTGGCAAAGAGAGACCAAGACAACCACGAGTTCACCAAGCACAAGAACACCTCTCCTCAGGAGGTTGTTCTTCCCCATGTACTAATCATCCTGAGCCCAAGAGGCAATCCACCACACCACACTGGAGTAGGGTATTACACCACAACAGTGGCCCGAACCAGTATAAATCTTGTGCCCCTTGTGTTGAGAGTTTGTCGAGTTAGTTCGTAAGATCTTAGCCGAGCTAGGACGTGGATCGGTAGGGGGAGATCTTCGCGCGCACCCTAGTGTTCAAACCTTGAGGGTTTTGCCGAAACCTGTGATCCGACAAGGTCCACCACACCCGCACGGCCACCTTGGCCGTGCTCCCCCTCCGACGACGGCATGAAGACCGTCGCCACCGGCTCCATCTCGGCTGGCATCTCGGGCCACGCCGGCTTCGTGCTGGCGTGCGCCCACGCCACTGCGGCGCTAACCCAAGCCTGGGTCAACGCCGCCTCCTGCTCTGCCTCGGCCCTGTTTCGGTCCCGCCAGGCCAGGCCTTCGGTGTCGGACGGGTCCAGGACGAGATCTGGATCGGCCACCTCCTTGTCCCGATCTTTGGCGCCGGTCCGTGTCTTCCGGAACATGGCGTCCCCGCCGGACGCAGCATCCGCCGCCACCAACGCCAACGAAATCGGTGACCTGAAGCTCGATGGAGTAAACTAGCAATAACCAAGGGAAGCCACTCGGCAACTCGAATCTAGCAGAAAGAGAACTCACCCAGGCACCACCGGGATGGTGGGTCTCGCCGGCGCCGCCTGCGGAGCGAGACTTCTCTTCTTGGCGGGCGGCTTCATCCCGGTCGTTGGGTCCGCTGCGTGCTTCACGACTGGACCATGGGGCGCCATGTCGCCCTTCCCGTGCGGCCGGCTCGCCGTCGCCGTCCCCCAAGACGACCCGGCTCCAGCCGCACTACCCCCACCTCCCCTTGGTGACGCTGCGCCAACGACTTGCATCAAAATCCCCATACTGCCTCATGACTTACATCCCAAGAAGTGAAGAGCACCAAAACATACCTGCACGGCACCCCACGCTGGCATCGGCATCCGCCTCCTCTGCCTCCTCACGGTGAGCCACGGGCTCCTCTAAGCCGGCCCGCACCACCTGCGTCGGTGCCCAATCATATGGATGCCAGATGGCATTCAAAAGCACCTCCCATGTTGCGTCGGGGCGAATAATAAGATGGGCAACGACAAAATACGGAGACCAAGGACTCACCATGGGTGCCGGGTTCGCCTGGCTGTACGGGGGTTTCCCGAACTCCCAATCCTCCTGCAGCCTGGCCTTGGAAATGTCGTTGACCTGGCAGGTGACCTGGTCCGCTCCCAGGTGCAGGCTCGACATCCGGTTGGGGTCCTAAAGAACAGTCATCAGACCATGATGTGGGTGCACCGCTGCAGCGGTAGAACCCGGCGCATGATGAAGGCGGCAATAAGGTCGGCGTCGGTGAGCCCCTCCCGCTTCCTCATTGTCGGTGTCAAAACCGGCGGATCTCGGGTAGGGGGTCCCAAACTGTGCGTCTAGGATCGATGGTAACAGGAGACGGGGGACACGATGTTTACCCAGGTTCGGGCCCTCTCTAGGGAGGTAATACCCTACGTCCTGCTTGATTGATCTTGATGAATATGAGTGTTACAAGAGCTGATCTACCACGAGATCATAATGGCTAATACCTAAAAGCCTAGCCTGCATGACTATGGTAATGAGTATATATCCTTTTCGGACTAACCCCTCCTATTTATATAAACACAGGGGGGGAATCTAGGGTTACATAGAGTCGGTTACATAAGAAGGAATCTTCATAGTCGGTCCCCGAGCTTGCCCTCCACGCCAAGTAGAATCCAATCCGGACACGGGTACAGTCTTTGGCCTTCATGTCTTCATAGCCCATCAGTCCGGCCCATGGATAACAAGCCGGACGCCCGAGGACCCCTTAATCCAGGACTCCCGCAGTAGCCCCTAAACCTGGCTTCAATGACGAGGAGTCCAGCACGCAGATTGTCTTTGGCATTGCAAGGTGGGTTCCCCCTTCTGAACTCCCTGTTAATCTTCAGATGTGATGATTGTATCTAGACGTGTCTACACAACCGCAGAGGACATCATATTTTATGAGTTCACCTCATCGACCATTTTTTGATAATATGACACCATGCCTGCCTGGCCACTACTTGTGAACCGTTTTAGCCGGCTCGTCGCCCCACGTCCCAAGACGTGGCTTTATTGACGCGTCTTATCCTAGTGGAGATCATGCCTCCCTTTTTTAAGGGATTCCTGTCGAACCGGACGTGGGTAACCCAACCGTCGCTGGGGTATAACTCCTTGGAAACAAGCACGTTTTTGAGGCCCAAGAGGAGACGTTTGATATTTGCAGCCTCTATATAGGGGTACAGACCCGTCTTTTTCTTCTATGCTTGCCTCTTCCTCGACCCCTGCAACCCCGAGTTCCAACACCCGGGTTTCAGTCGCCACAATCCCCAATCATGTCCGGATCCAACCGTCAAGGCCGGTGGGTAGCTTCTTCTCTCACCAAGGAAGATATCGCAAAGCTCCGGGCGGCGAGACACTTGACCGCAGAAATCCATCACCGGCTTCCTGCCGAGGGGCAGGTTATTCCCACCCCCAGATCCGGCGAGAGGGTCGTGTTCGTGTCCCACTTCCTCCGCAGGTTAGGGTTTGCCCTTAATCCCTTCATCCGAGGGCTCATGTTCTACTACAGGCTAGATTTTCACAATCTGGCCCCGGACTCTATTCTTCTTATCTCGGTGTTATCATCACGTGCAAAGCTTTCCTCCGAACTACTCCGCACTTCGGCTTGTGGCTCAAGACCTTCGATGTGAAGCCGCAAGTGGTAGAGGGGGAGCAAGCCGAGTGCGGCAGTGCTGCACTGAGCAAGCTTGCTAGCGCCGTTTGGCTGAAAGGATCCTTCGCCAAATCTTCTGATTTGTGGCAGCAAGGGTGGTTCTATATCACCGAGCCCCGCAGCTCCAAGTGGGGAACTGCGCCCTTCTTCCGATCTAGCCCCCCAGTTCAGCTTGCATCGTGGATTAACAAGGGGCTAGATTGGGGATCAACGAATGATGTGTGAACTCTGCAAAGTCGCATCCGCAGCCTTATTGAGAGGGACATCGACATAGCCAACATCGTTCAAGTAATGCTAGTTCATCGGACCCTGCCGTGTCAGCGACGGCCACTCCGCCTATGGGAGTTTAACCCAGAAGGGCTGCGAACTCTTCAGCACTTCTTTGGCACAACGCACAAAGGAATGTGGAAATTATTCTTCGGGAAATGAAGGCAATGGCCGGACACCACCGAAGATGTCGGCCTAGACTGCAACGGTCTGAATACCCCGGTAAGTACCCGTGTACCGAATACCTTATAGTCGGATACCCAGTGGCAACATACCAACAGTATCATCCTTTTTCAGGGCGAAACTGATTAGGTGTCTGGGTCCTCTTCCGAAGACTCAGCTACTCCCGTGTTAACAAGGATGCTGGCCTCGGCGCCATACCAGGCACCAGTAGGGGAGGGCGAGAAGACCCAAGATGACCTTGGTTCCGGAGGTAGGTCGAACACTGAGTCCAGAGAAATCGACCTATCCTCGCCCGAAGACGGTGGCAGAAAAGGACCCAGTATCCCTTCTCCAAACAAGAGGAAAAGAGCCGCCTCCGAAGATTGGGAGGGGTGGTCTTCCAAGAAGGGCAAGATGCCACCGTTGATCGGCTTAGGTTTGGAAAGCGACGCCGTCGAGCAGCTCCGACAGGGGGACCAGCCCTCAGCCAAACTGTAATAGAATCCGGAGTACTTTCATAGCGTTCCGCTCCATTGCTGTTACCAAAGACATATGTAACACATTCATGTATTTTTACAGGTCGGCACCGAGTTTTTCTGGGCGATCCTCTTCTTCGGGGAGTCTTGTGATGCCCCGAGACCGATGCTCCAGATGCCTTCCATGTCTTGCATGTCAGTTGTGTTATTTATTTGTTTGTTTGCCTTCATCATGTCATCATTTGCATTGCATCGGCACTCGTTGGCGTCATTGTTTTTAAAACTTGCATCCGCTCGTAGCTGCCGCGTCCCCCCTTGCTTTTGTTGACCATTCGGAGACCAACCTTGTTCTTCGTTTTTCCTCTTTCCTAAACCGGAGTCTCTTTGCACAGTGCATCAACCCCTGCATTGTCTCTTTCTCAACTTCATCTTCTTCTACACCCACAACCGTGCTTGATCATCTTCTTCTCCTTCTTCGTTAATCCATTTAAATTGTGGTATTCTATTTCCTGCACCAATTTAATGTTCATTCTTTTCCTATAATTTTTGGACCATGCCACTTACCTCTCGGCCTAATCTCATCTTTTCTGAGTTGATTTGGTTGGGTGCAAAAATGGTTCAAGTTTGAATTAAACTCAAACTTGAATTATTATTATTATTTTCTATCGATTAAAATTGCTAAGTCAATTTATAAAAGTCCTGCATAATTCGGGTCATGGGGATATTTTCATATCTCTCATACTCCTCTCCTATCTCCCTGGGCTTTTCTTGCTATTTCTTCTCCTTGGAGAGTATTAAAGAAAAGTTAGTAGAGAACGGAGGGGAAAACCCATTTAAGCCTAGCTGCAGCCACTGGACCGGCCTCCTGCGCCGGCCCACCTAACCCTTCTAACCCTAGCCTGCACCCAGTGCCCCATCTCTCTTCCTCCCCTCGTTCCATCGACCGCCGCTACACACACGCCCGCATGCATCGAGCCGAGGGAGAGGAGCTCCTTCGCCCGATCCCCATCTCCACCCTCTCCTCTTCGCCCTCCTCTTGTGCTGCCACATGTAGAGAGGAGCAGGTCATTGCATCTGCGCCCGATCTCCTCAACCCCCTCATCTCTCCATCGCGGCCTCTCTTCCCTACCCGCGCCTTCCTCTCGCGCCGCCGCCGTGCCATGGCTGCCGCCCTCCAGCTCCATCACTGCAATGTCGCGGCTATGCCACAGCATCGTCCTTCGACGCCAGTGAGCACAAGCTGCCCCATCACCATGTACCTCGTCTGCCTCTGCTTCCCTCGAGGCCGCAGGACCTCCCCGACCCACCTTCTCCTGCGAGCTCCCGAGGCACCAGCCTCCCATCCGCGAGATCCGGCGATGCCGGCCACCAGGACCCGCTACTCTGTCTCGCCTCTCACCCGTACGTCCCCGCGTCGTCTGCCCAGTCGCCCGCTTTGTGCTCGAGCTCCCTGCTTCCTGCCGCTGACCACTACCATCGCTTCCTTGCTGCTGCCACCCGGGGTCCTTGCGTTTTTTTCGTTTCGGACCATCAAGTGCGGCAAGACCCGGACTCCGAACGCCAAGTACAGCTTCAAACCCGAAGAATTCGGATGCGTCAAGTTCGACTACATTGTGACGCATCAAGTACCTCTACTGCCTTCTTTGGAATCCCAAGAACGCCAAGTACCTCGACACCCGGCGCCTAGAATAACTACCGACACCGAAGACCCATGAACAAAAATTGTCAAGTTTGACTACCGTCGGCGTGCACTTCGCCAATTACCACGCCATTTTTGGAAGACCCATGAACATCAAGTTCTCTGCCATGAACGATTACAGTGTTGTGGGTCTGGCAAGTACCCTCTCCGGATCACCAAGTTCAGCTACCGATGACATATACCACTACCGTCGCCGAGATCGCGAGAACCTCTACTTCCTCCTCGAAACATGAACGAGTACCGTCGACCCCAAGTGACTCGGATTCATCAAGTCCCTCTACAAAACGTGTATCACTACTTCCATTACCGACGCCGTGTACCACTACTTCCACTACGACTGTCCCGAGAACGTCTACTTCCTCTACATTGCACCGAACCCGAATCGTCTCGTTTGCACACTTTGAAGGTATAACTCCGAGATGACGCCCGCGAACGAATGCATGTGTTGTATGAGATGCACCATATGTTTGCACCATGTCCGAATTGATCCTTGTACGTTCCTCGTTTCCTTGTCGTCGTCTCGTGGGAACCCGGCATCCGGGATCACTCCACCATCCTTGCTAGACATGCTCCCGCCACACTACCCTTTTTGCACCGGTATCTCTATGAGCTACCGAAACCGATATGGTGTCGTGGCATCATTTCCGGATTCATCGCCGTGGCACCCTTTCTTTCCACCACGGTGACAAATGTTTCATAATATGCTCATGTCAAGTTTTTTTATAAAATTTTCATAAACTTGAACATGTCATCCGCATCATGTTAACAACATTAAGATGTTTAAAATTGTTGTTTGCATTAAATTGCTAAATGCATATGGGGATTTACCGAGATGGTTGTTTGATGTTTCCGGCCTCATTTAAAATGCCTAACTGTGTATTTTACTCATGTTTCACCTCTTGCCATGTTTAATAACATTTAATATTGTTGGGCACATAAACGGGAGTGAACCAAATAATTAAATGTGGTGTTTTCTTCAATATGCAACTCGTTGCATATGGAGCTCCACTTAATTTGTAGTATTGTTTGTGCACTTTGCCATGCCATGCCTCTTTAAACCGGACATGCATCATACTTGGTTGTGCATCATGCCATGTTTTTGCTTGGTTGTTTACTATGTTGCTTGCTTCTTTCCGGGTTGCTTCTCTCGTTAGCTTCGGTTTTTGATCCGGAGTTGTGAGGATTCGTTCGACTATGTCCATTTGTCTTCTTCATGGACTCATTCTTCTTCCTTCCAGGATCTCAGGCAAGATGACCATACCCTCGAAATCACTTCTATCTTTGCTTGCTAGTTGCTCGCTCTATTGCTATGTCGCGCTACCTACCACTTGCTATATCATGCCTCCCATATTGCCATGTCAAGCCTCTAACCTACATTCCTAGCAAACCGTTGTTTGGCTATGTTACCGCTTTTCTCAGCCCCTCTTATAGTGTTGCTAGTTGCAGGTGAAGTTGAAGTTTGTTCCATGTTGGAACATGGATATTGTCGGTGTTCTGGGAACGGGGGTCCCCAGGCTTGCCTGCCTGCGGCCCGCTGCGTGGCTAAGCTAGCAGGCCGTACGGCCCATCTTTATCAACAAGGCATCCAAAACCCTCGTGAGGGGCCAAGCCTCGCGAGGCGGTTGACACAAGACCTCCTCTGGAGTGGCCTGGTCGGGCAGGCTCACGAGGGGCGGAGATATCAAGGCGAGGCAAACCTCACGAGGCTCTCGTGACATGAGCCATGACGATCGACACCAGGCGGGCGCCAGCACGCGGAGCGTCCTTGTTTCCTCTTTGGTGCCAAGGAGGCCTGCGCAGGCGAGGAGTACCGAGGCATCAGGCAAAGGTTGCCATATAGGTGCAACAAGACCAGGACAAGAAGGACGGCAAGACGGAGGTCATCGTGGAGCCCGAGACAGCGTCACCACAAGAGCCTTTGGCGGTGAAGACCACTTTTGTCAGGATGGCTTGTACTAGTTGTCCCCCTTCAAATTAGCCCACCGTTGTTGGCTCCCTTCCCGCTCAATATTTGGGAAGAGGACTAGGGCCACTATAAATAGAGTTAGCCACCACCATAGGGAGGGACGAAAAAAAGGGGGACGGACGAGAGAGGGGACGACAGAGAGAGATAGAGAAAGAAGGGACGGATCCGAAAGATCATCCCCACACACACAAGTTAGCCAAGCACAAGAACACCTCAACCTCAGGAGGCTGTTCTTCCGCTTGTATTGTCCATCATCAGCCCAAGAGGCAATACACCACCACCACACTGGAGTAGGGTATTACACCACAACGGTGGCCCAAACCATTATAAATCTTGTGTCTTTCTGTATTGCGAGTTCATCGAATTCGTCCGCGAGATCTTAGCGAGCTAGGGCGTAGATCGGTGGGAGGAAAAGACTTCATGCGCACCCCAGTGTTCGAACCTTAAGGGTTCGTCGGAACCCCACATCCGAGGCCCGAGGCACGCCTCCACCACCCCAGCTCAAAGACGGTGCCTTGGCACCAAGGCACGCGGCCCCGCGGTTTGATCCGCCACGCCCGGTGCCCGCACGCGAAGAGAGAAGCTGCCAAGAAATCCCACGGCTGCGAAAAGTTGCACCTGCACTTCTCGCGCCGCCTCGTCAAGACCGTGCGCCGCCCGTGGTGGCGCCGCCCGGACCTCATCAAGACCAAGCTCCACCTCCGAAGCGGGCCCCAATAACTATGGCCGGCTGCCGCGCCTTCACCCCTGAGCTGTGCAGCGTTGCCTGGCCAGGCAAGTTCAAGCCAGATCTGCCTCCTCGCTACGACAGCACCGCCGACCCCGCGGAGTTCCTGCAGCTCTACGAGCTGAGCATCGAAGCAGCCAATGGCGACGAGAAAGTCATGGCAAACTGATTTCCCATGGCTCTCAAGGACGGGGCCTGCTCCTGGCTCCTGAACCTGCACCACGGCTCGATCTCCTCCTGGGACGAGATGTGTGACCGCTTCGTCGCCAACTTCCAGGGCAATCGCGACCGCCCGATGGCCGCGGGCGACCTACGCCGCATCAAGCAACAACCAGGGGAGACCTGTTGGGGAATGTAGCAGAAATTCAAAATTTTCCTACGTGTCACCAAGATCAATCTATGGAGTAATCTAGCAACGAGGGAGGAGTGGATCTAGATACCCTTGTAGATCGCACGCGGAAGCATTCAAGAGAACGGGGTTGATGGAGTCGTACTCGTCGTGATCCAAATCACCGATGATCCTAGCGCCGAACGGACGGCACCTCCGCGTTCAACACACGTACGGTTAGCGTAACGTCTCCTTCTTCTTGATCCAGCAAGGGGGAAGGAGAGGTTGAGGAAGATGGCTCCAACAGCAGCACGACGGCGTGGTGGTGGTGGAGCTGCAGTACTCCGGCAGGGCTTCGCCAAGCACTATGGAGGAGGAGGATGTGTTGGAGAGGGAGAGGGAGGCACCAAAGGTGTAGGTTGAGAGGCCCTCCTTCCCCCACTATATATAGGGAGCCTAGGGGGGCGCCGGCCCTAGGAGATGCAATCTCCTAGGGGTGCGGCGGCCAAGGGAGGAATCCCTCCTCCCCAAGGCACCTAGGAGGTGCCTTCCCCCTTTGGGACTCTTCCCTTCCTTATTTCTAGGCGCATGGGCCTCTTGGGGCTGGTGCCCTTGGCCCATATAGGCCAAGGCGCACCCCCTACAGCCCATGTGGCCCCCCGGGGCGGGTGGCCCCACCCGGTGGACCCCCGGGACCCTTCCGGTGGTCCCGGTACAATACCGGTGACCTCGAAACTTGTCCCGATGCCCGAAATAGCACTTCCTATATATAATTCTTTACCTCCGGACCATTCCGTAACTCCTTGGCGTCCGGGATCTCATCCGGGACTCCGAACAACATTCGGGTTACTGCATATACATATCCCTACAACCCTAGAGTCATCGAACCTTAAGTGTGTAGACCCTACGGGTTCGGGAGACATGCAGACATGACCGAGATGACTCTCCGGTCAATAACCAACAGCGGGATCTGGATACCCATGTTGGCTCCCACATGTTCCATGATTATCTCATCGGATGAACCACGATGTCAAGGACTTATTCAATCCCGTATACAATTCCCTTTGTCTAGCGGTACGATACTTGCCCGAGATTTGATCGTCGGTATCCCGATACCTTGTTCAATCTCATTACCGGCAAGTCTCTTTACTCGTTTCGTAACACATCATCCCGTGATCAACTCCTTGATCACATTGTGCACATTATGATGATGTCCTACCGAGTGGGCCCAGATATACCTCTTCGTCACACGGAGTGACAAATCCCAGTCTCGATTCGTGCCAACCCAACAGACACTTTCGGAGATACCTGTAGTGTACCTTTATAGCCACCCAGTTACGTTGTGACATTTGGCACACCCAAAGCACTCCTACGGTATCCGGGAGTTGCACAATCTCATGGTCTAAGGAAATGATACTTGACATTAGAAAAGCTTTAGCATACGAACTACATGATCTTGTGCTAGGCTTAGCATTGGGTCTTTGTCCATCACATCATTCTCCTAATGATGTGATCCCGTTATCAATGACATCCAATGTCCATGGTCAGGAAACCATAACCATCTATTGATCAACGAGCTAGTCAACTAGAGGCTTACTAGGGACATGGTGTTGTCTATGTATCCACACATGTATCTGAGTTTCCTATCAATACAATTATAGCATGGATAATAAACGATTATCATGAACAAGGAAATATAATAATAACTAATTTATTATTGCCTCTAGGGCATATTTCCAACAGTCTCCCACTTGCACTAGAGTCAATAATCCAGTTCACATCGATATGTGATTAACACTCAAGGTCACATCCCCATGTGACTAACACCCAAAGAGTTTACTAGAGTCAATAATCTAGTTCACATTACCATGTGATTAACACTCGATGAGTTCTGGGTTTGAACATGTTATGCTTGTGAGAGATGTTATAGTCAACGGGTCTGAATCTTTCAGATCTGTATGTACTTCGCAAATCTCTATGTCATCTTGTAGATGCAGCTACTACGCTATATTTGGAGCTATTCCAAATAACTGTTCTACTATACGAATCCAGTTTACTACTCAGAATAATCTGGATTAGTTTCAAAGTTTGCATCGACGTAACCCTTTACGACGAACTCTTCTACCACCTTCATAATCGAGAAAATTCCTTAGTCCACTAGTTACTAAGGATAACTTTGACCGCTGTCTTGTGATCTATTCTTGGATCACTCTTGTACCCCTTGACTGACTCATGGCAAGGCACATTTCAGGTGCGGTACACGGCATAGCATACTGTAGGGCCTATGTCTTAAGCATAGGGGACGACCTTTGTCCTTTCTCTCTATTCTGCCGTGGTCGAGTTTCGAGTCTTACTCAATGTTCACACCTTATAACACAGCCAAGAACTCCTTCTTTGCCGATCCATTTTGAACTCCTTCAAAATTTTGTCACGGTTTGTATTCATTTGAAAGTACTATTAAGCATTTTGATCTATCCTTATAGATCTTAATGCTCAATACTCAAGTAGCCTAATCCAGGTTTTCCATTGAAAAACACTTTTCAAATAACTCTGCATGCTTTCCAGAAATTCTACATCATTTCCAATCAACAATATGTTAACAACATATACTCATCAGAATTCTATAGTGCTCCCACTCACTTCTTTCGAAATACAAGTTTCTCATAAACTTTGTATACACCCAAAATCTTTGATCATCTCATCAAAGCGTACATTCCAACTCCGAGATGCTTACTCCAGTCCTTAGAAGGATTGCTGGAGCTTTGCATACTTATTAGCATCTTTCAGGATTGACAAAACCTTCCGGTTGTATCACATACAACCTTTCCTCAAGAAAATCATCGAGGAAACAATGTTTTGACATCCTATCTGCAAGATTTCATAAATAATGCAGTAATCGCTAATATAATTCCAACAGACTCTTAGCATCGCTACGAGTGAGAAAGTCTCATCGTAGTCAACTCCTTGAACTTGTCAGAAAACATCTTAACGACAAGTCGAGCTTTCTTAATGGTGATACTTACCATCATTGTCCGTCTTCCTTTTAAAATCCATATGTACCTAACAGCCTTATGACCATCAAGTAGTTCTTCCAAAGTCTACACTTTGTTTTCATATATGGATCCTCTCTCGGATTATATGGCCTCGAGCCATTTTGGAATCCAGTCCCACCATCGCTTCTCCATAGCTCGTAGGTTCATTGTTGTCTAGCAACATGACTTCCAAGACAGGATTACGTACCACTCTGAAGTAGTACGCATCCTTGTCATCCCACGAGGTTTGGTAGTGACTTGATCTAAAGTTTCATGATCACTATCATAAGCTTCCACTTCAATTGGTGTAGGTGCCACATGAACAACTCATGTGCCCTGCCACACACTAGTTGAAGAGGCGGTTCAATAACCTCATCAAGTCTCCACCATCCTCCCACTCAATTCTTTCGAGAGAAACTTTTCCTCAAGAAAGGACCCGATTCTAGAAACAATCCCTTATTGCTTTCGGATCTGAGACAGGAGGTATACCCAACTATTTTGGGTGTCCTATGAAGATGCATTTATCCGCTTTGGGTTCGAGCTTATCAGCCTGAAACTTTTCACATAAGCGTCGCAGCCCCAAACTTCTAAGAAATGACAGCTTAGGTTTCTCTAAACCATAGTTCATATGATGTCATCTCATCGGAATTATGTGGTGCCCTATTTAAAGTGAATGTGGTTGTCTTTAATGCCTAACCCATAAACTATCGTGGTAATTCGATAAGAGACATCATGGTATGCATCATATCCAATAGGGTGCAGTTATGATGTTCGGACACACCATCACACTATGGTGTTCCAGGCTGTATTAATTGTGAAACAATTTCCGCAATGTCTTAATTCTGTGCCAAACTCGTAATTCAGATATTCATCTCTATGATCATATCATAGATATTTTATCCTCTTGTCACGACGATCTTTCAACTTCACCCTGAAATTACTTGAACCTTTCAATAATTCAGACTCGTGACTCATCAAGTAAATATACTCAACATCTACTCAAATCATCTATGAAGTAAGAACATAACGATATCCACTACATGCCTCAGCACTCATTGCATTGCACACATCAAAATGTATTACTTCCAACAAGTTGCTTTCTAGTTCCATTTTACTGAAAACGAGGCTTTCAGTCATCTTGCCCATGTGGTATGATTTGCATGTTTCAAGTGATTCAAAATCAAGTGAGTCCAAATGGTCCATTTGCATGGAGTTTCTTCATGCATATACACCAATAGACATGGTTCGCATGTCTCAAACCTTTCAAAACAAGTGAGCCCAAAGATCCATCAACATGGAGCTTCTTCATGCGTTTTATACCGATATGACTTACGTGGCAGTGCCACAAGTAGGTGGTACTATCATTACTATCTTTTGGCATGAACATGTGTATCACTACGATTGAGATTCAATAAACCATTCATTTCAGGTGTAAGACCATTGAAGGTATTATTCAAATAAACAGAGTAACCATTATTCTCTTTAAATGGATAACCGTATTGCGATAGACATAATCCAATCATGTCTATGCTCAACGCAAACACCAATCTTGATGGTAGAGGGAGCGTACGATATTTGATCAACCTTGGAAATACTTCCAACACATATCGTCATCTCACCTTTAGCTAGTCTCCGTTTATTCCGTAGCTTTTATTTCGAGTTACTAACACTTAGCAACCGAACCGGTATCTAATACCCTGGTGCTACTAGGAGTACTAGTAAAGTACACATTAATATAATACATCCAATATACTTCTATCGACCTTGCCAGCCTTCTTATCTACCAAGTATCTAGGGTAATTCTGCTCCAGTGGCTGTTCCCTTTATTACAGAAGCACTTAGTCTCGGGTTTGGGTTCAACCTTGGGTTTCTTCACTAGAGCAGCAGCTGATTTGCCGTTTCATGAAGCATCCCTTTTTGCCCTTGCCCTTCTTGAAACTAGTGGTTTCACCAACCATCAACAATTGATGCTCCTTATTGATCTCTACTTTTGTGGTGTCAAACATCGCGAATATCTCAAGGATCATCATATATGTCCATGATATATTATAGTTCATCACGAAGCTCAAGCAGCTTGGTGGTAATGACTTCGGAGAACCATCACTATTTCATCTGGAAGATCAACTCCCACTCGATTCAAGTGATTGTTGTACTCAGACAATCTGAGCACAAGTTCAACAATTGAGCTTTTCTCCCTTAGTTTGCAGGCTAAGAAAATCGTCGGAGGTCTTATACCTCTTGACGTGGGCACGAGCCTGAAATCCCAATTTCAGCCCTCGAAACATCTCATATGTTTCGCGACGTTTCAAAACATCTTCGGTGCCTCAACTCTAAGCCGTTTAACTGAACTATCACGTAGTTATCAAAATGTGTATGTCAGATGTTCGCAACATCCATAGACAACGTTCGAGGTTCAGCACACTGAGCGGTGCATTAAGGACATAAGCCTTCTATGAAGCAATGAGGACAAACCTCAGTTTACGGACCTAGTCTGCATAATTACTACTATCAACTTTCAACCAAATTTTCTCTAGGTACACATCTAAATAGTAGAACTGAAGCGCGAGCTACGACATAATTTGCGAAGACCTTTTGACTATGTTCAGGATAATTAAGTTCATCTTGTGAACTCCCACTCAGATAGACATCCCTCTAGTCATCTAAGTGATTACATGATCCGAGTCAACTAGGCCGTGTCCGATCATCACGTGAGACGGACTAGTCATCATCGGTGAACATCTTCATGTTGATCATATCTACCATACGACTCATGCTCGACCTTTCGGTCTCTTGTGTTCCGAGGCCATGTCTGTACATGCTAGGCTCGTCAAGTCAACCTAAGTGTTTCGCGTGTGTAAATCTGTCTTACACCCGTTCTATGTGAACGTTAGAATCTAACACCCGATCATCACGTGGTGCTTCGAAACAACAAACTGTCGCAACGGTGCACAGTTAGGGGGAACACTTTCTTGAAATTATTATGAGGGATCATCTTATTTACTACCGTCGTTCTAAGTAAACAAGATGCATAAACATGATAAACATCACATGCAATCAAATAGTGACATGATATGGCCAATATCATATTGCTCCTTTTGATCTCCATCTTCGGGGCTCCATGATCATCGACGTCACCGGCATGACACCATGATCTCCATCATCATGATCTCTATCATCGTGTCTTCATGAAGTTGTCTCGTCAACTATTACTTCTACTACTACAGCTAACGGTTAGCAATAAAGTAAAGTAATTACATGACGTTTATGTTGACACACAGGTCATAAATAAATTAAGACAACTCCTATGGCTCCTGCCGGTTGTCATACTCATCGACATGCAAGTCGTGATTCCTATTACAAGAACATGATCAATCTCATACATCACATATATCATTCATCACATCCTTTTGGCCATATCACATCACATAGCATACCCTGCAAAAACAAGTTAGACGTCCTCTAATTGTTGTTTGCATGTTTTACGTGGCTGCTATGGGTTTCTAGCAAGAACATTTCTTACCTACACAAAAACCACAACGTGATATGCCAATTGCTATTTACCCTTCATAAGGACCCTTTTCATCGAATCCGATCCGACTAAAGTGGGAGAGACAGACACCCGCTAGCCACCTTATGCAACTAGTGCATGTCAGTCGGTGGAACCAGTCTCACGTAAGAGTACGTGTAAGGTCGGTCCGGGCCGCTTCATCCCACAATGCCACCGAATCAAGATTAGACTAGTAACGGTAAGCATATTGAACAAAATCAACGCCCACAACTACTTTGTGTTCTACTCGTGCATAGAAACTACGCATAGACCTAGCTCATGATGCCACTGTTGGGGAACGTAGCAGAAATTCAAAATTTTCCTACGTGTCACCAAGATCAATCTATGGAGTAATCTAGCAACGAGGGAGGAGTGGATCTACATACCCTTGTAGATCGCGCGCGGAAGCGTTCAAGAGAACGGGGTTGATGGAGTCATACTCGTCGTGATCCAAATCACCGATGATCCTAGCGCCGAACGGACGGCACCTCCGCGTTCAACACACGTACGGTCAGCGTAACGTCTCCTTCTTCTTGATCCACCAAGGGGGAAGGAGAGGTTGAGGAAGATGGCTCCAACAGCAGCACGACGGCGTGGTGGTGGTGGAGCTGCAGTACTCCGGCAGGGCTTCGCCAAGCACTATGGAGGAGGAGGATGTGTTGGAGAGGGAGAGGGAGGCACCAAAGGTGTAGGTTGAGAGGCCCTCCTTCCCCCACTATATATAGGGAGCCTAGGGGGGCGCCGGCCCTATGAGATGCAATCTCCTAGGGGTGCGGCGGCCAAGGGAGGAATCCCTCCTCCCCAAGGCACCTAGGAGGTGCCTTCCCCCTTTGGGACTCTTCCCTTCCTTATTTCTAGGCGCATGGGCCTCTTGGGGCTGGTGCCCTTGGCCCATATAGGCCAAGGCGCACCCCCTACAGCCCATGTGGCCCCCCGGGGCGGGTGGCCCCACCCGGTGGACCCCCGGGACCCTTCCGGTGGTCCCGGTACAATACCGGTCACCCCGAAACTTGTCCTGATGCCCGAAATAGCACTTCCTATATATAATTCTTTACCTCCGGACCATTCCAGAACTCCTCATGACGTCCGGGATCTCATCTGGGACTCCGAACAACATTCGGGTTACTGCATATACATATCCCTACAACCCTAGCATCACCGAACCTTAAGTGTGTAGACCCTACGGGTTCGGGAGACATGCAGACATGACCGAGATGACTCTCCGGTCAATAACCAACAGCGGGATCTGGATACCCATGTTGGCTCCCACATGTTCCACGATGATCTCATCGGATGAACCACGATGTCAAGGACTTATTCAATCCCATATACAATTCCCTTTGTCTAGCGGTACGATACTTGCCCGAGATTCGATCGTCGGTATACCGATACCTTGTTCAATCTCGTTACCGGCAAGTCTCTTTACTCATTTCGTAACACATCATCCCGTGATCAACTCCTTGATCACATTGTGCACATTATGATGATGTCCTACCGAGTGGGCCCAGAGATACCTCTCCGTCACACGGAGTGACAAATCCCGGTCTCGATTCGTGCCAACCCAACAGACACTTTCGGAGATACCTGTAGTGTACCTTTATAGCCACCCAGTTACGTTGTGACGTTTGGCACACCCAAAGCACTCCTACGGTATCCGGGAGTTGCACAATCTCATGGTCTAAGGAAATGATACTTGACATTAGAAAAGCTTTAGCATACGAACTACATGATCTTGTGCTAGGCTTAGGATTGGGTCTTTGTCCATCACATCATTCTCCTAATGATGTGATCCCGTTATCAATGACATCCAATGTCCATGGTCAGGAAACCGTAACCATCTATTGATCAACGAGCTAGTCAACTAGAGGCTTACTAGGGACATGGTGTTGTCTATGTATCCACACATGTATCTGAGTTTCCTATCAATACAATTCTAGCATGGATAATAAACGATTATCATGAACAAGGAAATATAATAATAACTAATTTATTATTGCCTCTAGGGCATATTTCCAACAAGACCTTCCAGAAGTACATCCAGCGCTTCAACAACACCCGCCTCAAGATCCCCAAGGTCACGGATGAGGCCATCATCTCCCTGTTCTCCGACGGTGTCCGTGACGTCAAGATGAAGGAAGAGCTCGCTGTCCACGAGGACTCTCCACGTCTCAGGAGCTGTTCAACCTGGCGACCAAGTGCGCAAGAACTGAGGAGGGGCGCCTTTCCCTCCTTGAGCTTCTAGTCGCGGGCACAGAGGAGAAGAAAGCCAAGGCCAAGGATGTGAAGCGCAAGGAAGCGGCAGTGCTAGCTGCGGAGCCCGACACCAAATGGGGCAGAGATCAGCCCGAGTCATCCAAGAATAGCCGACCATTCTGCGCCTTCCACAACCTGAACACCCACAACACCAGCGACTGTCAAGAGCTCCGAGCCCTACGCGAGGGACGCTACGGTCGACGCCCCGAGTGCAGCGACCGGGGCTACGGCCGCGGAGGAGCACGAGGAGGCGGACGCTGGGACGACCGTGGCCCGCGCCAGGAATGGCGCGACAGGCCTCGTGAGGACCGCTGGCAGGACCATCCTCGTGAGGGGCCCTGGAGGGACCATCCTCGTGAGGATCGCCCCCAAGGCAACGCCGGTCTTCCTCCACTGCCGCCACCAAGAAGGAACGACGACCATCATCAGGACGAGGGGGCTGGGGGCTTCCAGGAGCCGCGTGCAATCGCCTGCATCTTGGGCGGCGCCCAGGCCCCAGCCTCTCAGCGCATCTTCAAATGGTTCGCTCGCAAGGTGAATGCGGCGCTCCCCAAGCTTGAGGCCGCACGCCCGCTCAAGTGGTCCCAGCGCTCAATCACTTTCAACTCGGCAGATCAGCTCAAGTGCACGGCCACCGCCGGCGTCCTCCCGATGTTGTGTTCAAGTCATCAACAATGTGCAGGTTACCAAGACCCTCATCGACGGTGGTGCAGGGCTCAACGTCCTGTCCGTCGACACTTTCGACAACCTCCAAGTGCCATATGAGCAGCTCCAGCCTACCAAACCTTTCTCGGGAGTGACCAACGGGTCCACCACACCGATAGGGCAGGTACGCCTGCCTGTCACCTTCGGCACACGCGACAACTACCGCACCGAGCTCATCAACTTTGACGTCCCGCACATCTGCCTACCGTACAACTCCATCCTCGGGTATCCGGCCCTGGCAAAGTTCATGGTGGTCACCCACCACGGCTACAACGTCTCAAGATGCCTGGAAGTGGCGGGGTCATCACGGTCCCGTGTGAAGAAAGGGATGCGGTGTGCTCCCTCGAGTGCGCCTTTCAAGATGCAGCAATCGACGACCCCGATAGCAGAAGTGAGGGCCCTCCGGAGGCCATCCCCAAGAAGAAGAACCTGCATCGCGCAGGACCTCGGGAGGATGGCGTCGCGGCAGGAGCCTCGTTAGGATCAGTGTCCGTCCCAAGGGCGCCGCCCTCCATCGCATAGGAAGGCGCGCCCGGCACCCTCCTCGGGCATGGCTTGGGGGCTCTGTTCTGGAGGGTCTCAGGCCTTGCCAACCTCACAAGGGAGGCACTTGGGCACCACTTGGAGGCATGCCACGCGGCACGTTTTCCTTAGGAGAACGCAGGGCAAGGGGTTCCCACCGCTCAGGAGTTCATCGCCAAGACCACACAGGAACTGCAAGACGCAAGAGCCATGCGTGGCGACAGCCACTCATAGGGCGCGGCTCACCACCCAGGCGAGGGTGCTGAGCTGCGTGTCTGCATCGACATCCTGGGGCTCAACAGGGCCGCGTCTCAGGAGCACTTCTGGCCCTCGTGTGTGGGCCGTTGCGCGGGCCCGCCACACAGCTACATTCGCATGCCGTTTGACTTGCCGAGCGTGGCGTCAGCCTATCAGCACGCCATGCGGCGTGACCTGGCATCTCGAGAGGCCACGTATCGCGTCGTCCTAGAGGGAATGGATACGGTCTTCAGGAAGCCTCCTGAGCCCCCAGAGCCTCTCGAGGCTCAGGGCTCTGGTGGCTCATGAGGAGTCCTTTCTTCGATGCACACCTTCAGCTACACCAACTCTGCTTCGCCTACAGAACCAGGTGACATCTTCCATGCTCGTTAAGCTGGGAGTGCCCCTTGGGCTGCATTACTCCCAGGCTGTGGGTCCGTCCCTGTGGCATGTATCCCTTTTGCTCATGTCTTCAGCTTACCTTGCTGGGGGCGCCCCTCGGGCTGCATCATCCCCAAGCCGCTCGGGCCGGACCCAGTGGCATGTATCTTCCTACATTTACCCAAGCTGATTTGCCTTCCCTGCTTAACCTGCCTACTGTTATCACCTACTCGATCATCGCCTCCCACAGGGCCTCCTCACAGGCACGGCGCTGGTGCATTGGTCCGTCCCTGCCGCATCGACAAATCTGAGCGGTCGAGCTCTGGCTCGTGGCAGGCCCCATGCATGTCACCTCACCAGGTCCTGAGTACCTTCACTTCATCCAGACCAACCAGCGACAGGCTGACGGCTGTAACAGCAAACCATGTTCTTCTTGTGCCTGTTCACAGGGACCCTGCGGAGAGGATAGCAGGCGGCACCGCGAGTCTCCTTGTCTCTCGTGCACTTCGCTTGCGCGTTAAAAGGGGGGCTCCTGAGCATCGCGACTCAGGAGCTCTTACTGGCGCTCTAGCCCTCACCCCCTGGCCTTGACCACGGCATCGCGACCTGGCATACTGGCGGCGGCTGAGCTCACTCGAGGGCCAGGACCTGAGGACGCAGAGCACTAAGGAGAGCATGGGAGGAGGGAAACTTGTATGGGCCGCCTGTGCCGCACAAGTTGGCGCGCAGCCCCAACGCAGCGTCAGGAATCGCCACGAAGTTCACAAGATAAGTCTCCCTCGGATCGGCTAAATGTCTGGGCCTTATGGACACTCACGCCTCGCTGCAATCCCGTTGCGGCCACATCTACTCCCTTTCTTCCCTTACCATCGCCGCTTGAGCGCTAAGGGGGACCTCCTGAGCATCGCGCCTCAGGGGCTCTTACTGGACCTCGGGCCGCACACCTCCTGGCCTTGACCACGGCACGCGACCTGGCATACCAGCGACGGCTGTAGCCTGCCTAGGGACCGGGACCTGTTGACATAAAGCAACAAGCTATCGTGAGGAAAGAAAGGGGGGACCGAGCCTTAACGGGATGCGCGTTCATCAAATCTTCATAACAGGGAAGATAAGCACAAAAGACATTACAGACCCTTACATGCCCCCATGGGGTGCTTCATGATTCTTTGCAAGAAACAAAAGCTAAAACTAAGGAGGATCATATCTACACC
>NC_041390.1:408044487-408084609 GCF_002162155.2 Triticum dicoccoides | reverse complement strand
TGGCAGACGCCATCATCAACAGTGGGCCGCGGGAGGCCGGCGCCAACCCCATCCAGATCAGCGGTGGTGACGGCCGGACGTGGCAGCATCGCTCCGAGTGCGGCGAGAGCTCGGGGGTACATAGCTGTCGTCGCTCGTATCTGGAGTCTCGTAGAGCTCAGGAGAGCTGCTGGACTCCCAAGGGTTGCTGCTACTGGAGTGGTCGCGAGCGGAGCGCGTGTCAGCCTCGCGCTCATCTCCGGAGCAGCACTCTAGGTTGCGGCCCTCGGCATCGAAGACCTTGAAGAAGAGCGTGGATACCTTGTCATACTCAAGGTGGATCGCGAGGGCGCCCCTCGCGCGGCAGACCCGCGCGATCTCACCCCAGCCACGAATCATGAAGATCTTGCCGGTGGGGACCGCTTCGATCTCCGCTCCAGTCGCCGGAGCGCCGCAGTCGCCGTGCTTCAACCAGAGCTCGAGAGGCCCCCTTGGTGGCATCACGTCAGAGAAGAACCGCGGGAAGCGGATCCAAGAGCTTGGGGCATCAGTGCCCACAGCACCAGCTCACGCGAGGAGTCCGCGGCGTGGATTCCTGGGGCGACGGCGCGCGTCGCTGCGGCGCGGCGACCTCGGGCGCGGTGCCGGCGGCGCTGCTCACCGCTCCGCCTTCCTGAGTCCTCGGATTGGGCATACAGGGGTAGCGGATACCCTGGGGGAGGCCGCTCGCACCAAGGCCTCGTCATCACCTGCATCGTCGCTTTGTCACGGCGGTGGATCGCCCTTTTCTTCGGCGGAAGTGACTTCGGGACATCTCGGGGGGGCTTCTCCTTTTCTTTTGCAGAGAACCTTCTGATGGGCGCCATTGATGTTAGCAGTGGAGCAAGGAGGAAGAAGCAAGCGAGCAAGGAAGAGATGGGCAACGGGGGCTCAACCCCCTCCCCATTTATAGCAAGAGAAGGCCAACCGGCACCTCTCACGATTGCAGGTAATGATGGTTTTCCTTGCATGTCGCAGGGACTTGTCAAGTCGTGCAGTTGCCGAGGCAGCATGGGGAAGCGGAGACGCCCACATCCAATCAACTGCCACGCATCAACTAAGGCCGCAGGCTTTTGGGGGCCCACGGTGCTCCGTACTTGACCCTTGGCTTCGCTGCGAAGCCAAGCCTGAGTGCACCTTGGAACCGGGGGCTACTGTTGGCGTTCTGGGAACGGGGGTCCCCAGGCTTGCTTGCCTGCGGCCCGCTGCGTGGCTAAGCCAGCAGGCCGTACGGCCCATCTTCATCAACAAGGCATCCAAGACCCTCGCGAGGCGGACGACATAAGACCTCCTCTGGAGTGGCCTAGTTGGGCAGGCTCACGAGGAGCGGAGATATTAAGGCGAGGCAAACCTCACGAGGCTCTCGTGACGTGAGCCATGACGATCCACACCAAGCGGGCGCCAGCGCGTGCAGCGTCCTTGTTTCCTCTTTGGTGCTAAGGAGGCCTGCGCAGGCGAGGAGTACCGAGGCATCAGGCAAAGGTTGCCATATTGGTGCAACAAGATCAGGACCAGAAGGACGGCAAGACGGAGGTCATTGTGGAGCCTGAGACAGCGTCACCACCAGAGCCTTTGGCAGGCGAAGACCACTTTTGTCAGGATGGCTTGTACTAGCTGTCCCCCTTCAAATTAGCCCGCCGTTGTTGGCTCCCTTCCCGCTCAATATTTGGGAAGAGGACCAGGGCCACTATAAATAGAGTTAGCCACCACCATAGGGAGGGATGAAAAACGGGGGAGGGACGAGAGAGGGGACGATAGAGAGAGATAGAGAAAGAAGGGACGGATCCGAAAGATCATCCACACATACACAAGTTAGCCAAGCACAAGAACACCTCAACCTCAGGAGGTTGTTCTTCCCCTTGTATTGTTCATCATCAGCCCAAGAGGCAATCCACCACCACCACACTGGAGTAGGCTATTACACCACAATGGTGGCCCACACCAGTATAAATCTTGTGTCTTTCTGTATTGCGAGTTCATCGAGTTCGTCCATGAGATCTTAGCAAGCTAGGGCGTAGACCGGTGGGAGGAAAAGACTTCGCGCGCACCCCAGTGTTCGAACCTTAAGGCTTTGCCGGAACCCCACATCCAACAGATATGTTAGGATATCACAATATCTCTTATTTTAATTAATGCATCTATATACTTGGTAAAGGGTGGAAGGCTCGGCCTTATGCCTGGTGTTTTGTTCCACTCTTTCCGCCCTAGTTTCCATCATACCGGTGTTATGTTCCTTTATTTTGCGTTCCTTACGGGGTTGGGTGTTACGGGAACCCCTTGACAGTTGGCTTTGAATAAAACTCCTCCAACAAGGCCCAACCTTGGTTTTAAGTTTTGCCACCTAAGCCTTTTTCCCTTGGGTTCTGCAGACTCAAGGGTCATCTTTATTTTAAACCCCGGGCCAGTGCTCCTCTGAGTGTTGGTCCAAACTAGAGCATCGTGCGGTACCGTCCCTTGGCAACTTGGGTTATGTTGATACCTGTACGCTTAGCTTATCCGGTGTGCCCTGAGAACGAGATATGTGCAGCTCCTATCGGGATTTGTTGTTACGGCGGGTGGTCTTGCTGGTCTTGTTTTACCATTGTCGAAATGTCTTGTAACCAGGATTCCGAGACTAATCGGGTCTTCCCGGGAGAAGGAATATCCTTCGTTGACCGTGAGAGCTTGTGATGGCCTAAGTTGGGACACCCCTGTAGGGTTTAAAGTTTCGAGAGTCGTGCCCGCTGTTATGTGGCAGATGGGAATTTGTTAATATCCGGTTGTAGATAACTTGACACTTGACTTAATTAAAATGCATCAACCGCTTGTGTTGCCGTGATGGTCTATTTTTGGCGGAGTCCGGGAAGTGAACACGGTCTTGTGTTATGCTTGAACGTAAGTAGTTTCAGGATCACTTCTTGATCACTTCTAGCTTCACGACCGTTGCGTTGCTTCTCTTCTCGCTCTCATTTGCGTATGTTAGCCACCATATATGCTTAGTGCTTGCTGCAGCTCCACCTCATTACCCTATCCTACCCATAAGCTTAAATAGTCTTGATCTCGCGGGTGTGAGATTGTTGAGTCCTCGTGACTCACAGATACTTCCAAACAGTTGCAGGTGCCGATGATAGCAGTGCAGGTGACGCAACCCAGCTCAAGTGGGAGCTCGATGAAGATCTTGATCGTTGTTTTGTTTCGTTTCCTGTTAATCAGTAGTGGAGCCCAATTGGGACGATCGGGGATCTGGCATTTGGGGTTGTCTTCTTTTATTTTAGTTCTGTAGTCAGACCTTGACTGTATTCTGGATGATGTATGTTTAACTTGTTATTTGTGTGAAGTGGCGATTGTAAGCCAACTGAAAGTGCAACTATCCATAGGTGGTTTTGGTAATTCCTAACAACATATAGCTCATTGAGCTAATGCTATTTCAAGATTAATATCTCAGGAAAGCTCAATGATTGGCATGGCATGGATGAGAAAAGTGGACCCCTCAAAATGCTAAGGACAAAGGATTGGCTCAAGCTCAAAGCTCAAGACTCTACATTTTCCATTTTAGTGATCCAAGATCACATTGAGTCCATAGGAAAAGCCAATACTATCAAGGAGGGATGAGGTATTGCTTAATGAGGTTCTTGCTCAAAATGCTTAGTGATATGCTCCAAAACCATCAACTACTTTCTCACATCCACATATGACCTAAACCAAAAGTCAAACTCGGCCCCACCGATTCTTCCTATCCGGCGCCACCGAGTTTCAAATGTCATAGCCACTGCCACAAACCCTAGGCAAATCGGTCTCACCAATAGGGATCTCGGTCTCACCGAGATGGGGTTGTAATCTCTCTGCTTCCCTTCGTAACATTTCGGTCTCACCGAGATGACCGATCGGTCCCACCGAGATTGCAATGTAAACTCTCTATTTTCCCTTCGTAACGTTTTGGTCTCACCAAAATGAGCGATCGGTCCCACCGAGTTTACCTGACCAACTCTCTGGTTAGCTTATTACCAAAATCGGTCTCACCGAGTTTGTGTAATCGGTCTCACCAAGATTACGTTATGCCCTAACCCTAATAATATCGATCCTACCGAGTTGCATGTCGGTCCCACCGAAAACCCTAACGGTCACTAGCTTTGCTAAATCGGTCCGACCAAGTTTAACCATTCGGTCCCACCGAGTTTGGGAAGTTATGTGTAATGGTTAGATTTTGTGTGGAGGCTGTATATACCCCTCCACCACCTCTTCATTCATGGAGAGAGCCATCAGAACAAACCTACACTTCCAACTTACTTTTTCTGAGAGAGAACCACCTACACTTGTGTTGAGACCAAGATATTCCATTCCTACCATATGAATCTTGATCTCTAGCCTTCCCCAAGTTGCTTTCCACTCAAATCTTCTTTCCACCAAATCCAAATCCTGTGAGAGAGAGTTGAGTGTTGGGGAGACTATCATTTGAAGCACAAGAGCAAGGACTTCATCATCAACACACCATTTGATACTTCTTGGAGAGTGGTGTCTCCTAGATTGGCTAGGTGTCACTTGGGAGCCTCCGACAAGATTGTGGAGTTAAACCAAGGAGTTTGTAAGGGCAAGGAGATCGCCTACTTCGTGAAGATCTACCGCTAGTGAGGCAAGTCCTTCGTGGGCGATGGCCATGGTGGGATAGACAAGGTTGCTTCTTCATGGACCCTTCATGGGTGGAGCCCTCTGTGGACTCGCGCAACCGTTACCCTTCGTTGGTTGAAGTCTCCATCAACGTGGATGTACGATAGCACCACCTATCGGAACCACGACAAAAACATCCGTGTCTCCAATTGCGTTTGAATCCTCCAAAACTTCCCTTTACTTTCTTGCAAGTTTCATGATTTCCTTTCCGCTGCTCATATACTCTTTGCATGCTTGCTTGAATTGTGTTAAGATTGCTTGACTTGTCCAAAGTTGCTAAAATATGCCAAGAACTAAAATTGGGAAAAGGCTAGATTTTTGTTTGGTCAAGTAGTCTAATCACCCCCCTCTAGACATACTTTCAATCCTACAAGTGGTATCAGAGCCTTGGTCTCCATTTGCTTTGATTTCCATAGTTGTTGGTGGTCATAGCCTTGGTTTCACAACCTAGGAGAGTATGGCGTCTAGCGAGGGAAATTACCACCGTAGAGGTCCTTACTTTGATTGCACTAATTTTGCTAGTTGGAAGCATAAGATGAAAATGCATATTCTTGGACATAACCCGGCCGTTTGGGCTATTGTGTGTGTTGGCTTGCAAGGTGAATTCTTTGATGGGAGAGAACCAAACCATGAAGCTACCGCGGAAGAGTTGAAGATGCTACAATACAATGCGCAAGCTTGTGATATCCTCTTCAACGGATTGTGCCCCGAAGAATTCAACAAAATCAACCGTCTTGAGAATGCAAAGGAAATTTGGGACACTTTGATTGATATGCACGAAGGTACCAACTCCGTCAAGGAATCCAAGTTAGATGTGCTTCAAAGTCAACTTGGCAAGTTCAAAATGAAGGATGGTGAAGGTGTCGCTGAAATGTACTCTAGGCTTGCTCTTATCACAAATGAGATTGACGGCTTAGGAAGTGAAGAGATAACCGACAAATTCATCATCAAGAAGATCCTAAGAGCCTTGGATGGAAAATATGATACCGTATGCACATTGATCCAAATGATGCCAAATTACATAGATCTCAAGCCAACGGAAGTCATTGGAAGAATTGTTGCTCATGAGATGTCACTCAAGGATAAGGAGGAGCTCCATAACAAGTCAAGTGGTGCTTACAAAGCCTCATGTGAATCTCCCACATCATCAAGTGAGAAACAAACCTTCAATGAAGAATTGAGCCTAATGGTGAAGAACTTCAACAAGTTCTACAAGAGTAGAAGCAAAGAGAGAAGTTCCAAGTCAAGGTCCTACAATGACAAAAGATCTTCTAGTCGAGAGCGAAACTGCAACAATTGTGGAAGACCCGGACACTATTCCAATGAGTGTACGGCATCCTACAAGAGAAGAGAAGATTCTCCAAAAAGAAGAAGTAGAAGAGAAGAATCACCATCAAGAGAGAGAAGGAGTAGAGATGATCGTTATGAACGAAGAACATCCCGGAGAAGCAAGGATTCGGAAAGGAAGGACAAGTCATCAAGGAGCTACACAAAACGAAGACATCAAGCTCATGTTGGTGAATGGGTATCCGGCTCCGACTCCGACAATCACTCCGAGAGAAGCTATCACTCCGACTCCGAATATACTCATGATGAAGGTGTTGCCGGTCTAGCACTTGTGTCAACCAACTCCTACGACATATTTGATTCGCCAAATGAAGGAATTGGAAGATGCTTCATGGCCAAAGGTCCAAAGGTATCACACCCCGAGTATGTTGATTTCAATAGTGATGAAGATGACTTGTTAGGTGATGATGATTTACTTGTTAACAACTCTAGTGATGAATACTATGATGAAACGTCAATTAATCATGCTAATCAAGATGAAACGAATGACAATGATAAGGAGAAGACTGAGTCTCTAACTAAAGAACTAAACACTCTTAAGTTAGCTCATGAAACTATCTTAGGGGATCATCGAGAACTTTTAAGGACTCATGAGAAATTACGTTTTGAGAAGCTCAATCTTGAGCAAGAGAATGAGTTCTTAAAGGTAATCAATGATGATCTTCGCAAGAAAAGTTCTTCTTACATTGCCAAGCGTTTACTCTTACCCACCTACATGCCTCAAGTCAAGTCTAGTAGCAAGAACAAGAAGGATTCTTCCTCTAGTAGTAACAATAATCATGCTAAATCCAATATTGTTGCTTCTAGTAGTTCTCTTGATTCCACTAATGGTTCTCTTAGCCAAGTTACACTTGAGCAAGAAAATAGCTTATTGAAGGGAATCATAGAGAAAGGTGTTTACAAGAGCCTTGTCGGGAGTAAGCAATTCGAGGAAATTGTACGCAAGCAAGGAAGGCACCGGAAGAATCAAGGTATTGGTTTTGAACGAAAGTTCAATGCCAATGGAGTTGAGTGGGAAGAAGATCAATACCCCAAGACGAAGTTTGTTCCTCAACAAGAGAAGTATGATCCTACTTCTTTCAAAGGGACACAAGCTCAAGATGATCTTCCACCACAAGACCACAAGGAAAAAGGCAAGGACAAGCTTCAAGAGGAAATTGATGCATTTGAAGAAGCTCCTGGGGCCTTGGTCAAGTGGGTTCCCAAGACTACATCAAGTTCCACTTCATCAAGTACAACTACAACTCCGAGGATTCCCATCAAGATGGTGTGGATCCCGAAGAAGAAGAACTAGAAAGTTCTTGAGGGTGACTCCGCCAACATACTTCACTCTTATCATTTTGGCAAGAACAAGTGAATCAACTTCCACATCCTGCACTAGTTCAAGGAGTCACAAACCTTCTTGTTGGTAAGACAATGGACAAGGTAACCTAATGCTCTCATAGACATCATCTTGTGTGTACATCACTCTATGTCTATGGATATCCATGTTTGTTCCTTGTGGGACTAACCCGTGTAGGTATTGAAAGTGCAACTCACTCCAAAGGATAGTTCCGAATGATCTATATCAACTTAGAGAATCCACATCTTCAACACCATCGACAAAACCCAAGGTTAGTTCATCCCTCTTAGGGGGATCTCACATCTAGGGGGAGTTTTACTCTAAGAATTGAGCTAAAGCAACTCTAATGGTGTGAACACAACAATGCTTTATGTAAAAGTGGTAACCCCACTTGTGCTTAAACGATGAGTATGACCTATGATCAAATGTTCTCATTTGACTCCTAAGTCAATATACTCATATATAGATGACCTAGTCATCGCCAATTGCTTGATAGATGCTAGAATTGTTTGTGCATGCTTCGCCACATATTTCACTTGTTATCTTATTGTGTGAGCATGTTGGTTGCACAATTTACTCATTCGAGGACATCCACTTGTTGTTTTGATTGATTGGTTTCCTTTTCTCTTGCCAAGTGGATGGACAAGAATGCCTAAGAACCTTCTCTAGCTATCTATGCTCTTCTCATCTCAAACCCTATTCATGCTGCATCACAAAGTTTGATCAAGTCAGATTCGAACCACTCTGTGTGAGGAGCACTCGGAGTCCCCGATTCGTCATAGACTTAAACTTCCAAAACTTCTTTGTGCGTTCGGTCTGACCAATTCATTCATTTTTGTCATACCGAGATCACTAAGTCAATCTAGGTTTTTAATCTCGGTGCAACCGATTTGAACTTTTCGGTCACACCGAGTTACAGTAACTGCTTGCACTTATGCATCTCTGTGCCACCTAGTTGTTCCACTCGGTCACACCGACAGGGTCAGGCTATATATACCCACGGGCCAAAATTTGGAAAACTTTCCGAACCTCTTCGCCCGCGCTCAGCCTGCTCTGCCTCCTTGGGTCTCTGGATCATCCTCCTCGTCGCTAGCCGCTTCCAGTCGCTGGTCTCCGCCGCCGTCAACGGGATCGTCTCCGCCGTTGCCGTCGTAGCAAGTCCATCGTCGAACTAGGGTATGGACTTGATCTTTGTGTTATTCTCATTCTGATTCCCCAGCACACTGTTTTGCCATGTATCTTGCCACGATTGAGATCACTCTATCCAATAAAAACCCTCCGTAGTTTAGTTGTGGATTGAAAGTTTATGGCCAGGTTTCCGCCGAAACCATCTCGGACCGACCGAGTTGTTGAAATCGGTTCCACCGATTTGGCTCAGGCCATTGCACATGTGATTCTTGGTTTGACCGAGAATTGCAAATCGGTGTGACCGAGTTCGAGTCTTTGTGAAACCCTAGCAGTCTCGGTACCACCGAACTATGACTTGGTCTGACCGAGTTCACTAGTTTAGGTTCCAACAGCTGCTTCGGTATCACCGAGATTTCAAATCGGTAGATCTGAAATGCTTTCTGTGGAAAACTAAAACTAAGTTTTTGATTCATTCTTTTGCAAAAACCTCTACACTTTGTGGTGCTCATCCACTCTACCTCATCTATAATCTATTCACAGGGTCTGCTGTCAGTGTTTGCATCATGTCAGATCAGAGTGACAGTCAGAACAAGTCTGAGGAGCAAGTGAACATGAGTGAGGGCACTAGTCCCTCCAGTAGCTCAGATGATGGAAGCAGGAGCACACCCAGTAACTTGCCTAAGGCAGCCACCAGGACCAGAAAGAAGAAAACCTCAGATTTAGAGGATGAGGACTATGTGGCTGCTGAGGAAGAGGCCACCTCAAAGAGGAAAGTCCTGAAAAAGGAATATGACACAGTTGCTGCCACTAAGCCAGGGATGAAGCAAAAGGTTCCTGCCAAGAGAGCTCCCATGTCAAAAGCCAGAACATCCACTCAAGAGACTTTGGGATCTGCACCCAAAGAGCAGGTTGTGGCAGAAAAGAAAAGGAAAGAGAGGGTCAAGAAGACCACTGCTAGAGTGCTTGGGAGATCTTCAATAATGAAAGACTTTGAATAAGAGGAAGAGGAAGAGGAAGAGGATGCAGCACCAGCACCCAAAGCTCAAAAGCTTATGGGAGATGCTATAAGGGCAGGGGCTGTTCCATCTAAGCCTAAGACTGCTCCTAAGACTGCTGCTCTAGCTCCAAAGCCAAAACCAAAGAGGAGCACTAGGAACATCCCTACCGAGGAGAAGAACAAGGCCCCAATGCCTGAAGCTACAATGGAAGAAGAAGATGATGAGTCACATGTCTTGAGGAAGTTGAAGCCAAAAATTCCAGATCACAATGATGCTCATCCAGTAGCTGAGAACATGAAAATTAGGAAGGATTTTGGTCTAAGGCTATGGAGAGAGTCAGATCCATATGCCACCAGAAGAAGAACTGCTGTGGACTACAGGTTCCATACCAAGGAATAGCAGGACTTCTATGAGACTATCTTACTTGACAAGAAGCCCATAGTGTGTGACATGAGATGGGTTGATTGGAAATTCATTGAGGAAAATGAGGATCACTTCCCTGGTGTATATGACAACTTCAAGGCGTGTGGAGTCGATGAATTTGTGGCTCAGAAGCTCACAAAGTGGAATGATGAGCTCATCATGCAATTCTACTCCACAGCTCACTTCTACCCAGATGGAAAGATTGTATGGATGTCTGAAGGCACTAGGTACCAGTCAACAGTTGCAGAATGGGCTCAGTTGATCAATGCCCTAGAAGAACAAGAAGATGACTTGGATGTCTATGCCAAGAAGAAGAAGGATCACAACACCATGGCACACATGTACAAAGAGATCCTAGATGCTGCTCTTGAGACACACAAGTTTGGATCAGTACATTACCTTCTGTCAGGCTTGCCAACAATCAACTATATCCTCACGCACACTCTCTTGCCAAAGTCAGGTGATCACAAGATGATCAGAGGTCACTCCATCAACTTGCTGCACATTTTTTATGTTCCACAGAAGTTCAAGGTCATGAGCCTAATTGTGTAAACCATAAAGAGGACAGCTGCAGATCAGAAGAGGAGTTGTGGGTATGCCCCACAGATCCAGGAGCTGATCAACTCCAAGATGGGCACTGGCACATATCTGCTGGACAAGGAGCACCTCCCATCTACCCAGACTTTGAGGACAACACACCATGGATGAGGCATCTCAGTATCTTCTGAAGAGCAAGCAAGATCAGCTTGGCTACTTGATTGCCTCCACTCTGAGGATTGAGAAGGGACTGGCTACCCTGACTCAAAACCAGGAGAGCTTGGAGAGGATTGTGGAGCAGAAGTTCTATGACTTAGATGCGTAGGTTACTAGAGTCTGTTGTTGAGCAACTTCGGGAGGAAGTGCAGGAGAAGAAGGGCAAGACAACCACTGATGCTTTTGCTAGAGTGCCCAGAGGTCAGAGGTTTGCTGCTATGCCTGTCACAGACACCAGAGCAACTTCATCTGCACCAGCTACAGCTTCAGTGCCACCAGCTCCAGCACCTACTCCACCAGCTCCATCTACATCGACTGACGCCTTCGTCCTTGGAGTTCTGTCTACACCACCACCTAAAGACCAAGCCTGAGTGACGATTTAGCACTATGCATTTTTTATGAACTTTTTGGTAACTTGTTGCCAAAGGGGGAGAAAATGTATAGATCATAGGCTTCGAGAGAGAGTGTTGCTTTTGTTCTCTCTTGTGCTTCTCCTTGGTGGTTGAACTTTATTATTTGCTTGGTTGAAGATACTTTATACTTTGTGCTTGCTTAGATGATCATGTGTTTGATCATATGCTACATTAATGCTTGTTGGATGACATTATCCTTTTATATGATCATTCACTTTGCTTGGTGATGAGTGCATGTATTTTAATTATTATCATTTTGAGCGCTCCACCAAGACGTATGTGACATGGAAGAGTAACACGTGATCCTAACTCTTTGTGCATTTCCAATCCAAAGCAAATCTTCAACTATGCACAAATTTAGGGGGAGCTCTTGCTTTTCACGTACTTCTCAAAGCGACAATGTTTTTCACTCTTATTATCATTTGTCGAAGCTTTGATCTATATGTTGTCATCAATTACCAAAAAGGGGGAGATTGAAAGTGCAACTGTCCCTAGGTGGTTTTGGTAATTCCTAACAACATATAGCTCATTGAGCTAATGCTATTTCAAGATTAATATCTCAGGAAAGCTCAATGATTGGCATGGCATGGATGAGAAAAGTGGAACCCTCAAAATTCTAAGGACAAAGTATTGGCTCAAGCTCAAAGCTCAAGACTCTACATTTTCCATTTTAGTGATCCAAGATCACATTTAGTCTATAGGAAAAGCCAATACTATCAAGGAGGGATGAGGTGTTGCTTAATGAGGTTGTTGCTCAAAATGCTTAGTGATATGCTCCAAAACCCTCAACTACTTTCTCAAATTCACATATGACCTAAACAAAAAGTCAAACTTGGCCCCACCGATTCTTCCTATCCGGCGCCACCGAGTTTCAAATGTCATAGCCACTGCCACAAACCCTAGGCAAATCGGTCTCACCAATAGGGATCTCGGTCTCTGTCACACCCTAGCTAGTTCAAGCATTAGAGTGTTGCATCATGTTTAAAATTCCCAGATATCTGAAATGGGGATGACAGAACCCCTAGCACCCCCCTGGAACAACTAGGGTTTACTAAAAACTTTTTCAATGAACCTGAAATGCCCTTCTAGAAAGCCCACCCTTTTTGTTTTGGGTTAAAACCTTTGACAAAAATGGTGCACATTTTTCTAGGACATCTTAAGGTCATTGAATTAATTCTTATAGTATTTGCATTTGGGCATTTAAATGCTATAAAATATTTTAAATGCTCAAATAATCATAAACTAAAATGTTTGTTGTTGGATATATTCTAAGCAGTAGCCATGATTAATTTTATGATTTTTGGAAATGCCCTGGCATTTTTAATAAAGCCCTGAAGTTACAGAAATAATAGAATAAATAAAAAATAGAAAAGGAGAGAGAAACGAACTTACCTGTCGCCCTGGCCTTGCCCAGCTCGGCCCAGCCCACTGGCTACCGCCAGTCATCCTCCTCCTCTTGCCAGGAGGACGAGAGGCGCGTGGCCGGCGCCCGCAGCCACACGCCGGCCACCTCCTGCTTCTGCCGACGCCCAGGACGCCGTCTAAGAGTGCCACACAGACCCCATGGACCCCTCGACCGCTCCACTCTCCCCCTGCCTCTCTCCCTCGCTCCCTCGACGCCATGGCCGACGCAGCCGCGCCCGCGCCGTCATGAAACCCGCAGCCACCACCTTCCACTCGTTGCCTCGCCGTGCCAAAAAGTTCCGCCATCGTCCACTGCTTCGCCTCGACCCATCCCCGAGCGTTCGCTCACCCCAGAGACGCTGCACCGAGCTCGTCTCGATCTACCATCGCCGGAGATCCCCCTCGACGCCCTGCTCGCTCCAGCTCTTCCCCGAGCTCGTCGTTCGCTCCCCTGCAACCGCAGTGAGCCACTGACCGTTCTCCCCCTCTCTGTTCTAGCTCTCGTGCACCGTACGCGCCGCCTCGAGTTCGCCCACATGCACCGCCGCCTGTGCTCGCCGCCGACGAGTCTCCGGCCATCTAATGGTCCGGCCGTCGTGCCCAGATTCCTCCCCGCGCAGCGTAGAGCACGTACATGCCCCGCATGAGCCACCACGACCCTCACAACGACGACCCCGACCTCACCCGAGCCCCGACAATCGCCAAGGTCGATGCCGGCGACGACTCCGACCACCCCAGGCCCAACCACCTACACCACTCGATGCGGACGAGTGCCCACGTCACGTAGATGCCCTCCGCCGGCCATTTGGTCGCCGGAGGAAGAAACCCGCACCCCTCCGCTGTCCCTGGCCTTGCCGGCAACGAGCCCCGGGTCAACTCCAGCGAGTTTGACCCGGGTTGACCCTAGTTTGACTTTCCCCTGACTCACTGACGTGTGGGCCCCAGGCCCCTAATTAAACTAGGTTAGTATTAGTTTAACACTAACTAAACTTAGTTAGTTAGTTGACACTGATAGACGGGACCCACAGGTCAGGGTTGACCTGGACCGTCTCAGTTGACCGCTGACGTCACACTGACGCTAGGCTGACGCAGTAAATCCTTTTCTAGATTTATTCTTTAATAGGAAATTCCAGAAATAGCCAAAACTTCTAAAAATCATAGAAAATCAATCATAGCTCCAAATTAAACAAATTATATATGAAAATGATCAGAAAAATTCAATCTATCCATCTGTAATGGTTTCATGCATGACAAACCATTTTAACCTTGTTGTTTAGGTGAAACAAGCTAATACACTTTTTATGCATAAGAACTTTAACCTTCATTTGAATCTTTGATTCAAATGGACCATTTTCAACTTGTTTCACATTGCATTAGGCAGGACACATCATTTTGCCATGTCATAGCATGCATCATATTGTTGCATATTGTCATGTGTTGCTTATGTGTTGTGTGTCCTTCGTGGTAGGTTCTGCCTCCGAGGATAACCCCGAATATCCGTCTGAAGGGCACTACCCTACTACCACTACATCAGGCAAGCAACCCATTGATCATTCTGATGCAAACCCATGTTCTCGCTTCTGCTCTTGTTTACTGCATTAAGACAATGCAATTCAAATTGCTGTGTGCTATGGTAGTTGAACCCTTATCCTCTGCATGACCTGTCATTGCTACAGTAACTAGATGAAACCCACTAGCATGTGTAGGAGTTGATTGAGCCATGTATGTGATTCCTACCTTGCTATGCCTGCTATGCTTAGAGTTGTGTCAGGTCTGGTTCATCTGGGTGATGGGCTAGAGTGAAATGATTATGTCGGTAATGTGAGGGATATGTTGAACATGTTTTGGTAAAGGTATCGATGAGAGGCCATGTAGGAGTACATGGTGGGTTGTTTCATTGAGGTCGTCCGTAAGAACTGAGATCTGTATGCGTGATTTAAGATTCAGCTACTACCACACATTGGGCCCTGAAATATGACCCCGCTCGACTTACTGACCCCTCTCGCCCTTTATCCAGGAGTTGCAACTAGTTTCTGGTGTTTGTAGGTTATGTGTTGGCGGTCGTGCATAGCGCTGACCCTAGGGGTGGGCTATGATGCGGAGATACACTGTGGCCGGTATGCCGGGTGCCCGTTTGGCGTCTCGGGACCCTGTACACATCGTCTGGGGCCATTGAGGACACCCCAGCCGGATTTCCTTGCGGATGGAACCTGAATAGGAGATAAACCTGGACTAGAGAATTGTGCGGTTAGTCAGGCCGTGGTCTACACCCATGTCGGTTTTCGCTTGAAGTCTGCCGAGCACATGTCGTGTGCAGACGCTAAGTGGTGGAAACATGTGTGATGAAGTACACCCCTGCAGGGTATAAAACTATTCGAATAGCTGCATCCGCGGTAAAGGACTACTTGGTTGCCTATACAGTTCATAGACAAGTTAATGGATACTACTAAAAGACTCAAGATAACTGTGAGTACCGAGGATGGCCCTCTCGTGGGATGAAGATGGAGGATCCCCGGTGGAGTATTGTGTTGGTGAGTAGTGGACTCGTGTGCGAAAACTATTTTACTAGTGGTGTCCCATAGGATAGCTTAGCCAAGAGTCAAAGTTGGCTTGCTACAATAACTCCACCACCTTCTTGAGAATGAGCATGTATAGTAGGTTCTGATGTAAGACTTGCTGAGTACCTTTGTACTCATGTTTGCTTAATTACTGTTTTCAGCCAACAACACCGCCCCCTCCGATGGGTTCTACGTAGACCTTGATGTCGACGAGTGACTAGCCACCCAGGTGGTGATCCTGGCCATGGAGGGCCCTATGTAGATAGTCAGGCTTCGAGAAGCCTTCTTTCTTTCTAGTGTCTGTACTCAGACTATTTGCTTCCGCATGTGCTTGTATGCTTGTATGACTTGAGTGTCGGGTTATGTGACCCCTGCCTGTATGAACATGTTATGTATGGCTCTCTGGAGCCTTTAAATAAAGTGCTTGAGTTGTAGAGTTTTGTTGTGATGCCATGTTGTATTTACACATATCGAGCATATTGTGTGTATGATTGAAATGCTTGGTATGTGTGGGTTCCAACAATCTAGCTGTTTATCCTTGGCAGCCTTTCTTATGGGGAAATGTAGTCTAGTGTTCCTCGAGCCATGGTAGTCCGCTATAGCCCGATTCACCGGAGTCCTGCTAGCCCAGCACTACTGCTCAGGACACTTGACTGGCCGACATGTGTTTCACTTCGCTCCTATGTCTGTCCCTTCGGGGAAATGTCACGCGGTGACCTCCGGAGTCCTGCCTAGCCTGCTACAGCCCGGGTTCCCCGGAGTCCTGTTAGCCCAGTGCTACAGCCCGGATTCACACGCTGATGACTGACATGCTCGATGTGATTCACGTATGCCTGTCTCCATAGGTCTGTGCCGCTTTGGGTTCACGACTAGCCATGTCGGCCCGGGTTCTCTGTCATATGGATGCTAGCGACACTATCATATACGTGAGCCAAAAGGCGCAAACGGTCCCGGGCCATGGTAAGGCGACACCCGTGGGAATACCGTGCGTGAGGCCGCAATGTGATATGAGGTGTTACCGGCTAGATCGATGTGACTTGGAATCGGGGTCCTGACAGCGTTGGCATCAGAGCCGGACTGCCTGTAGGTTCATTGAGCCAAACTGGTCGATGTCAAGTCTAGAAATGCTTTAGTTATATGTAGGGGAATTGATTGTGGGAGGGAATGTAAGGCTCTTTTTACTCCTTTACCTTATGCCCTCTGATCTGAGTCATTCTCTTCTCATTCAACGTGGGTTAAGGACTAGGCTCTCTTCTTCTGTCAGGTTCACGTGTTACTAATCCGTAGTAGCTTATAGGATTGTTGTTACAAGCCTCAGTACAGTTTCTACTACTTTTAGTATGTTGCCAGTTGAATCAGAACCTTGATATGATGTTGTTGAGTGGTGTTGCAAACTGTTGTGGATGTCTAAAATCTTTTTCTGAGCATTTACAGCTGTTATGCTGTCCAATTTTCCCTAGAAATTCTAATGTCTTTGCATTGTGGTTCTGCTTTTAGATGGCCACTCGTGCTCAAAACCAAGTGGTTCGCCTGACCCGGTGCCTCGATGTGCCCGGTCATACTACTATGTTAGTCCGGGTAATGATCGAGACGGGTTACCGTTGGTATCCCGAATACACTGTCGAAGAGCAATTCCGAGACTTTAATCAAAGCCAATATTTCTGCACCGTCAGGATATTTCCTTCTTATCATGGATCTACCGAGCCCCTCCACTGTTCCTATGGACTCGGGGTTACTGTTGAGATGGCTGTGCAGGATGCTGCCTATTCCATGATGACCATCATGCGAGTCCGGACTGGCCTGCTTCGGAACACCGACTTTCGTTATATGCCAGCTTCACTCCCGGGAGCGCAAGGGTATCTCCAGGCTATCTATGCTGACTCCACTCAGGAGGACTCACTAACTTGTACCACTGCCGAGATGCTCGAGGATAAGGACCGAGAGAATCGGGCCTTGAGACTGGAGCTTTTCAACACCCCTGCTGATCATTGGGCCACTTTGACTCGGTTTGCACCTGCGGTGCAAGCTGGATGTATGGATACAAGGGATCTATATCCTGTGAGATCTTCTCTGCCAGACATGGTGGATTGGCGTGATGTGGGAGGCATCACCCCACCCCGTGGTCCCCGCAGGCCACCGTTTGTTGGTCCAAGACCTCATCCTAGCCCCTTTGGTCCACAGGCTCCTCAGGACCGTCTGTTCCCGGATGATCACGTTGAACTTCCAGGCTATGGAGGTGACTTCTATGAGGACTACTACGGAGCTGTCTGAGTTAGTAGTAGTATCACTAGTATTGTAATAGTTGTATCTCCATTGTCCTGCGTGACTTGTGGAATATGACTCAGTGTGTAATCAATTCTGGAGGTGTAGACAAATAATGTATAGGAGCTTGGAATGCCTCCGATGAGATGTAACGTCTTTCATCATAGTTGTACTGTAGCCTGGGCTTGTACTAAACTATGTATGGTGTGTATGACCGTTGGTATATATATGGCAGTTCTATATTACCATGACATACGGAAGAACATCTCTGCATTCAGTGTTATCCATTACATTATGCACTTCCTTGCTAAGTTGTGCCATCCTTATCTAAACCGTTGTCTTGTTTTCTCCTAGGATGGTCAACACCCGCAGCAACCCTGCTGCCCTGGAGCAGGGGGAAGCCAGTGCAGTTAGGGGTGAAAATCTACCTCACCCACCTTCTCTGGCCGAAGTGATGCTGGAGGCGGAAAGAAACAAGCGTGAGACTAACCGCTTGCTGGAGCGGATTGAGCAGAACACTGCATGCCATCAGCGAAATGACTTGGTGTCAATCAATGACTTCATCAAGTTGTACCCACCAAAGTTTAACCATCCCGTCGAGCCCCTCGACGCGGATGACTAGCTTCGCAGCATCACCCACAAGCTACGGTCTGCCAACGTAGCCGAAGATGATAAGGTTACTTATGCTGCCTATCACCTCAAAGGCCCTGCTAGCCTTTGGTGGGAAAATTTTGAAGCTATGCGCCCGGTCGGCCAAATCACTACTTGGGCTGAATTCAGTGAGGCTTTCCATGAGCATCACATCCCGGAAGGTCTCATAGATCGCAAGAGGGAAGAGTTCTGCAATTTCACCCAAGGAAGACTGACTATGGATGCATATAGTCATGAATTTGGGAATCTGGCACGTTATGCTCCTGAAGAAGTATCTACCGACGCTAAGAAGCAGGCAAGGTTCCGCAAGGGACTTAGCCCTAAGCTTCGCCGCGATCTTTGTCTGCACGAGTGCACCTCCTTTCAGAAGTTGGTCAATAAAGCCATCAGTGCTGAGACAGGCCAGTCTGACTATGACGCTTCACGCAAGCACTCCCGTGATTTTGGCTCTTCATCCGGCTCTGGATCTCAGAAGCGCCGGGTGTGGATTCCAAGCACGGCACTGCCACCCAGGTTCATTCCGAGGCCATCCTTTGAGGCGCCTTGTCCCAACCAGCAGTTTGCACCGCCCAAGCCCTATGGTAGCCCCGCTGCTAATGCTGCTCCATGCCCCAATGTTGTGACATGTTTCAAGTGTGGAGAGCCGGGTCATTATAGCCGAGAGTGTCCCCAGAACAACAACCCCAATCAGTCTGGAAAGTCTGTTGGCCGTGGTAAGCCAGCGGGAAAGACATTCTACGCCAAGCCGGTCACCACTACATGTGGCCATGTCAACTATGTTTCAGCCGAGGAGGCTCATGAGGATCCTAACGTCGTCCTTGGTACGCTCCTTGTTAATTGCCATCCGGCATCTATTCTTTTCGATACTGGAGCATCTCATTCATTCATATCCGAGAACTATGCTCGATTGCATAACACGACATTCTGTGACATGCCCGCTACCATGGAAATTCAAACCCCTCGCTCTAGATGGCAAACTTCTAGAGTAATCCATGGGAACAAAATTCTTGTCGATAGACTTGTCTTCCTTGCATCCTTAATAGCTCTCAAGTCCTCGGACATAAACATCATCTTGGGTATGGACTGGATGTCAGCTCATTATGCTAAGATTGATTGTGCCACTAGAACCGTTCAACTTACTCACCCATCGGGCAAGACAGTCAATGTCTTAACTCGAGTGGCCAAGCGCCAGCTTTACTCCCTAAATGCCAACCCCCTTCTAGACCTTGAAGATATTCTGGTAGTCCGGTACTTTCCGGATGTCTTTCTAGAAGAACTGCCAGGTGTTCCACCTGACAGGGATGTCGAGTTTGTGATAGACCTTGTTCCAGGAACCGTTCCAATTTCTAGAAGACCCTATAAGATGGCACCCTTAGAACTAGCCGAGCTTAAGAACCAACTCGATGAGTCCTTGAAAAAGGGTTTCATCTATCCTAGCTCCTCTCCTTGGGCTTGCCCTGTCCTCTTCGTCAAGAAGAAGGATGGAACGGATCGGATGGTTGTAGATTACCGACCTGTCAACTTGGTCACCATCAAGAACAAGTATCTGCTTCCCAGGATCAACGATCTGTAAGATCAGCTCGTTGGATCCTCAGTCTTTTCCAAGATGGATTTGAGGTTGGGCTACCATCAAATCAAAATCAGAAACAGGGACATTCCCAAAACGGCCTTTGTTACTCGTTATGGCCAATACGAGTACACCGTTATGTCCTTCGGTTTAACCAATGCCCCAGCCACCTTCTCTCGGTTAATGAACTCGGTCTTCATGGAGTATTTGGATAAATTCGTCATAGTATACCTCGATGACATACTCATCTACTCCAAGAATGAAGAGGAACATGCTGAACATCTAAGGCTGGTATTGACGAAACTTCGAGAGCATCGTCTTTATGCCAAATTCTCCAAGTGTGAATTTTGGTTGCCAAAAGTGACCTATCTAGGCCATGTAATCTCTGGTAAGGGTATTGCTGTCAATCCCGAGCGAGTTCAAGCCGTCCTTGATTGGACTCCACCTGAGACGGTCAAGCAAGTTCGGAGCTTCCTTGGCTTAGCGAGCTATTGCCGCCGCTTCGTCGAGAATTTCTCCAAGGTTGCTAAACCTCTAACTGAACTCCTCAAGAAAGATAAAAAGTTCGAGTGGACTCCACAGTGCGAGTTTAGCTTTCAGGAACTGAAAAGACGCCTGACATCTGCTCCCGTACTGGTACCACCAGATTTCTCCAAGGACTTTATTATCTATTGCGACGCCTCGCGACAAGGACTAGGTTGCATACTCATGCAAGATCGTCAGGTAATTGCCTATGCTTCACGGCAATTATACCCACATGAGGAAAACTATCCCACACATGATCTAGAGCTTGCAGCTGTAGTCCATGCACTCAAAACTTGGTGACATTACCTCCTCGGTAATCGTTGCGAGATCTTCACCGATCACCAAAGTTTGAAATATAGCTTCACCCAACCGGATTTGAATCTCAGGCAAAGATGTTGGGTCGAGTTGATCTCGGATTACGACTTAGGAATAACTTACACCCCGGGCAAAGCCAATGTCATGGCTGATGCACTAAGTCGTAAGTCCTATTGTAACAACCTGATGTTACAACAAAGTCAACCACTTCTCCATGAGGAATTTCGTAAGCTTAATCTTCACATTGTTCCTCGAGGATTTCTATCCACCCTGGTGGCGAAGCCTAACCTTACGGATCAAATCATAGCTGCCCAGAAGCGTGATAAGGGCATATTCCGGATTAAGGAAAACATTGCTAGAGGAGTTGCTAAATGTTTTTCCATGGATGAGCGAGGTGTTGTCTTCTTCGAGAACCGCTTGGTGGTTCCCAAGAAACAACATCTACGCCAGTTGATTCTTAAGGAAGCTCATGAATCCCCTCTCACCATTCATCTCGGTAGTACTAAAATGTATCAAGACCTACGACAGAGGTTTTGGTGGACTAGGATGAAGAGAGAAATTTCTCAATACATTGCTAGTTGCGACATCTGTCGTCGTGTTAAACAAGAGCACCAACGGCCTGCTGGCACCCTTCAACCTTTAGCTATTCCTGAGTGGAAATGGGATAAAATTAGTATGGATTTCATTACTGGGTTTCCCAGGACCAAGAGAGGGAATAATGCCATCTTCGTCGTGATCTACCGTCTTTCCATAGTAGCCCATTTCCTACCTGTTCGTGAGAGTATCACCGCTAGCCAGCTAGCTAACTTATACATCTCCCGAATAGTGTCTCTTCATGGTGTTCCATTGGAAATTAACTCAGACCGTGGGAGTCTCTTCACCTCTCGATTTTGGGAAAGTTTCCAAAATGCTATGGGAACTCGTCTCTCTTTTAGCACCGCCTTCCATCCTCAATCAAGTGGTCAAGTAGAGCGAGTCAATCAAATTCTGGAAGATATGCTCTGAGATTCTGTCATCTCATTCAGAATGGGTTGGGAGAAATGCCTTCCATTCGCGGAGTTTGCTTATAACAATAGTTATCAAGCTAGCTTGGGCAAAGCTCCTTTCAAAGTTCTCTATGGACGAAAATGTCAAATGCCTCTTAACTGGTCAGAAACCAGGGAAAGACAACTCTTTGGCCCGGATATGATTCAGGAAGCAGAGGAGCAGGTTCGCGTTATTCGTGAGAAATTGAAAACAGCCCAATCTCGTCAAAAGATCCAATATGATCGTAAACATAAGCTCATGACTTATGAAGTCGGCGAGAAAGATTACCTTCGGGTTACTCCGTTAAAGGGAACCCATCGTTTCGGTATCAAAGGCAAATTGGCTCCTCGTTACATTGGACCCTTTCGCATTCTTGCCAAACGAGGAGAAGTTGCCTACCAATTGGAAATACCTCCACATCTTTCCAGAGTTCATGATATCTTCCACGTTTCTCAACTCAGGCGTTGCTTCGCGGATCCTATCCGTGGAGTGGACCACGAAACGCTTGATCTACAAGATAATCTTTCATATCGGGAATATCCCATTCGTATCCTTGATCAAGCCGAGCGTACCACTCGACGCCATAACATCAAGTTTCTCAAGGTTCAATGGTCACACCACTCTGAAAAATAAGCCACTTGGGAAAGGGAGGATCGTCTTCGACTCGAGTACCCCACCTTCTTCCCAACGGATCCTAAATCTCGGGACGAGATTCTTTTGAGTGGGGGTGAGTTGTCACACCCTAGCTAGTTCAAGCATTAGAGTGTTGCATCATGTTTAAAATTCCCAGAAATCTGAAATATAGCTGCCCACAAGCGTGATAAGGGCATATTCCGGATTAAGGAAAACATTGCTAGCGGAGTTGCTAAATGTTTTTCCATGGATGAGCGAGGTGTTGTCTTCTTCGAGAACCGCTTGGTGGTTCCCAAGAAACAACATCTACGCCAGTTGATTCTTAGGGAAGCTCATGAATCCCCTCTCACCATTCATCCCGGTAGTACTAAAATGTATCAAGACCTACGCCAGAGGTTTTGGTGGACTAGGCTGAAGAGAGAAATTGTTTAATACGTTGCTAGTTGCGACGTCTGTCGTCATGTTAAAGCAGAGCACCAACGGCCTGCTGGCACCCTTCAACCTTTAGCTATTCCTGAGTGGAAATGGGATAAAATTAGTATGGATTTCATTACTGGGTTTCCCAGGACCAAGAGAGGGAATAATGCCATCTTCGTCGTGATCTACCGTCTTTCCAAAGTAGCCCATTTCCTACCTGTTCGTGAGAGTATCATCGCTAGCCAGCTAGCTGACTTATACATCTCCCGAATAGTGTCTCTTCATGGTGTTCCATTGGAAATTAATTCAGACCGTGGGAGTCTCTTCACCTCTCGATTTTGGGAAAGTTTCCAAAATGCTATGGGAACTCGTCTCTCTTTTAGCACCGCCTTCCATCCTTAATCAAGTGGTCAAGTAGAGCGAGTCAATCAAATTCTGGAAGATATGCTCTGAGATTCTGTCATCTCATTCGGAATGGGTTGGGAGAAATGCCTTCCATTCGCGGAGTTTGCTTATAACAATAGTTATCAAGCTAGCTTGGGCAAAGCTCCTTTCAAAGTTCTCTATGGACGAAAATGTCAAACGCCTCTTAACTGGTCAGAAACCAGGGAAAGACAACTCTTTGGCCCGGATATGATTCAGGAAGCAGAGGAGCAGGTTCGCGTTATTCATGAGAAATTGAAAACAGCCCAATCTCGTCAAAAGATCCAATATGATCGTAAACATAAGCTCATGACTTATGAAGTCGGCGAGAAGGATTACCTTCGGGTTACTCCGTTAAAGGGAACCCATCGTTTCAGTATCAAAGGCAAATTGGCTCCTCGTTACATTGGACCCTTTCGCATTCTTGCCAAACGAGGAGAAGTTGCCTACCAATTGGAAATACCTCCACATCTTTCCAGAGTTCATGATGTCTTCCACGTTTCTCAACTCAGGCGTTGCTTCGCGGATCCTATCCGTGGAGTGGACCACGAAACGCTTGATCTACAAGATAATCTTTCATATCGGGAATATCCCGTTCGTATCCTTGATCAAGCCGAGCGTACCACTCGACGCCATAACATCAAGTTTCTCAAGGTTCAATGGTCACACCACTCTGAAAAATAAGCCACTTGGGAAAGGGAGGATCGTCTTCGACTCGAGTACCCCACCTTCTTCCCAACGGATCCTAAATCTCGGGACGAGATTCTTTTGAGTGGGCGTGAGTTGTCACACCCTAGCTAGTTCAAGAATTAGAGTGTTGCATCATGTTTAAAATTCCCAGAAATCTGAAATGGGGATGACAGAACCCCTAGCACCCCCCCTGGAACAACTAGGGTTTACTAAAAACTTTTTCAATGAACCTGAAATGCCCTTCTAGAAAGCCCACCCTTTTTGTTTTGGGTTAAAACCTTTGACGAAAATGGTGCACATTTTTCTAGGACATCTTAAGGTCATTGGATTAATTCTTATAGTATTTGCATTTGGGCATTTAAATGCTATAAAATATTTTAAATGCTCAAATAATCATAAACTAAAATGTTTGTTGTTGGATATATTCTAAGCAGTAGCCATGATTAATTTTATGATTTTTGGAAATGCCCTGGCATTTTTAATAAAGCCCTGAAGTTACAGAAATAATAGAATAAATAAAAAACAGAAAAGGCGAGAGAAAGGAACTTACCTGTCACCCTAGCCTGGCCCAGCTCGGCCCAGCCCACTGGCTACCGCCAGTCATCCTCCTCCTCTCGCCAGGAGGACGAGAGGCGCGTGGCCGGCGCCTGCAGCCACACACCGGCCACCTCCTGCTTCTGCCGATGCCCAGGACGCCGTCTACGAGTGCCACACAGACCCCTTGGACCCCTCGACCGCTCCACTCTCCCCCTGCCTCTCTCCCTCGCTCCCTCGACGCTATGGCCGACGCAGCCGCGCCCGCGCCGTCGTGAAACCCGCAGCCACCGCCGTCCACTCGTTGCCTCGTCGTGCCAAAAAGTTCCACCGTCGTCCACTGCTTCGCCTCGACCCATCCCCGAGCGCTCGCTCGCCCCGGAGACACTGCACCGAGCTCATCCCGATCCGCCATCGCCGGAGATCCCCCTCGCTGCCCCGCTCGCTCCAGCTCTTCCCCGAGCTCGCCGTTCGCTCCCTTGCAACCGCAGTGAGCCACTGACCCTTCTCCCCCTCTCCGTTCTAGCTCTCGTGCACCATACGCGCCGCCTCGAGTTCGCCCGCATGCACCACCGCCTGTGCTCGCCGACGACGAGTCTCCAGCCATCTAATGGTCCGGCCGTCGTGCCCAGATTCCTCCCCACGCAGCGTAGAGCACCTATGTGCCCCGCATGAGCCACCACGACCCTCACAACGACGACCCCGACCTCACCCGAGCCCCGACGACCACCAAGGTCGACGCCGGCGACGACTCCGGCCACCCCAGGCCCAACCAACTACACCACTCGACACGGACGAGTGCCTGCGTCACGTAGATGCCCTCCGTCGGCCATTTGGTCGCTGGAGAAAGAAACCCGCACCCCTCCGCCGTCCCTGGCCTTTCCGGCGACGAGCCCCGGGTCAACTCCGGCGAGTTTGACCCGGGTTGACCCCAGTTTGACTTTCCCCTGACTCACTGACGTGTGGGCCCCAAGCCACTAATTAAACTAGGGTAGTATTAGTTCAACACTAACTAAACTTAGTTAGTTAGTTGACACTGACAGACGGGACCCACAGGTCAGGGTTGACCTAGACCGTCTTAGTTGACCGCTGACGTCACACTGACGCCAGGCTGACGCAGTAAATCCTTTTCTAGATTTATTCTTTAATAGGAAATTCCAGAAATAGCCAAAACTTCTAAAAGTCATAGAAAAACAACCATAGCTCCAAATTAAACAAATTATATATGAAAATGATCAGAAAAATTCAATCTATCCATCTGTAATGGTTTCATGCATGACAAACCATTTTAACCTTGCTGTTTAGGTGAAACAAGCTAATACACTTTTTATGCATAAGAACTTTAACCTTCATTTGAATCTTTGATTCAAATGGACCCTTTTCAACTTGTTTCACATTGCATTAGGCAGGACACATCATTTTGCCATGTGTGCATCATATTGTTGCATATTGTCATGTGTTGATTATGTGTTGTGTGTCCTTCGTGGTAGGTTCTGCCTCCGAGGATAACCCCGAATATCCGTCTGAAGGGCACTACCCTACTACCACTACATCAGGCAAGCAACCCATTGATCATTCCGATACAAACCCATGTTCTCGCTTCTGCTCTTGTTTACTGCATTAAGACAACGCGATTCAAACTGCTATGTGCTACGGTAGTTGAACCCTTATCCTCTGCATGACCTGTCATTGCCACAGTAACTAGATGAAACCCACTAGCATGTGTAGGAGTTGATTGAGCCATGTATGTGATTCCTACCTTGCTATGCCTGCTATGCTTAGAGTTGTGTCAGGTCTGGTTCATCTGGGTGATGGGCTAGAGTGAAATGATTGTGTCGGTAATGTGAGGGATGTTTTGAACATGTTTTGGTAAAGGTATCGATGAGAGGCCATGTAGGAGTACATGGTGGGTTGTTTCATTGAGGTCGTCCGTAGGAACTGGGATCTGTATGCGTGATTCAAGATTCAACTACTACCACACATTGGGCCCTGAAATATGACCCCGCTCAACTTACTGACCCCTCTCGCCCTCTGTCCAGGAGTTGCAACTAGTTTCTGGTGTTTGTAGGTTATGTGTTGGCGGCCGTGCGTAGCGCTGACCCTAGGGGTGGGCTATGATGCGGAGATACACTGTGGTCGGGTACGCCGGGCGCCCGTTTGGCATCTCGGGACCCTGTACACACCGTTTGGGGCCGTTGAGGACACCCCGGCCGAATTTCCTTGCGGATGGAACCTGAATAGGCGATAAACCTGGACTAGAGACTTGTGTGGTTAGTCAGGTCGTGGTCTACACCCACGTCGGTTTTCGCTTGAAGTCTGCCGAGCACATGTCGTGTGCAGACGCTAAGTGATGGAAACATGTGTGATGAAGTACACCCCTGCAAGGTATAAAACTATTTGAATAGCCGCGTCCGCGGTAAAGGACTACTTGGTTGCCTATACAGTTCATAGACAAGTTAATGGATACTACTAAAAGACTCAAGATAAGTGTGAGTACCGAGGATGGCCCTCTCGTGGGATGACGATGGAGGATCCCCGGTGGAGTATTGTGTTGGTGAGTAGTGGACTTGTGTGCGAAAACTATTTTACTAGTGGTGTCCCGTAGGATAGCTTAGCCAAGAGTCAAAGCTGGCTTGCTACAATAACTCCACCACCTTCTTGAGAATGAGCATGTATAGTAGGTTCTGATGTAAGACTTGTTGAGTACCTTTGTACTCATGTTTGTTTAATTACTGTTTTCAGACGACAACACCGCCCCCTCCGATGGGTTCTACGTAGACCTTGATGTCGACGAGTGACTAGCCACCCAGTTGGTGATCCTGGCCATGGAGGGCCCTACGTAGATAGTCAGGCTTCGAGGAGCCTTCTTTCTTCCTAGTGTCTGTACTCAGACTATTTGCTTCCGCATGTGCTTGTATGCTTGTATGACTTGAGTGTCGGGTTATGTGACCCCTGCCTGTATGAACATGTTATGTATGGGTCTCTGGAGCCTTTTGTAGAGTTTTGTTGTGATGCCATGTTGTATTTACACATATCGAGCATATTGTGTGTATGATTGAAATGCTTGGTATGTGTGGGTTCCAACAATCTAGTTGTTTATCCTTGGCAGCCTTTCTTATGGGGAAATGTAGTCTAGTGTTCCTCGAGCCATGGTAGTCCGCTACAGCCCGATTCACCGGAGTCCTGCTAGCCCAGCACTACTGCTCAGGACACTTGACTGGCCGGCATGTGTTTCACTTCGCTCCTATGTCTGTCCCTTCGGGGAAATGTCACGCGGTGACCTCCGGAGTCCTGCCTAGCCTGCTACAGCCCGGGTTCCCCGGAGTCCTGTTAGCCCAGTGCTACAGCCCGGATTCACACGCTGATGACCGACATGCTCGATGTGATTCACGTATGCCTGTCTCCATAGGTCTATGCCGCTCTGGGTTCACGACTAGCCATGTCGGCCCGGGTTCTCTGTCATATGGATGCTAGCGACACTATGATATACGTGAGCCAAAAGGCGCAAACGGTCCCGGGCCATGGTAAGGCGACACCCGTGGGAATACCGTGTGTGAGGCCGCAATGTGATATGAGGTGTTACCGGCTAGATCGATGTGACTTGGAATCGGGGTCCTGACAGTCTCACCGAGATGGGGTTGTAATCTCTCTGTTTCCCTTCGTAACATTTCGGTCTCACCGAGATGAGCGATCGATCCCACCGAGATTGCAATGTAAACTCTCTATTTTCCCTTCGTAACGTTTCGGTCTCACCGAAATGAGCGATCGGTCCCACCGAGTTTACCTGACCAACTCTATGGTTAGCTTATTACCAAAATCGGTCTCACCAAGTTTGTGTAATCGGTCTCATCGAGATTATGTTATGCCTTAACCCTAATCATATCGGTCCTACCGAGTTGCATGTCGGTCCCACCGAAAACCCTAACGGTCACTAGCTTTGCTAAATCGGTCCGACCGAGTTTAACCATTCGGTCCCATCGAGTTTGGGAAGTTATGTGTAACGGTTAGATTTTGTGTGGAGGCTATATATACCCCTCCACCACCTCTTCATTCATGGGGAGAGCCATCAGAACGAACCTACACTTCGAACTTACTTTTTCTGAGAGAGAACCACCTACACTTGTGTTGAGACCAAGATATTCCATTCCTACCATATGAATCTTGATATCTAGCCTTCCCCAAGTTTCTTTCCACTCAAATCTTCTTTCCACCAAATCCAAATCCTGTGAGAGAGAGTTGAGTGTTGGGGGGACTATCATTTGAAGCACAAGAGCAAGGAGTTCATCATCAACACACCATTTGTTACTTCTTGGAGAGTGGTGTCTCCTAGATTGGCTAGGTGTCACTTGGGAGCCTCCGACAAGATTGTGGAGTTGAACCAAGGAGTTTGTAAGGGAAAGGAGGTCGCCTACTTCGTGAAGATCTACCGCTAGTGAGGCAAGTCCTTCGTGGGCGATGGCCATGGTGGGATAGACAAGGTTGCTTCTTCGTGGACCCTTCATGGGTGGAGCCCTCCGTGGACTCGCGCAACTGTTACCCTTCGTGGGTTGAAGTCTCCATCAATGTGGGTGTATGATAGCACCACCTATCGGAACCACGACAAAAACATCCGTGTCTCCAATTGCGTTTGAATCCTCCAAACCCTTCCCTTTACCTTCTTGCAAGTTTCATGCTTTACTTTCCGTTGCTCATATACTCTTTGCATGCTTGCTTGAATTGTGTTAAGATTGCTTGACTTGTCCAAAGTTGCTAAAATCTGCCAAGAACTAAAATTGGGAAAAGGCTAGATTTTTATTTGGTCAAGTAGTCTAATCACCCCCCTCTAGACATACTTTCGATCTTACACCAACTCTTTATCCCATTCTTATTTAGTACATGGGATTGTGTGAAGATTACCCCACTTGCGACTAAACCACCGTGTGGTTATGCCTCTAAGTAATGCCTCGACACATGGGAGATATAGCCGCATTGTGGGTGTTACAAGTTGGTAATCAGAGCCATCCCCGACTTAGGAGCCCCCTGCTTGATCGAATCGCTGACGTTGTTGAGTCTAGAACAAATGTTTTGAGTCTTAGGATTGTATATATCGGAGAGTAGGATTCTTTTTACTCCCCTGTCCCTTCGTCGCTCTGGTGAGGCCTCCTAACGTAGAAGTTTTGACTCTCCTCTCCTCAAATTTCACTAAAAGATTTTAGGATCACGCGGGTATCTTGGAATCGTTCCGGTAGTCTTGTGACGATAACATTGTTCTTGGTGCCTCCTGACATTTAGGGGTTGTGGCAGTATCCCGAGGAGTTGAGCTCCGAGGTGTTGTCGTCACAATTTTATCGTTGTAGTTCTGGAATACCTGAGTTCACCGACATTGAAAATCTCTTTTATGCAATTGTTGGTGAGATAACCTCGATGCCACCCAGTACTAGGGCGGGGGTTCGGGAGTATTGCCATAACTCGTATAACGGATGCTTTTCGAAAGTTGAGGTACACGATTTCCGAAGGTTCCTTGGTTATGTGTTGAAGGATGGATACAGCTGGATGTAGGAATTGTTAGTTTGGGTGAGATATTATGCTTCCCCTGTATCCCCAACACATGATTGCATAACCGGAAAGTTTCGGGAGTTTATAAGTGGGAATTCAAGTAGCTCCTAGGATATCTTTCCAACAGACACATGATACGATATGGGATCTATCACATGTTTGTTTTCGGCTTATTTTCCAAGCCAATCCTTTGTTTTGTTTTGGTTTGTGGTATTCGAGTTTCTTCAATGTCAAGTGTTGATTCCATACCTTTTCTAAGCGGTGTTCTCATGTTCTGATGTGAATACTAATCCTTCTTGATCATCGAGGTTGTCATGTCAATTCTTTCCAACTGGTGTGATTCTCTTCAAGATGATCCTATCATTTTTCCCATTCGCAAGATCCAATATCAGTTTTCGTCAACGGTGTTTGTTTCATCCGTCTCCAAGTTGCCTTTGTTCCCCCCCCCCACCCCTTTTTCTTTGAGGACTTAGATTTCTTAATCAAATATCCATCTTATTGATGGGAAGTCTCTCCATTCTTTTCCGTCAATGTTCTTATCCGGTAATTCTCACGAAGATACTAACGGAGCTTCAAGTTTATGATTCTTCATTTTTTTTCTCCGGTGGATTAAATTCAAGCTTTGTCGATCATATTTTTTTTCCTTGTTTCAAACATTTTCTCATGCCGGTGCACCTCTTAATCATCCACTTCTCGCTATTCAATTGTTACGGAGTGCTGAAGATATCTCAGAAGATCCAAGTTTCCATTCTCAATTCGCTCAAGTTCTTTGAGGTTGTTATCTCATTCAAGCCATCTAATTCTTACCGGTGCAATTTCCCTTGCAAGTAATCGTTCAACGGTGTATATTTTGAGTGGGCCCTAACCCACAGGTGTTTTCCCAGGATCTTACCTGACTCTTCTATTTTCTCGGAGTTACTCTCAAATTCTTCTCCAAGTTTGACGTAAGAATGAATTATCAACAGTCATATGTATTTCTCCAAGATCTGTCAATTCTTTTCATCGTTGGCTCAACCTCTTCGCTTTTTATTCTCCCGGAGTGTCTAAACAATTCTTGATGGTGTTTCTCGTCATCATTCTCGGATTTGAAGACCGAAGAAGAGTTTCTCTTCAATTATATCTGTTCTCTTGAAGATTCATGGTTCTAGCTTGATGCCATCCTCTCATAATTGTTTTTGATTGCGAGAATTCTTTTCACCCTTCCGGAGCAATTCAGGAGTCTTTTCATTTTGATTCTCCGAAGGCCATCATTTCGGGTTTATTCATTCTCAGTTTTCAGCTCTCGTTCTCCAAATCATACCGGTGCATCGTTCAAGTATTCTCTAATCAGCTCATGATCTCTTCGTTCTCATGTATCTAAGTTCCCTCAAGTATCATCATTCATTTTCCAATTCTTCTGAATTGTGCCCTTGCTACTTCCATTTTCAATTCTTACGGTGGTCCATTCAGGATTACTCTTCTCTGGGTATCTTATTAATTCATTCGTTGTTTCCAAATCCCACAGGCGGTTCCATCACGACCTTCCCAAGTTTACGCTTTATCTCTCATTTATCATTTCCAATGAGAATGAGTAGTATGCCAAATCCGTTGCTTGTCATCAATTTAATTGATGAAGGATAAGCATAATGTAATTCTTATTCTTGTTTCGTCCAAGTGATTAATTCCTTATTCCGGAGGTTCATCAGAATTCTTGATTTCAGTTGTTCATCTTTCTTTCCAGAGTGCCAAGTTTTTCTCGTTATGTCATTGCGATGCTCCATCTAATCATTGCAAGGCTTCAATCTTATTCTTTTCATCCTTCACTTCTTTGTGATCATTCCTTTGATTACCGGAGTTCTTCATGGAGGCTACTTGGTGATTCGTCAAGGATTCCTTCCATTTCTTCATTTGTTCTTCAAGATTTCTCTCGGAGTTAAGATCCGCCTAGCTATACTCTAAAATAAACATGGTGCTCAACACATGTTTTGTTTTGATGAGGTCAAGCATTCTTCATCTTGCATTTCGAACTGCAATTCTTTCTACCTTATCTTTTGAGGTGGTGTTATGTCATTCTTGACAATTTCTTTTGTGTTTCATGATTCGCAAGTTGTTAAGAATGAGATATTTTAAACCCATCATTTTCAATTCGTTCATGAGATCCTTTGCAACCCATCAATCTCTTCATTGGAGTTATCTTGGGTTATATTTCACCTAAAGCTTTCCCTAAGGATTATTGCTATTTATGGTGCTGATAAATGACCCAAGTTCTTCATTTATCCTCCCGTGAAATAGGTTTCTCGTCTCCTTGTTGATATCAATCCAATCTATTGGTTCCGTTAGTGGAAGAATTTCACCTCATAATTTTGAGACGTTTTCCATAAGCCCACAACAACCTTATTCTTTTGTTGTTTAATTTTCAACAACTCCATTCAATCCTTCTTTGCAAGGGTGCTTTCTAAGGTCATTTGTGGTAGAAGTTTGGCATTTTCTTCTCCATTATGTTATTCCAATGATCTATTTTTCTATTCTTTCTTCCGGAGGCATTGTGATGTTGTTCTCGTCACTCATCATCTCGATTTGAGGATTGTGTTTTTCTCGTGCTTATCCTTTTAATCGGAGTGTCGTGTCCTCTTCTCAAGTTCTTCCCATTCTGTTAAGTTTTGCCTCCCTTCTCAACCGAAGTGTTGTCTAAAATCTTTCTTACCCCTTGTGATATTCTTTCAATAGTTCCGGAGGCAGTGTGTTGTTGATCTCATCAAGTATCCTCTCATCTTGTCAAGTTCATGTTGAATTCTTTCCATTTACAGTCGGAGTGCTATCAAAATTATATCATTCTTATTCCTTCTCCATCTTGTTTCAACCGGAGTGCTTGCATGTACTTTTGTCCTTTGTAACCCTTTTCTTATGTATTTCAACCTACAAGGTTCCCGTAATGTTCCTTGTTCCTCTTTTCTAACGGATTGTTTTCAACTTTGTTCATCTTCATTGTATTCTTTCTTTCAATTTGTTCAACCTCCCAAGGTTCATGGTTTCACTCGTTTGTCAAAGAAGCAACTTAGTTGTACCTCTTCTCTTCCTCTTTCATTTCTCTCCGGTGCCATCCTAGATCTCGGGAGGAGATCCTCTCGTAGTGGTGGAGTGTTGTGACGCCCCGAGACCGATGCTCCAGATGCCTTCCATGTCTTGCGTGTCAGCTATGTTATTTATTTATTTATTTGTTTGCATTCATCATGTCATCATTTGCATTGTATCGGCACTCGTTGCCATCATTGTTTTTAAAACTTGCATCCGCTCGTAGCTGCCGCATCCCCCCTTGCTTTTGTTGACCGTTCGGAGACCAACCTTGTTCTTCATTTTCCCTCTTGCCTAAACCGAAGTATCTTTGCACAGTGCATCAACCCCTGCATTGTCTCTTTCTCAACTTCATCTTCTTCTACACCCACAACCATGTTTGATCATCTTCTTCTCCTTCTTCGTTAATCCATTTAAATTGTGGTATTCTATTTCCTGCACCAATTTAATGTTCATTCTTTTCCTATAATTTTTGGACCATGCCACTTACCTCTCGGCCTAATCTCATATTTTCTGAGTTGATTTGGTTGGGTTCAAAAATGGTTCAAGTTTGAATTAAATTCAAACTTGAATTATTATTATTTTCTATCAATTAAAATTGCCAAGTTAATTTATTAAAGTCCTGCATAATTCCAGGGTCATGGGGATATTTTCATATCTCTCATACTCATGTCCTATCTCCCTGGGCTTTTCTTGCTATTTTTTTCTCCTTGGAGAGTATATTTAAAAAGTTAGTAGAGAACGGAGGGGGAAACCCATTTAAGCGCAGCTGCAGCCACTGGACCGGGCCTCCCGTGCCGGCCCACCTAACCCTTCTAACCCTAGCCTGCACCGAGCGCCCCATCTCTCTTCCTCCCCTTGTTCCATCGACCGCCGCCACACACACGACCGCACGCATCGAGCCGAGGGAGAGGAGCTCCTTCGCCCAATCCCCATCTCCACCCTCTCCTCTTCGGCCTCCTCTTGCGCTGCCACATGCAGAGAGGAGCAGGTCATCGCGGCTGCACCCGATCTCCTCAACCCCCGCGTCTCTCCATCGCGGCCTCTCCTCCCTACCCGCGCCTTCCTCTCGCGTCGCCGCTGTGCCATGGCTACCGCCCTCCAGCTCCGTCACTGCTCTGCCACGGCTACGCCGCAGCGTCATCCTCCGACGCCGGCGAGCACAAGCTGCCCCATCATCTCGTACCTCGTCTGCCTCTGCTTCCCTCGACGCCGCGCCGGCAACCTTGGCCCGCCATGGATGGCCGGCTCTGCCAAGCCAGGACTCCCTCACCGCCGCAGGACCTGCTCGACCCGCCTTCTCCTGCGAGCTCCCAAGGCACCAGCCTCCCATCCGCGAGATCTGGAGATGCCGGCCACCAGGACCCGCTTCTCTGCCTCGCCTCTCACCCGTCCATCCCCACGTCGTCTGCCCAGTCGCCCACTTCGCGCTCGAGCTCCCTGCTTCCTACCGCTGACCACTACCATCGCTTCCTTGCTACTGCCACCCAGGGTCCTTGCATTTTTTTCATTTCGGACCGTCAAGACCGGCAAGACCCGGACTCCGAACGCCAAGTACAACTTCAAACCCGAAGAACTCGGATGCATCAAGTCCCCGAGGAGACCCGTTTTTCGTCAAGTTCGACTACATTGGGACGCGTCAAGTACCTCTACCGTCTTCTTCGGAATCCGAAGAACGCCAAGTACCTCGACACCCGGCGTCTAGAACGACTACCGACGCCGAAGACCCATGAACAAAAACTGTCAAGTTTGACTACCGTCGACGTGCACTTTGCCAAGTACCACGCCATTTTTGGAAGACCCGTGAACATCAAGTTCTCTGCCATGAACGGTTACAGTGTTGTGGGTCCGGCAAGTACCCTCTCCGGATCGCCAAGTTCAGCTACCGATGACATATACCACTACCATCGCCGAGATTACGAGAACCTCTACTTCCTCCTCGAAACGTGAACGACTACCATAGACCCCAAGTGACACGGATTCGTCAAGTCCCTCTACGAAATGTGTATCACTACTTCCGTTACCGACGTCGTGTACCACTACTTCCACTACGACCGTCCCGAGAACGTCTACTTCCTCTACATTGCACCGAACCCGAACCGTCTCGTTTGCACGCTTCGAAGGTATAACTCTGAGATGACGCTCGCGAACGAATGCATGTGTTGTATGAGATGCACCATATGTTTGCACCATGTCCGAATTGATCCTTGTACGTTCCTTGTTTCCTTGCCGTCATCTCGTGGGAACCCGGCATCCGGGATCACCCCACCATACTTGCTTGACACGCTCCCGCCACACTACCCTTTTTGCACCGGTATCTCCGTGAGCTACCAGAACCGATATGGTGCCGTGGCATCATTTTCGGATTCATCATCGTGGCACCCTTTCTTTCCACCATGGTGACAAATGTTTCATAATATGCTCATGTCAACTTTTTCATAAAATTTGCATAAACTTGAACATGTCATCTACATCATGTTAACAACATTAAGATGTTTAAAATTGTTGTTTGCATTAAATTGCTAAATGCATATGGGGATTTACCGGAATTGTTGTTTGATGTTTCAGGCCTCATTTAAAATGCCTAACTGTGTATTTTACTCGTGTTTCGCCTCTTGCCATGTTTAATAACATTTAATATTGTTGGGTACATAAACGGGAGTGAACCAAATAATTAAATGTGGTGTTTTCTTCAATATGCAACTCGTTGCATATGGAGCTCCACTTAATTTGTAGTATTGTTTGTGCACTTTGCCATGCCATGCCTCTTTAAACCGGACATGCATCATACTTGGTTGTGCATCATGCAATGTTTATGCTTGGTTGTTTATTTTGTTGCTTGCTTCTTTCCGGGTTGCTTCTCTCGTTAGCTTCGGTTTTTGATTCGGAGTTGTGAGGATTCGTTCGACTACGTCCGTTTGTCTTCTTCATGGACTCATTCTTCTTCCTTGCGGGATCTCAGGCAAGATGGCCATACCCTAGAAATCACTTCTATCTTTGCTTGCTAGTTGATCGCTCTATTGCTATGTCGCGCTACCTACCACTTGCTATATCATGCCTCCCATATTGCCATGTCAAGCCTGTAGCCCACCTTCCTAGCAAACCGTTGTTTGCCTATGTTACCGCTTTTGCTCAGCCCCTCTTATAGCGTTGCTAGTTGCAGGTGAAGTTGAAGTTTGTTCCATGTTGAACATGGATATGTTGGGATATCACAATATATCTTATTTTAATTAATGCATCTATATACTTGGTAAAGGGTGGAAGGCTCAGCCTTATGCCTGGTGTTTTGTTCCACTCTTGCCACCCTAGTTTCCATCATACCGGTGTTATGTTCCTTGATTTTGCGTTCCTTGCGCGGTTGGGTGTTATGGGAACCCCTTGACAGCTCGCTTTGAATAAAACTCCTCCAGCAAGGCCCAACCTTGGTTTTAACTTTTTGCCACCTAAGCCTTTTCCCTTGGGTTCTGCAGACTCAAGGGTCATCTTTATTTTAAACCCCCGGGCCAGTGCTCCTCTGAGTGTTGGTCCAAACTAGAGCACCGTGCGGGACCGTCCCTTGGCAACTTGGGTTATGTTGGTACATGTACGCTTAGCTTATCCGGTGTGCCCTGAGAACGAGATATGTGCAGCTCCTATCGGGATTTGTCGGCACAGCAGGTGGTCTTGCTGGTCTTGTTTTACCATTGTCGAAATGTCTTGTAATCGGGATTCCGAGACTGATCGGGTCTTCCTGGGAGAAGGAATATCCTTCATTGACCGTGAGAGCTTGTGATGGGCTAAGTTGGGACACCCCTGCAGGGTTTAAACTTTCGAAGCCGTGCCTGCGGTTATGTGGCAGATGGGAATTTGTTAATATTCTGTTGTAGATAACTTGACACTTGACTTAATTAAAATGCATCAACCGCGTGTGTTGCCGTGATGGGCTCTTTTCGGCGGAGTCCGGGAAGTGAACACGGTCTTGTGTTATGCTTGAACGTAAGTAGTTTCAGGGTCACTTCTTGATCGCTTCTAACTTCACGACCGTTGCGTTGCTTCTCTTCTCGCTCTCATTTGCGTATGTTAACCACCATATATGCTTAGTGCTTGTTGCAGCTCCACCTCATTACCCTATCCTACCCATAAGCTTAAATAGTCTTGATCTCGCGGGTGTAAGATTGCTGAGTCCTCATGACTCACGGATACTTCCAAACAGTTGCAGGTGCCGATGATACCAGTGCACGTGACGCAACCCAGCTCAAGTGGGAGCTCGGTGAAGATCTTGATCATTGTTTTTTTTCATTTCCTATTGATCAATAGTGGAGCCCAGTTGGGACGATTGAGGATCTAGCATTTGGGGTTGTCTTCTTTTATTTTGGTTCCATAGTCGAACCTTGATTGTATTCTGGATGATGTATGTTTAACTTGTTGTTTGTGTGAAGTGGCGATTGTAAGCCAACTCTTTATCTCATTCTTATTCGGTACATGGGATTGTGTGAAGATTACCCCACTTGTGACTAAACCACCATGCGGTTATGCCTCTAAGTCGTGCCTCGACACGTGGGAGATATAGCCGAATTGTGGGTGTTACAAGTCTCTTCCCAGAGATGATGGAGAGCGGGACGCCTCCTCCAACATCCTCGCCCAACAAGGCGGATGACTCTGAAGTGTCATTACGGAGGGTCCCTTTTGACCAACAAGTTACGCATGGGACAGAAGAGGCAGTACCCGAAGGTGGTGCACCGACCATCCGGGATTCCGGGGCTGATGATAACAGAGGTCCCGGACTGACTGGTTCGCAGCCGACAGTGATTCTGGAGACGGGTGAACAGATTCCTTCAAAGGATGATTGTGCTCCTGGAGCAGCTTCGGGAAACCCGGAGACTCCGGATATATTGCGGGACATGTTGCGGAAAGTATCTATCTCGGGGGAACAACGTACCTTGATGGGTACAGTGATTGAGAAGATTTCATCCGCGAAGAGCGGATTAAATGAAGCCTTCATAAGCCTACTGAAGGGCTTCGAGGTTTGTGACATAATGTTTTCAGCTATGTTTCATTTGCAAAGATGCGCCTGTGTATAGGTAGTAGCCCCTGATACTCGGGTTGGCTTCCACTAGCACTACAGGAATCAGCTACTTTGTCGTCCGCCATGGCGGGCAGCAAAGGCATGCCTTGCGAACGGCAAAGCCTTTGCTGTCAGCCAGCAGACGGCAAAACGTCCGGCTGAACGAGCTATGGCAAAGGGCACTTTGCCGTCTACTAGCGGACAGCAAAGCTGGCAGACGGCAAAGGCCTGCAGCAAGTTTAATTCTGTTTTTTCTTATATCAATTCATTTTCACAAAATCAAACACAGATATAGCATATCCAACACATATTACCAATAGTCGTGAACACATATATATCCAACACATATCCAACGCATGTTACCAATAGTAGGAAGTTTCATCCATACATATACATAGTTTCATCAATAGGTAGCAAGTTTCACAAAGTCAAAACAAAAACTAAAGACAAGCACTCCATATCTGAAATTACAAGAAATGACCTAAAACTAAATATCTATTTTCCTACAAACTATCTGATTACTAAAATCTTCTCTGGATCTTCTTCTTTTCTTCCAACCTGCATAATAAAAACACTAAGAAAGAGAGAATGGGTTAGGAGTAGAAACGTAGCATTTCACTTGGTGAAATGCAATGCTGTAGGAGCCAGCACTTGAGATCAAGACAATCTTAAATTAGTGTAAAGTTATCACCTTTTAACTCAGCATTTGTCTGCACGGCGTATCCACAAGAAAAAAATAGTGTAGGGCTTTTAGAGCAGAATTATATCAGAAACAATTAGCATACCATCACACTGATAAGAACTGTCAGCATGGCTGTTTTTTACCACTTACCGCTGAGCATTTGAGACAAATTGAAGATTCCGTGTATATGCAATACAGAGACCCCTAAGACAAAAGCTCACGGTTTCATTAAATTGCTCGTGCATGAATGGTTGGAAAACAGCAAGGCACAGACAACCATATATATGCTAGAAGTAGGCATCAGCCATTAGGTCCTGTAGCTAAAAGGTGCAGGATGCAGAGAAACAGCTACGGGTTTCCTTGTTATGGTATGTTACTTATTACTAATAGGTTTTCGTAGGAGTAGTACTGTACAATTCCTTTTTCTTTCTATTAGGGAGAATCCGTTTCCGTTTCAAACCATGCGTGATTCCTTTCGTTTGGCAATGCGTTATTTTACATGGGGGCACTGCCTGCTGAAGACTACTGTAACCATGTCGCCAGCTGCAGGACCACCTGATTTTTCTTTGAGCTTAGTTCTTGTTTCCAGGGGGATTCGAGTGCTGTCTTGCCTATTTCCCAAGTCAAAGCCTATAGTGTGTATTTAGTATTGGATGCGACTAACATCCAGCCAGTCAGACGTTAAGCATCAGATTCGGACGATAGATCCTAGCGTAACTAAATCACTTGTCTAACAAGCACATGTGCATGCAGTCCGCGTCCAGAGCATGCAGCCAACTCATGCATCATCTTGCCATCCATGCAAACCGCTGGTTAAATGTGCCTTATGAAAACAGGATGATGTCATCAAAAGATTCTCTTTATTCCGAAACTTCAAAATATTTTTTAGCTTAAACAGTTGGTCAAATTGAAAAACCGCTTTGACATAAGAAAATCGTCACGACGAGACCTTCGAAACTAGATCCCATGTTGATATATTCCGACAACTTTTTTTTCGGGGCAAAAGTTATCAAGCTCAGGCAAGTAAGTTGTCACGTCTATGGTACATAAATTACCGTCTTGTTTATATAGAAATTATCAGGGTATAAAAATGGTCAACCAACCTTCTCTCAACGTGCAAATGAAATAGAGGACATAATAGTTGATGTCATCATAGATTCCTCATATTTCAAAACTCCAACATATTTTGTAGCTCAAACCGTTTGTCTGATCTAAAATATATTTAACATAAAAGTTTTGTCGCAACTAGACCTTCGAAACTAGATCCCATATTGATATGTTCCAACAATTTTTTTGGCTTAAAAGTTACCACTTCTGGTCTAAGTAAGTTATCATGCATGTGCTACATATGTTATCATGTTGTTTACAGAGATATTACCAGGGCATAAACCTGGTTTCTCTAACCTTCTTATCAAGTCAGGTTAAAGTCACCGTAAGTTATCACGTATACATGTGTATAGTACGAAACCACAAAAGTTTTCGGGGATATGTTTTTAAACAACCCCCTCGCCACAGTTATCATGACCAAGGAACATAAAGTTACCATATCTGCGATGTGTGAGTTACCATGTTGTTCACACAAAAGTAACCAAGAGATATTTCATCAACCCCTCCCCTCCCCATGTCAATGTTATTAGGACCGAGGCACATAGGTTATCAGGTCTGCGATGTGTGAGTTACCATGCTATTCACAGAAAAGTTACCAGGGGATATTTCATCAACCACCCCAGCCCACAGAC
>NC_041390.1:407966630-408044095 GCF_002162155.2 Triticum dicoccoides | reverse complement strand
ACCGGGGTACATAAGTTATCAGGTTAGCGACAACCATGCTATTTCATCAACCCCTCCCCCTCCATATGCCAAAGTTATCCAAACCGACGCACATAAGTTATCAGATCTGTGATGTGTGAGTTACCATATTATTCACAAAAATGTTACCGGGGGTATATTTCATCAAGTCGGTATGTCAATTATCATTGTGCATATATTACCATGCGTTCTACATAGAAGTTATCATGGGTGTATAATCAACAATTTTAACCCTGTGCAAAAAATAGTTACCGCAGCTCAAACCGTCTGTTCATTTTAAAATCCATTTTTCACAAACAAAAAATCCATCTCGACGAGACCTTCGAAACTAGATCTCATGTTAGCATGTTTGACAACTTTTTTTCTCGGTCAAAAGTTATCATACATGAGCTAAGTAAGTTATCAACTCTATTATTCATATATTACCATGTTATTTACACATATATTACCGGAGTATATTTTCGACAACTTTTTTACGGGTCAAAGTTACCGTGATGTTTGTACTATCATGTATAGGATCCTGTATTAACATGTTATTTACATAGATGTTACTAGAGTATATTATTAGTAACTTTTTCCGCGGATCAATGTTATCATGGTGTTTCTACCTAAGTTATTATGTTCTAGGCGTATATTATCACGCTATTTACACAGAAGTTATCAGTGCTATGTTTTCAACTATTTTTTTTCACGGTCAAATTTACCGTGTGTTTGTACCTAAGTTATCAAGTCTAGGAACCTATATTATCATACTATTTACACAAATGACAGTGCTAACGTCCGATCGTTCCGTTTCTAATCAACATAACCGAACGACGCGGTTCCTGCTATTTCATTCCATCATAGCACGAGTGAACTTAGTTTAAATGATTTAAGTATGCATGCATACAGATGAGACAAAATAGCTGACATCAGCCATGATTCAATGGGTTAAAAAACTTTCTCCCCGGGTTAAAACTTAGGGCATCTCCAGTCGTTGGCCCTCCAGAACGCATAAAAATCGCCCCTAGGGGCGAGCCGGCGATACAATCGGCGCTGGGGGCGGTTTTGCGCCCAGTCGTCGCCCCCAGGCACCGAAATTGGCCCACTTTGCAGCCCAATTTCGGCGAATAAAGGGCCCATATGGGCGAGAATAGGCCCATATTCGGCGTGGTTTCGCCGTGTCTCGGCGTTCAATTATCAACCCAATTATTTCTTATCACATATTTCATCACAAAAAAATCAAATACTTCAACAAAATAGTACAACAACAAATAGTTCAATACAAATTATATAGTTCAACAAATAAAAACTCGTATTTCATCACACGGCGTCCCCCTTGAGCCTCCATATGTGCTCAATCAGATCTTTCTGCAGTTGATGATGCACCTGTGGGTCTCGAATCTCCTGACGCATACTGAGATAGGCAGTCCAAGTTGCCGGTAGATGGTGATCAACTTCGGCTAGAGGACCCTGCCTGTAGTATGGTTCAGTGTCAAACACTGGGTCTTCTTGCTCGCTCTCGATGATCATGTTGTGCAAGATGACACGACAAGTCATAATCTCCCACATTTGATCTTTGGACCAGGTCTGAGCGGGGTACCGAACAACAGCGAATCGAGATTGGGGCACACCAAATGCCCGCTCGACATCCTTCCTGCAAGCCTCCTGAACTTTCACAAACCAGGCGTTCTTGCCTCCTGTCGCAGGGTTTGAGATCGTCTTCACAAATGTCGACCATCTCGGATAGATGCCATCTGCTAGGTAGTACCCCTTGTTGTATTGGTGCCCATTGATCTCGAAGTTCACCGGAGGAGAATGGCCCTCAACGAGCTTGGCAAAAACAGGAGAGCACTGCAGCATGTTGATGTCATTGTGAGTTCCTGGCATACCAAAGAAGGAGTGCCAAATCCAGAGGTCCTGTGTGGCTACCGCCTCAAGCACCACACTGCAACCGCCTTTGGCGCCTTTGTACATCCCCTGCCAACCAAATGGGCAATTCTTCCATTTCCAATGCATGTAGTCGATGCTTCCAAGCATCCCAGGAAATCCTCTTACTGCATTCTGGGCTAGGATCCGAGCAGTGTCTTCCGCATTGGGTGTTCTCAAGTATTGTGGCCCAAACACTGCCACCACTGCCCGACAGAACTTGTAGAAACACTCTATGCTGGTGGACTCGGCCATGCGCCCATAGTCGTCGAGTGAATCACTGGGAGCTCCATATGCAAGCATCCTCATCGTGTCGTGCACTTCTGGATGGAGGTGAATCCAAGAGCGCCAGTGCAATCCATCTTGCACTTGAAGTAGTTGTCAAACTTCCGGATGGAATTCACAATCCTAAGGAAGAGCTTTCGTCTCATCCGATAACGGCGCCGAAATGTTTTCTCGCCATGAACTGGAGCATTCATAATGGGAATGGGCCGATCCGGCCCTGGCCCCGGCCCCGGCCCCGTGGCCCCAAGGTCAAAATGTGAGGCCACGGGCCGGCCCATTTCATCAGAATTTTGTGGCCCCATTGACCCATTGGGTACATGAGGCCGACCCAGAATTTAGCAAATGTTTCTAAAATGGCAAGATCATGAGATTACATGTTTCAAAGAGCATCAAGCAAAAGACCTCAATCCAACAGATTCGAACAAGACCAAAAGATTACAAGTTTCAAAGAACGTCAAGCTAATGACCTCAATCCAACAGACTCATACAAGATCAAAATATTACAAGTTCAACATGCTAATCTTTTCACATCCAGTAGGTTATAGAGAAAGCTGACATATCTTTGCTTCACCATCTGCTTGACCTTTAACATCAATTGCTCCAACAAGCATCAGTCCTCGATATCTGTATTTGCAAAGAAATGTTACAAGAGTAATTCTATGCACATCAACTAAATAGTATATTTATCCACAAAAAAACTAAATAATATATTTATGAACAGAGGAATATTCTTAGTAGCAAAGGCGTGTTCCAGAAAACCAATTCATGATCAGGTTTGCAAGAAAATACACTTCTAAATATCCATTATACACTACCCGTCATCCACTCCGCAACATATTCTAATCAAGTTACTGTAGTTAGCAATGCATATTTTTAATATAGTTTGGCGATTGAAAAAATGAATCTAAACTACACATTCATATCTGAGAGAAAAAAGAAATATATATTAGAGATCAACTATAATTTGGGGAAACCAAAAATAAAAGCACTAGTTTTGTGTGTAAAACACTCTATATACTCATCTACATGTTTGGGTTGCATCTTGCAAATAGTTCCCTGGAACAAACTGTAGATATGAAATCCCTAAATAAAAAGCAGACTTCATACTAAGTGTACTTTCATATACATGGCACTATATACATCAGAAGGTTTCTCATACCTTGTAAGTCCATTATAATATCATGAACTGAAGCCAAGCTACGTTGAGTATTAGCTGCAGAAAAAAAAGAAACTTGTAAACTTGAAGCATTAATAAGAAACAAAGAAGAAACTTGTGTCGTATGGCTTTACCGTTGGCCCTTATCCAATCTTGTAAACAAACAAGAGCTTCAAGTGTCGTTGCGGTCATTCGACTTCAAAAATCTGATAGGACTCTCTTCCCTGTGCTGAAGGCGGACTCGGATGCCACCGCAGAGGAAGGAGCCGCCAAGATATCAGCTGCCATGCGACTCAGCGTTGGGTATTCACCGAAGTTCGTCTGCCACCATGTAAGGATATTGAATTGATCACTTCGACGGATGGGTACCTTTGACAAGTACGAATCAAGTTCGGTACAATCCAAATTTGTTGATCGAGCAGTGAGGGTGACATGTTGGTCCCAATCAGCCATAGGATCTTCACCACTTACAGCCATGTCATCATCACCTCCTTGTGACATGGGATCTGAACCATTGTCATTCAATTGGAGGTATTCCTTGAACAATCCTTGGAACGCATTTTTTATTTTAGCAATCATTGCTGCAGCTTCGTTCCCAAACTCTAGGCCAAATCAGAACTCAATATATTTCAACTTGAATTGTGGGTCCAAAATCACTGGAATACAAAGGCTCAACCATGTCATCTTCCAATACCTTCTAAATTTTCTATTCATATATTTGACCATTGTGCCCATCTCAGAATCCTCTTCATAATGTTGTTGCTCTAAGGTCAGCTTCACTTTCCACATTTCATGGAAATACAAGTTAGCAGTTGGATATTTTGTGCCGGATATCACATTAGTGGCTTCATAAAATACCTTCAGTAGCCTGCAAACATCTTCAGCATTTTCCCAATCCTCAAAAGATGGCTTGAAGGTATATTGTTTATCTTGAATGGACAAAGAGTCAAACACTCCACGATACTCTTTTGCTATATCAATCATCATGTAGGTTGAGTTCCAGCGAGTTGGAACATCAAGACTTGGAGTTCTCCCACATGATACACCATGTTGCTCAACAATTTCTTGAAATTTTTCCTTTCGACTTGGTGAGCTTCGAATATATTTCACAGTTTCACGTATCATGTTGATCACTGGACCAAGGAAGTTCAGTCCTGCTTGACATATCAGATTTATGATATGGGCGGCACAACGTTGGTGAAACAACTTGCCACCACCAGGTAAGATCTTCTTAAGCAGGAGATGTGCCTTTAATAGCTTCATCATTGCACCATTGTTCGATGCATTGTCTAGCGTCACAGCAAAGAGATTATCTTCAATGTTCCACTCTCTTATGAAATTCACCATGACATTGAACATTGCAGCTTCTGTGTGCGGCGTCTCCATAGCTGCAAATTTCACTATCCTCTTTTGTTGCTTCCACTCCTCATCAATGAAGTGAGCTGTGATGCAAATGTACCCCAATGTCTAATTTGATGTCCATAGGTCCGTAGTCAAAGAAATCTTGGATTTGGAGTTTTGGAACATCCTTTGCAAAATTCTCTTCTCTTCCTTAAATGCTTTCATGCAGTCCTCCTTCACAGTTTTTCTGCATATCATCTTGAAGCTAGGATTTAGACTAGAGACAAATCTTCTAGATCCATCGTACTCCACCAATGAGAATGCCAATTCATGCAACACTATCATCCTCATCAGCTCTCGGCGTGCTAATGCCTGATTAAAGGTCCAAAGCCCCATTGCAACTCCATCAGGACTCACGATAGAAGCACTCAGCGGTCCAGAAACTCTAAGAACCTTCTTCCTTTCCCTGCATCTCTTCAAATGTTTGCGCAATGAACTTGTTCCATGTTTACGCTCAGCACAAATATTCCTTGCACAGTGTTTGCACTCAGCAGCTACAACAATGCCATCAACACGGATAGGCTCATATTCCTTCCACACTTTCGACAAAAACTTTCTTCCCGGTTCAGAAAACAATCCCATGTCAATGATCTCAACCTCTCCCTCTTCATCCACATTATCTCCCTCTTCTTCTTCTTCATCATCATCATCATCTTCTTCTCCTTCCTCTTCTTCTTCATAGTCAACATCTTCTTCATCAGCCTCATCTTCTTCAAAATCAACCATACGAGTGTCTTGTGAACGTCCTGCTGAGCAAAGGGCACGAGTGTTAACATTACAATTACGAGTATTTTTTATTTTAGCAACCATTAATTTGCATCCCTAGAAAAAGAAAGATTAACAATACTCACCATGATAAGCTCTACAGATGTCTATCGAAGAAGGAGACACCCCTGGGGGTGGTTGAGCCCTTCTCATTGTCGCACCGGATATCAACGATGAACCACCACTTTGGTATGCCTCATGGTCCCCTTCTTCCTCTTCCATTTTTCTGATCAGAGGGAAATATATGAACATTAGAGAGCATTAACTTTCAAAATCAACAGCAGATGCATGCAGATAAGAAACCAAACAGTTTAGTTTACGGTCTAATCACTGTCGGCAAAGCATCCCATTGAGCAACACTACAAAACCAGTGAGGAAATCGCTGCCAGTAAAGCATCCCCTGAACTGACACTAAAAAATGCTGGACTTGTCGATGGATCAGCTACACTGATATGCATATACGCAAACTCAACCTGGCAGCTAGCCCAAGAAAAAGAAGTCACAGGACCCTATATCACATAAAAACTAAGCATCAACTACATCTTCTAACCACTGTTGCTTCGAATGCAGCATGCCCACAACACCTAGCTTGTCAGGCAACAAATTAGGAGAACACCACACCAAACGGCCATTCGAGGAATAGAAGAAACTCACAGTTGGACATATGCACTACTCCAGGAAGGTTTTTCGTGAGCATCATCAACATATGCACTACTCCATCCTATCAGCAAAGTAAAATTTGCCGATTCAACAAAAAAACAGAGTAAAATTGTTTCACAGGACAACTATTTCTGGTTTATTTAGTAACCAACAGCAGGAAGTAACACTAACTACTTTTCCTCGGATCAGAGGATCGAAAGGCTAAACTGCAGATAAACTGCTGCACAAAAAAGAAAGTGGCATGCTGCACAAAAAAGAAAACTGCTGCTGAATGCTAAACTGCAGCTACACAGGAGCTCAACTGAAGCACTATTTCTTCTTGAGAACAATCAAACAAGTCCCATGCTGAACAATCAAACAGTCTATTTTTGAGTGTTGACTATTTATTCCAAGCTCCAACTACTGAAACAATTGCAGACAACGCAGAGAGTGCCAGCAAGACCAAGAACCTAAACTAGACCAGTAATTGCAGCTGCGCTGGGACAGGGAGGAAGCCGGCAAGAGTCTCACCTGCGTGATGATGACAATGAGGACGGCGACCGGAATGGCGAGGTAGATGGTGGACGGGACCGCAGGTCAGCGAGCTCGACGGCGACCAAGACGACGAACGAGATGCGGGAGGAACGCCGGCGGCAGCAGGGCAGCAAAGATGTTCAGGGGCAGCCATCGGCGAAGTAGTCGGAGTAGAGCATGCAGTAGCCTTCGAGACGATCCTGGTTCTTTACTTTCACCCGCCCCGGCGCCGAGCCACCTCGCCGTGGCTTTTCATTGCTCGCCAGCAGCTGGGCAAGGGCGGCGAGCACCATGAGATGCTCTTCTTCCTGGACGCCGGCCACGGCTTCCTCCTCCAGCAGTGCGACGAGCTCTTCCTCCTCATCCGAGTCCATCGCCGAGACAGGCAAAACGCCGAACACCTTGCGCTCGGTGGGCGTGTACCCGCCGCTAAACCGCGCCTCCGCGGCCGGAAACGGCGGTCGGAAATGCCCAGCTGCTGTGGGAGGGGCTGCCGCGGCGAAGCGCTGCTATTTTCTGGCGGGGAATGGCTATCTAGTGGAGTAGGGCGGCGGCCGTCGCCGGGATATAGCTAGTGGTGGCCGAGGGCGCGGGGGGTGCGAGGCGAGTCGGGGGAAGAAAACCTTGACTTTTCCCCTGTCGGTGTGGGCCAGGCGTGCTTTTCCCAAGCGCCGGAGCCCCCAACTGCTCCCCAGCACGCCGTGTTCGGCCTGTGACCGCCGGGCGGAAAAAAGGTCCGAACCGGCGATTTTCGGCGTCCTGGGGGCGCGACTGGGTCGTTTTTTCGGCGCCGGCACCGAAAAAGTGGCCTGGGGGGCCTGTTGGGGGCGCGGCTGGAGATGCTCTTAGAGCAACTCCAACGGGGTGACCCATTTCGTCTGCGGGCGTCCGTTTGGGTCGGCGCGGACACAAAAGTCGGCCCAACGCGCCGTCCCAAACGGACGCGCGCCCGCTTTTCGTCCGCGGGTAACCCATTTTCAGTCCATTTTTGAGCCGGATTTGCATCGGCACGGACACGAGACGGACGCGCGCGTGTGCTCGCCTTCTCCTCCCCCATCCAACAGCAAACTCTCGCCCGCCTCCTTCGTCGCCAACGCCTCCGCCCATTTTTTCCGATGACTCTGTCAGCCGCCGGTGCCACATCAGATTTTTTGTCTCCGTAGAAGACTTAGCACCTGTATGAGGTGGAGCATTGGGAGGAGCCTAGTAAACCAAATTGCTCTTGCATCGACATTAGTGAGATCAGCTGGCGGTAATAAATGTGCATGTTTAGCCCATTGCCTAACTCCCCTCCCCGCATATAACATTTCTCTCCTTCTCCATTAAATGAGCTTGTCTCTATAAAAAATGGTATCTGCCTATACAGTACTAGTACATGTGAACAGTGTACCTACTAGCTAGCTAGTAGTACTAGCCATGCATGCTGCCAGCTGCTGCTGCATGTTAGACTAGCCATAGTGGGTAGTAACTTAGCAGTAACATAGATTCCAACTCAGCAGATTTGCATACGTGGCAATGATTTAATGAGGAGAGAGAGTATAGCAGTAACATAGCTGGTTACCGTAACTTCGCGCTTGGTCCCACAATTTTTTAATGCAAATCGATCCACTGCGGCGTCCCCATCGCGAAGGAAAATTCCCCACCGCTCCATCCTCTTCCTCCCTGCCGCCTCCATCCTCTCCCTCCCTGCCGCCTCCATCTCCCTCGCCCCGCTCTCCGTCTTGCCGCACGGCGGCAGCACTGGCCGGCGACACGAGTCCACCTGAATCATGGCCAAGTCTGGTGCCCGTAAGGAGGCGGCACCAGTCCGGTCATCAGCGACCTCTCCATCGCAGCAGCACATCCCCGGCACCCCGGCAAGCTCGTGCGCCAACCGCTGGCCACAACAACTCTTCTACCCCGGCGCTCCGACGAGCTCGTCCGCTAGCCCCTCCACACCACCGTACATGTACGTCCCTCTCATGGAATCCTCTACTGCAAACCCTACATGGTATAAATTTCTGCTTTTAATTCAATCTTCGCCAATTGCAATTCCTTTAGCTCGAATACCTGATTCAGCGTGTGTAGATCTTCAGGGAATTTCTGTACTGCCAAGTCTTTACTCACATCTAAGTCTGAATTTCTAAGTCTGATTTAGCGTGTGTAGGTGTGGCCTGAATTACCAAAACCGTGACCTTCAGTTGACATCCTTTTGCTTTTGCTTTCTTCATTGAACAAGTGATATCACATCGAGACACTAGTTAGGACATGCTTTTTGAACAAAGGATTGATTATGCTTCATATATAGCAGAAACAGTAGGATTATCCTACTGCAGTTTTATTAAGATAAGTATTTACAAGTTAGACTTTGATAGAAAGAGGAATAAGTTATGTACCTGACCAAATACAATCATTTCGAACAGTCCAAATACTCCAGATCACCAAAATAGATGTGTTCTGTGTTAAGTCTATCTCTTACAGTAGCCTAAAAAATATCTTGTTTAAGTCTGTTTCTGACCAAATCCAGTTGCATACCTCATGAATTTGTTTAGTGCGCTTGATAATTTAATATTTACAATACTTCTGTTAGAGAGATGAGGTGTTGTACAAAATTTCGTTGCTACTGTACTATGCTCATGACTTCTGATATTTGTAACAGGAGGCCAATGTACCCCCTGCACCTGAAGACTTGCTAAGTTTTGGACAATTCCCTCCAATGCATAATTATAATTTTCAACCTCCGCAAGTGCAGCATCCTGTACAAGGGCACCAAAATATGGATACCAATCAACCGGCTGATGGTTCCGATGATGAAGCTGAAGCAAGTATCATTGATCCTTCCTCCCTCTACACACTAGATCACTACCTTGTCCAGATGGACATGTTAGACTCATTCGCCAAGGAGATCGCAATGGAAGTGAAGGAAAGCCTTGACGCTCAAGGAAGATCAAGCAGAAGTGGTCCGAGGATTTACGTGAACAGGCCACGTGAAGAAGTTGCTGAGAAATTGGTACGCGGCTATTTCTGTGATGATCCTACCTACAAGAAGAAGGTATTTCGTAGAAGATTTCAGATGAGAAGGCCCCTTTTCGAGCGTATCGTACATGCACTAGGAGAGTGGTCTCCAGAGTTCACGCAAAGGAAAGATGCTCTTGACCGTGATGGACTATCTCCATTGCAGAAATGCACATCAGCTATTCGCCAATTGGCATATGGTTCGCCAATTGGCATATGGTACTCCCGCTGACGCTCTCGATGAGTACCTGAAGATTGCCGAGTGCACATCAATTAAGTGCTTAAAGCTGTTCGTCAAAGGCGTGATTCATATATTTGGTGATGAGTATATGCGAAAACCCAATGTCAACGATGTGCAGCGCTTACTTGATATTGGAGAGAGTCGTGGGTTTCCTGGCATGTTAGGAAGCCTCGACTGTATGCACTGGCATTGGGACAAATGTCCCATAGAGTGGAAGGGACAATTCACCAGTGGGTATAAAGGCGTCCCTACTCTTATTCTAGAGGCGGTTGCTTCTCAGGATCTTTGGATATGGCATGCATTTTTTGGTGTTGCTGGATCCAACAATGACATCAACATGCTTAATCAATCGACGTTGTTCCTTGAGCAACTGAAAGGGAAGGCTCCTCGAGTGAACTATAATGTCAACGAGAAGGAATATCAACTTGGTTATTACCTTGTAGATGGAATATACCCAGAGTGGGCAGCATTCGTGAAGTCGATACCGATGGCTCAAACGGAAAAACAGAGGTTGTTTGCTAAACATCAAGAAGGTGCAAGGAAGGATGTGGAACGTGCATTTGGTGTGCTCCAGACGCGATGGTCTATTTTACGGCGCCCGGCACGTTTATATGACCGGGGCGATCTCCATCATATTATGTTAGCCTGCATCATTCTACACAACATGATAGTTGAGGATGAAAAAGAAGAGGCGGGGAATATGCTTGATTTGAATGAGGAAGCAGGCTCATCAATTGTTTTTCCATCAGTATTTACTCATGGTGACATGCCAATATTTGTCGAGGTACTTCAAAGAGATGCTAGAATTCGTAATCGTCCGATGCATAAGGCTCTAAAAAATGATTTGATTGAGCATATATGGAGAAAGTTTGGGCGACGATAGATTATATTCGAGACTTGATCCATGTTGGCACTTATTATTGAGTAACATAGAGCATAAGGCTCTAAACATGTTTTATATATTTTAATTATATTATATTGGCACTTATTATTTATTATGTGTCCGTTCGAATTTGTGTTCTTGTATTTATATATGGGTACTGGCAAACAAAACTTCATATTGATACATGCCACATATAGATCACAAAGTTGAAGTACTAGTATAGATCCCACAAAACAATAAATGAAAATCTCAAGTTACTACCTCTATGTTACTACCCACTATAGAGGTAGTAATAGACTAATAACATATGCATGTTACTACTCTATGTTACTACCCACTATGGCTAGTCTTATGCCGCTGCTCCTTTTTTTCTACTACACACTGGTAACGTGTAGCATCGGTAGACTTATTCACATGGAGAGAGAGGGGGATGGATAAGGACAACACGTAGAAACGGGCAGGCAGACAGCGACATGGTGGGGTAGGACCGCCGCCCGATCAGGATCCAACGTCGTATGATTTCGTTTGGATCTGTTGCAAACGGACAGTCGGCAGGAAAATAGCTTTTGCCTTTAGTATTTACGACTACAGGGTGAAACCAGCCTATTAGTAAGCCGAATGAACTGAGGCCATTTTCCTAAACCTGAATATAAACAAAGGTGGGGAACACAAACAGAGGTTGGTGAAACCGCCTCGGTCCCAATGAGATAAGACGACGTACCGTCGAGGAGAAATTCCAAAGGGTGAACCGAAGCAGCGTGAACACTAGCACCACTCGTTGATCCTTGTGGTGCTTTTCTAGTTGAAGAATCTGCATCAGGCAATCACGTGAGTCTGCTGCCATACTAAAGGCAAAATTCATCAGCAAAGGCAGCGACCAGCAAGCAAAGCCTAGTGAGAGATTGGATGACTAATAGAGAGAAACATTTTCTTCATCAGCCAAGAAAACAGAACAAGAAACATTTGTCAACCAAGTTCAGAGGAACAGAGTATGTTCATATTCTTGCAAAAAGGATGCTATAAATTATCAAGGCTACCTATCAGCATCACCGATGATCGCTAGATTTTTTTACCCATGATCGCTAGTTGAATATATCAGGGCAATATTTGTACAAACTCGTGGAAAGCTACAGCAAACAACATCACTGAAATTTACAAGAGTTTTTCTATTTCCAACTGATTCGGGAGGAATCCGTACTTGGCACTTTGAATCGGTGTAAATGTGTACTCCCTCCGTCCAAAATAGGTGATATGACAATACCAGCCGCAACTTATTTTCACCCAGAAGGAAAATGACCGGCCGAGGCTTATAACTTAAACCGACCAATAGTGTAAATAAGGATACAATTGTAAACATTACAGGCCTAATATGGTGAACCAACCATATGGAACAAGCCTACCCGCTGTGTAGCTAAAATTTAAAGAAAAAAGTGCCTAGCAAGCACGCGGATAAGAAGGAAATGTAGCTTATTATCTGCATTAAACTATGAACTTTCCTAGTAAAAAATAAAATACGTCAAAGGCGAGATGTCAGCGGCAAATCTACGGAAAGTAGTAGAATTTTACGGCGATTTAGTACCTCTTTTCTCAGGGAGTTTTGAGCGCCCCTCCCGGGATGTACCTCCTTACTCAAATCGCTCTTCACCTTAGCCTTCAAACCTTCCTGGTAAACAGAAGCAGCACAGGGTCGCTCAAAATCAAAGAAACTGCTGAAACACTAGCAGCAGCGGCGCCGCTTTCGTGGGTGCCCCAACTCGGAACGCAGTCGGCGGCGGCGGTCGCAGCAGCGGTGCAGAATCCGGGGCGAGCATGGGCTTGGCCGGCGCTGCTCCGGCGAGGGGCGTCACTCCGGCGAGGAGGAGGCCCGTGCGGCGAGGAGGAGGCCGGATCCGGAGTGGCCGAACCTCCCGGGGCGGCGGCGGAGAAGCGGGGACGCGGGCGGGGAGCAGAGGAGCTCGGTGCTCGGCTCCCATGGCAGCGGCGGATCTCGAGGTCGGGGCGACCGGCGACGAGGCTTCCGCGGCGAGGCGGCGAGCTTGTGGGGAGGTGGCGACGCATGACGTGGCGGGGCTCCTCGGGTCCGGTGATGTGGCGGCGCGCACCGGCGGGCGGAGGCGAGGTGGCGCAGCGGGGCGGAGGCGAGGTGGCGCGGCGGCGCGGGGTCGAGGGAGGCGGGGTCGGGCGGCGCTCGGCTGTGGGGCAGGCGTCGCCGGCCTTCTTGCCGGGGCAGGCGGCATCGACGGACACCCCGTACGCCTGCAGGGCCTGGAGCAAGGGAGAGGGAGAGACGAGCGGGAGAGAGAGAGAGGGGTGAGGCGGAGAGGAGAGGGGCGGAGAGACACGGGATAGAGATAGAGGAGGTGTGGGGGCAACGGTTCACCCGGAAAAAAAAATAGCCCCACCTCTTTATCGTCTGTCAAAGATTATTTGCCATCTGAGGTGAGTTGGACCGTTGCAGTGTACTGGCATTCAGTGGACCCACCAACACCTCTTTGCCGTCCGCTGGCAGATGGCAAAGTTTTTTGTCGTCTGCCAGCAGACGACAAAGAAATGACAGATGACAAAGACCTTCTTTGTCGTCTGCCAGTTCTTTGTCGTTTGCTGTTTGGTAGCTGATGGCTGATGACCCACAAGTATAGGGGATCTATCGTAATCCTTTCGATAACTAAGAGTGTCGAACCCAACGAGGAGCAAAAAGAAATGATAAGCGGTTTTCAGTAAGGTATTCTCTGCAAGCACTGAAATTATAGGTAACAGATAGTTTTGTGATAAGATAATTTATAACGAGCAACAAGTAACAAAAATAAATAAAGTGCAGCAAGGTGGCCCAATTCTTTTTGTAGCAAAGGACAAGCCTGGAAAAATTCTTATATACAGAAAAGCGCTCCCGAGGACACATGGGAATTATCGTCAAGCTTGGTTTCATCACGATCATATGATTCGCGTTCGGTGCTTTGATAATCTGATACGTGGGTGGACCGGTGCTTGAGTGTTGTCCTTACTTGGACAAACATCCCACTTATGATCAACCTCTATTGCAAGCATCCGCAACTACAACAAAAGTGTTAATGTAAACCTAACCATAGCATGAAACATGTGGATCCAAATCAGCCCCTTACGAAGCAACGCATAAACTATGGTTTAAGCTTCTGTCACTCTAGCAACCCATCATCTACTTATTACTTCTCAATGCCTTCCTCTAGGCCCAAATAATGGTGAAGTGTCATGTAATCGACGTTCACATAACACCACTAAAGGAGAGACAACATACATCTCCTCAAAATATCGAACGAATACCAAATTCATATGACTACTAATAGCAAGACTTCTCCCATGTCCTCAGGACAAACGTAACTACTCACAAAGCATATTCATATTTATAATCATAGGGGTATTAATATGCATATAGGATCTGAACATATCATCTTCCACCAAATAAACCAACTAGCATCAACTACAAGGAGTAATCAATACTACTAGCAACCCATAGGTACCAATCCCAGACTTAGAGACAAGAATTGAATACAAGAGATGAACTAGGGTTTGAGAGGAGATGGTGCTGGTGAACATGTTGATGGAGATTGACCCCCTCCCGATAAGAGGATCGTTGGTGATGACGATGGCGATGATTTCCCCCTCCCGGAGGGAAGTTTCCCCGGTAGAACAGATCCGCCATAGTCCTAGATTGGTTCCGCCAAGGTTTCGCCTCGTGGCGGCGGAGTCTCATCCCGAACGCTTGCTTATGATTTTTTTCCTCATCGAAAGACTCCATATAGCAGAAGATGGGTATTAGAGGGCCATCAGGGGGCCCACGAGGCAGGGGGCGTGCCTAGGGGGGTAGGGCGCGCCCCCACCCTCGTGGACAGGGTGTGGCCCCCCTTTGGAACTTCTTGCGCTCAGTATTTTTATATATTCTAAAAATGACTTCCGTGAAGTTTCAGGACTTTTGGAGCTGTGCAGAATAGGTCTCTAATATTTGCTCCTTTTCCAGCCCAGAATCCCAGCTGCCGGCATTCTCCCTCTTTATGTAAAACTTGTAAAATAAGAGAGAATTGGCATAAGTATTGTGACATAATGTGTAATAACAACCCATAACGCAATAAATATCGATATAAAAGCATGATGCAAAATGGACGTATCAACTCCCCCAAGCTTAGTCCTCGCTTGTCCTCAAGCGAAAACCGAAATCGAAAAATATGTCCACATGTTTAGAGATAGAGGTGTCAATAAAAATAAAATATGGACATGAGGGCATCATGATCATTCTTAGAACAACAACTTATAGAATTCTTGTCATATGATCTCTTATGCTAGAGTAACAATTAAATCACAATTTCAAGTATGAATCATAAACTTCATTGAAAACTAACAAACTATAATCTCAGTCATTGGAGCAATTGCAATTTATCATAACATAGGAAAGAGTCAATATAAGAGCTTTTCAGCAAGTCCACATACTCAACTATCATATAGTCTTTCACAATTGCTAACACTCACGCAATACTTATGGGTATGGAGTTTTAATCGGATACAGAGAAAGATAGGGGCTTATAGTTTTGCCTCCCAACATTTTACCTCAAGGGTAATGTCAACAATAATAGTTCATGAAAACTCACATCCAATTAGCCATATATACCAGAATCTTTCCAACATGTTGTGCTTGCCAAAAGATAAAATGCAAAAAGGAAGGGTGAAGATCACCATGACTCTTATGCAAGGTAGGAGATAAAAGTAAAAGATAGGCCCTTCGCAGAGGGAAACAGAGGTTGTCATGCGCTTTTATGGTTGGATGCACAAAATCTTAATGCGAAAGAACGTCACTTTATATTGCCACTTGTGATATGGACCTTTATTATGAAGTCCGTCGCTTTCATTTCTTCCGTATCACACGATCGTATAAAGCTTATTTTCTCCCACACTAATAAGTCATACATATTTAGAAGGCAATTTTTATTACTTGCACAGATGACAACTTACTTGAGGGATCTTACTCAATCCATAGGTAGGTATGGTGGACTCTCATGGCAAAACTGGTTTAAGGGTGTTTGGAAGCACAAGTAGTATCACTACTTGGTGCAAAGAATTTGGCTAGCATGAGGGGGAAAGGCAAGCTCAATCATGTTGGATAATCCCATGACAATATAATTTATCTCAAATGTAAGAAAACATAACTCATTACGTTGTCTTCCTTGTCCAACGTCAACTATTTAGCATGTCATATTTTAATGAGTGCTCACAATCATAAAAGATGTCCAAGATAGTGTATTTATATGTGAAGCCCTCTCTTTCTTTATTACTTCCTATTAATTGTAAGGATGACCAAAACTATGTTTGTCAACTCTCAACAACTTTTATTCATCATACTCTTTCTATGTGAGCTCATTACTCTCCATAAGATCCAATTGATCTTTTTTATTCTTTTTATTTCTTCTCTTTTATTTTATTCCCTCAAGATCATAGCAAAATCATCAAGCCCTTGACTCAACACTAATCTTTATTATATATAACTCATGGACTCGATTACATAGAAGGATCATAAAGCAAAACTCAAAACTAGATCATACTAAAAACTTTTATTCTACTAGATCAAAATATTATCAAAAGGATCGAACTAAGAAAAACGGTAAAGTTAGAAGTGATGGTGATACAATACCGGGGCACTCCCCCAAGCTTGGCAATTGCCAAGGGGAGTGCCCATACCCATGTGATTATATCTCCTTTTTTGTTGGTGAAGAGGGTGGTGGTGATGATGGATAGTCGCACATCGAGCGTAGGAGGTCTTCTAACTTGCGGATAATGCCTTTGAGTGCGATGATATGCTCCTTCAACAAAATATTTTCACGTATGAGATACTTATTTTGTATACGAGCTAACTCAGTCATCTTGAAAGCTTCGATCTCAGTTGGGGTAAGAAGATTGTGATCAAGTTGAAGGATGTCTTCTGTTGCCGGAACTTGGTCCTCCGTGGCCTTCTTGATCCCTTCATCCTTGTTGCTCTCCATGGGTTCTTCTCTCTTCAGCTCTATCTTCATTAGCCAAGCATCGTTGCCCTCATTGTTGGAGGAGGAGGGAGACGACATGATGCTTGGCTTTGATAACCTGGCAGAAAACAGCTCAAAACAAGAACAGGAGATTTTTACGTGATACAGTGGTTAAAACCTTCGGGAGATTATATAATGATTTTTACCGACCAAAATACGTAACGTGCAAGAAAACGGAGTCCAGAGAGCACTTGAGGTGCCCACGAGGCAGGGGGCGCGCCCTCCACCCTCGTGGAGCCCTCGTGTCCTCCCCGGACTGCTTCTTATTTTTCTATTTTTCTAAATATTCCAAAACGGAGAAAATTGCCATTAGAACTATTTTGGAGTTGGTTTACTTACCGCACCACATACCTATTTCTTTTCGGAGTCTGAAACGTTCCGGAAAGTGTCCCTTATGTATTCCTCCGGGGTTACGGTTTCAATAACATTGGTTTCAACATTTATAGGATTACCTGAGATATAATGTTTGATTCTTTGACCGTTCACCACCTTTGGATTTGTGCCTTCGAAGTTGTTGATTTTTATGGCACCGGAATGATAGACCTCCTCGATAACGTAAGGACCTTCCCATTTAGAGAGAAGCTTTCCTGCAAAAAATCTTAAACGAGAGTTGTATAGCAATACATAATCACCTACATTAAACTCACGCTTTTGTATTCTTTTGTCATGCCATCTTTTAACCTTTTCTTTAAACAATTTGGCATTCTCATAGGCTTGGGTTCTCCATTCATCAAGTGAGTTGATGTCAAATAACCTTTTCTCACCGGCAAGTTTGAAATCATAATTGAGCTCTTTAATAGCCCAATAAGCCTTATGTTCTAGTTCGAGAGGTAAATGACATGCTTTACCATAAACCATTTTATACGGAGACATACCTGTCGGTGTCAAAAACCGGCGGATCTCGGGTAGGGGGTCCCGGACTATGCGTCTAGGCGGATGGTAACAGGAGACAAGGGACACAATGTTTTTACCGAGGTTCGGGCCCTCTCGATGGAGGTAAAACCCTACTCCTGCTTGATTAATATTGATGATATGGGTAGTACAAGAGTAGATCTACCACGAGATCAAAGAGGCTAAACCCTAGAAGCTAGCCTATGGTATGATTGTTCTTCGTCCTATGGACTAAAACCCTCCGGTTTATATAGACACCGGAGAGGGCTAGGGTTACACAGAGTCGGTTATAATGGGAGGAGATCTACATATACATATTGCCAAGCTTGCCTTCCACGCCAAGGAAAGTCCCATCCGGACACGGGACGAAGTCTTCAATCTTGTATCTTCATAGTCCGAGAGTCCATCCAAAGGTTATAGTCCGGCTATCCGGACACCCCCTAATCCAGGACTCACTCAGTAGCCCCTGAACCAGGCTTCAATGACGACGAGTCCGGCGCGCAGATTGTCTTCGGCATTGCAAGGCGGGTTCCTCCTCCGCATATTTCATAGAAGATTTTGAACACAAGGATAGTGTCCGGCTCTGCAAAATAAGTTCCACATACTGCCATAGAGAGAATAGTATTTACACAAATCTAACCTGCTGGCGTATTCCGTAGCATGACATCACACCACGACCAAGCCTTTATTCGAATCGTTTTTACTGTCCCACCTCAGCGCGTTTAGCGAGGCGGTTTCCTTGGCACGTCTTGTCGAAGCAGAGATCGTGTCCCCTTATTCCGGGATTCTCATCAATACGGGCGTGGGTAACCCAACCGCGCCATTGATTACGGCGCTTGGGAGATAAGCAAGTTTTACCAGGCTAGTGGGGACACGCAGTTTCGTCCGCCCATATAAGGGGATAAGGATCCACCTTTTCATCCACGCCTTCTTCCTCCTTTGCTCATCCATTTTCGCGCACTCGAGCTCCAGCTCCCAAGTCCGCATTCCCCACCTCAACCTTCTCCAGCCATGTCCGGAGCGGGAGGCAAGTGGATGGTCTCCTCCGTCACGGAGGGACACATCAAGAAGCTGAGGAAAGCCGGATACTTGTCTGACGACATCGCACACCGGCTCCCAGACGAGGGGCAGCTCATCCCCACCCCCAGGCCCCATGAGAGGGTGGTATTCCTCACCCATTTCCTCCACAGACTAGGCTTCCCTCCCCACCCATTTGTCCAGGGGCTCATGTTCTACTACGGCCTGGAGTTCGATGATCTGGCCCCGAACTTCATCCTCAACATCTCGGCGTTCATCGTTGTGTGTGAGGCCTTCCTCTGCATCCAGCCCCACTTCGGCTTATGGCTGAAGACCTTCAATGTCAAGCCGAAGGTAGTGGGCGGCTGCCAGGCGGAGTGCGGAGGCGCCATGGTGGGAAAGATGCCCAACGTCCTATGTCTCGAGGGCTCCTTCGTGGAGACCATAAAGGGGTGGCAATCGGGGTGGTTCTACATCACCGAGCCACGCGACCCTGCATGGGTCGCAGCCCTCGAGTTCCGATCCAGAATCCCTACGCGGCTCACCTCGTGGAAAGAGAAGGGCCTGCCGTGGGGTAAAAAAGGAGAGCTGACCGGACTCCAAACATGCGTCCAAAACCTGGTGAGCAAGAAGCTCAAACTTGTCAACGTAGTCCAGGTCATGTTCGTCCGCCGGATCCTCCCATGCCAACAACGGGCTTTCAGCTTGTGGGAGTTCAATCCGGCCTAGCAACAAACTCTGAGCATGCTTTTCGACACAACGTACGAAGATGCCTAGAAGGTGCAATTCAAGGGCGCCGAGGCTCCCGCATCCGCTACCGAGGACCGCGGATTCAGCGCGTAGCGTCAAGCCAATGCGGTAAGCTATTTTTACCTCTTACAGGATATTTGTCTTTCATAGTTTGACTCTATGCGGGATCTAAGCCCCCATGCCTTTGACAAGACTGGCAGAGGATGGCCGAACAGATCAACTGTCCGGCTCCTTTGCCCGAAGACCCAGCAAACGCCCGCTTGGCGGAACTGCTGATTCCGGCACCTTACGTGGTGCCAGGGAAGAAGGCCAAGAAGAAGGCCACGGGAACCCGGAAGAGTTCCCGGCGCCCGGTGGAGTCGGACTCATCGTCCGATGACTCTGAGGCGCACTCCTCCCACGAAGACGAGGAGGAGGAAAGAGAGGTTTCTTCCCCAGCGGGAGGAGAAAAGAAAAGGAAGGCCGCCCCAACTGGGGAGGCCGGAGGGTCCAAGAAAGGGCGGACCCTCCCTACGGACTACTCCACCAACGCCGGCGATGGCGAACAGGAGTGGCCGCTCAGGGCCAAGCCCCTGGCAAAATCGTAAGTATTCAGATACCAGAGTGACTCATGGCGTTCCTTTATTGCACAGCTTCTTCTGACGCCGAATATAATTATGCAGTCCGCCCAAAGCCCGGCTCGACGTGTCGTCGAGCGGCTCCCTGGATTCGTCGGATGTGAATAGTTTTTCACTTCCGACCGCTACCTCCCCTCGCCCTACGGACGACGCCGAGGTGTTGTCCCAAAAGGTTCCAAGCCAGGAGGAGGTGGTCCTGGAGGCGCCGCAAGGCGACCTCCCGGACTCCAGGCACAAAGGGGACAAAACCCCTAAGGGCTCCAAGTCCGGCCCTGGGCCGGACACCGCACCGGAACCTTCAATGGTTCCGGAGTCCGGCAGGCGGCCCCCTAGTAAGAAGGGAAGTCCTACGACGCCGGTGACCTCCGTCCAACCGGAGGCACCGGATAATTTGTTGGAGGTGCTTAACGGCGCCTCCATCGACGAGGAGCACCGCACTATTATGAGTGCGGTGATCTAGAAGGTTCAGTCCACCAAGAGCGGGCTGACTGAAGCCTGTGCCAGCCTGCTAACAGGCTTTGAGGTATGTGAAAAATATGTGAAAATACTACCGCATAGACAGTAGCCCCTGATGCTCTATTTGGCGTTTGGAAAGAAAAGCCGAATAGAGGATCTAATAACATTCGCAGGAGTCTAACATAATTAAGTCAATATGCGTATGCAGGCTTCGCTGCTGGCCTCTGCCGCACTGACTGCGGAGGTGGATGCGCTGAAGCAGAGCCTCAAGCTGTCTGAGCAAGAGCTCGGCCTTGCCAAGAAGGAGCTCGAGGAAAAATAAGGTAAGTAATACCTTGTGGAGTATATTAAAAAGATGCAGCTGCAAAAAATGACAGGATCACTATTGGTGTCCTAGGGGCCACGACTGAGGTGGCGACCCTTAAGCAAGCACTGTCCGAGGCCGAAAAGAAGGCCGCCACGGAGCACACCGAGCGGGAGAAACATGAGGCATGGGTTGGCGAGGTGCAGCAAGAGCTCCAGGCTCTCGTGAAAAAACACGAGAGTCTGGAGCTTGACTCAAAGACGCGAGAGTCCGAGCTCGTGACGGCCCTTGAAAGCGCCAAGTCTGCTAAGGCCAAAGCCCAGAAAGCCCTCCAGGAAGTTGAGGCGATGAAGAAGATAGCGGCGGGTAAGGCATTTTTTATGCGAAGCAAGCACGTGAAAGTGAATTACTTGTTACTTACCCGAGTCCGGAGATCTCCAGGAGCATTCGCAGATTTGCCCCGTAGCGTGTCAGATGCCGCCGCTTTCTACTGGGCCGAGGAGGGCAGCTCAATGGAGAAGGTGTTCTGGTCTCAGTATGCTGAGGCTGGACACCTGGTGCCCTTGAGCGACTAGCTGAAGCAACCGGTCAAGCTCCACAAGGTGGCCGAACAGGCCATGAAGGGCCTTATAGTTCGGCTGTGGCCTGGAGAGGCCCTGCCTGGGAGCTACTTCGGGCTAGTGAGGCGGCTGGTGGATGCCTGTCCGTGGCTTGAAGTCGTCAAGCGCTCCGTCTGCATCGAAGGTGCCCGTAGGGCGCTTGCCCACGCTAAAGTGCACTGGGGCAAGATGGATGCAGAGAGGCTTGTGAAGGATGGGCCACCGCAGGGCAAGGAGCATCGCCACCCCGAGATGTATTATGAGGGCGTCTTGAAGGGCGCCCACCTTGTGGCGAACGAATGTTCAAAAGATGTAATTTTTGAGTGAACTTGTTCGTTTTATCCTGTGGGCTGAAAACTTGTTCATATGCGCTATGCAACGCTTGTTTTAATTTAAAATATTACCTTCTATGCGGCCGTTTATCAAGTCTGAGAGATGGTGAGTCGTCGGCTTCTGCCCCCATGCCACGAGTGCTGGGGTGTTCGGGATAAACCTGAGCACTCTTTTTCCCATTCTTGGGTCCTTCGAGGGAGGTGCTCAGCACAATGAACAAGGCAATCAGACTATAATGCGTTATCACTCTCACTTAGCCAAAGAATTCTATAATTTTAAATTTCGGCAAAGCCCCTAGTGTTCAGAAGACCGAGTTCGGGGTGCTATACACGCCTAGGCCGGACAAAGTCGACTCCTCGCTCTAAGCGGCATAAGTCTTTAGGGACTCGAACCTCCCGAACAGCGACCAGCTCTCACCCTATCATGACAGTTAGTTTTAGCTTTCTCCACTGAGGTGCTTAGCCCAGCTCAACCGGGGCACAATCGCAGTAGTTCTCCCAGTGCTACCTTAGCCGATATAGCGGAACGTAAGGTACCAAAACATAGGAGTCGGGCAAAACCAACTATTGACCAAAGACATGATTCGGAGCTGATGCATATAATGCTATAAGTTCGGAGGGCCGCACTTTGTGAAAGTGTTCGGACTTCTCATGCCCTATTATGGGGTGCTTAAGCCCCTGGCATATGGACCGTACCAAAGTGTACGGGTGCTAAATGTCATAACTGAGCATATGTATTGAAAAAGAAATGAATAGAGAATGCAATAATAAGCTGAAGCTAAGCATTGCTTATTTTAAAAGGCTGTTGTGAAAGCAGAACGATACAAATAGTGCGATAAGCAAGAGATGGGACTATTTGACATGTCCCCTTCCAGGGGCGAGCTGCGAGACGATATGTAAGACGGGTATTTTGCTCGTTATAGAGACCACCAGGGAGTTCGACGTAGCTTTCTGCCTCCTTGGTTGTTGCATCGTGTGTTCGGCGGTTGTACTGCCGGACAGGCCTTCCGAAGAGTGGAGTCCTAAAAGTAGGAAATAATGACAAAATCGGGAGCCCCTAGTGCGGTTGAGCCGCATTATTGGGCGTGCCGTGGTCGTGCCCCTCCCCCTGTGCCCATGGTATTTTCAGAGCGTAGTTATGTACGCGTAGTACTGATTTCGCAGTTTCGCGAGGGCGGGGGTTGGGGCCGTATTGCTACGCTTGCTCGGAGTGTGCCAGGTGGTCTTGTTGTAGGTTACTCCGGGCGTGCTTGACAGTGTCCGGACGCTTAAAAGCCAGACTAGAGAATTGCCTTGAGAGGCTGCTTTGTACTTCTGTTGTGAGGGCCGCCATGTGCTCCTCCGTTCGGAGAGAGCGTTCGGTGTTTCCATTGACCGTAATGACTCCTCGAGGGCCTGGCATCTTGAGCTTGAGATATGCGTAGTGCGGCACCGCATTTAACTTTGCAAATGCGGTTCGTCCGAGCAGTGCGTGATAGCCACTGCGGAACGGGACTATGTCGAAGATTAACTCCTCACTTCGGAAATTATCCGGGGATCCGAAGACCACTTCAAGTGTAACTGAGCCTGTACAGTTGGCCTCTACACCTGGTATGACGCCTTTAAAGGTCGTTTTTGTGGGTTTAATCCTTGAGGGATCTATGCCCATTTTCCGCACTGTATCCTGATAAAGCAGGTTCAGGCTGCTGCCGCCGTCCATAAGGACTCTAGTGAGGTGAAATCCGTCAATGATTGGGTCTAGAACCAATGCGGCGAATCCCCCATGGCGGATGCTAGTGGGGTGGTCCCTTCGATCGAAAGTGATCGGGCAGGAGGACCATGGGTTGAACTTTGGGGCGACTGGCTCCAACGCGTATACGTCCCTGAGTGCATGCTTCCGCTCCCTTTTGGGGATGTGGGTTGCGTATATCATGTTCACCGTCCGCACTTGTGGGGGAAAGCCCTTTTGTACAGTATTGTTCGGCGGACGGGGCTCTTCGTCCTCGTCGCTGTGCAGCCCCTTGTCTTTGTTTTCGGCATTTAACTTGCCGGCCTGCTTGAACACCCAACAATCCCTGTTGGTGTGATTGGCTGGTTTTTCGGGGGTGCCGTGTATTTGGCACGAGCGATCAAGTATACGGTCCAAACTGGACGGGCCCGGAGTGTTTCTTTTGAATGGCTTTTTCCGTTGACCGGACTTAGAGCCTCTGAATCCGGCATTAACTATCGTATCTTCAGTGTTGTCGCTGTTAATGCGGTGCTTTGTGCTTGTTGCGGCGCGACCTGCCATTCCTGTCCTTGGTATCCGAATTACCAGGGCTCTTGGTCATGTTATTGCTACGAGCCAGCCAGCTGTCTTCTCTCGCGCAAAAGTGGGTCATGAGTGTCGTGAGGGCTGCCATAGATTTCGGCTTTTCCTGTCCAAGGTGCCGGGCAAGCCACTCGTCACGGATGTTATGCTTGAAGGCTGCTAGGGCCTCTGCGTCCGGACAGTCGACGATTTGATTTTTCTTGGTTAGGAACCGTGTCCAGAATTGTCTGGCAGATTCTTCTGGCTGCTGAATTATGTGGCTCGGGTCATCGGCGTCTGGTGGTCGCACATAGGTGCCCTGGAAATTGTCGAGGAATGCGGCTTCCAGGTCCTCCCAACAACCAATTGATTCTGCTGGCAGGCTGTTAAGCCAATGCCAAGCTGGTCCTTTAAGCTTGAGTGGGAGGTATTTGATGGCGTGTAGATCATCGCCACGGGCCATGTGGATATGAAGGAGATAGTCCTCGATCCATACCGCAGGATCTGTTGTGCCATCGTATGATTTAATGTTTACGGGTTTGAAACCCTCTGGGATTTGATGATCCATTACTTCATCTGTGAAGCATAGTGGGTGTGCGGCACCTCTGTACTGGGCTATATCACGACGTAGCTCAAATGAGTTTTGTTTGCTGTGTTCGGCCCGGCCGGATTTAATGTATCCGGCATGACGGTTATCATCTCGTGTTGTGGGGCGCCCGGGCGATCCGTAGATTGATATTGTTTTCCTTGCCCTGCCCTCCAAGATATCTCACAGGTCTAGCGCATTTCCCCGTGCCTTGGTATTTTTTGAGCGACGCCGGGGTGCGGCTTGAGTGGAGGGCCGGTCAGCCGCATCATGCACTGGTGATGCAGGTAAGTGCTTCCTCCTCTAAACGGGGTAGCAACCTGCGCTTTGGGTAGCTCTTGGAGGGGCGTTCGAGTTCGTATTCCTCAACCGCAAGGACTTCTGTCCATCTGTCGGCTAGCAAGTCTTGGTCAGCTCTAAGCTGTTGTTGTTTTTTCTTAAGGCTACTCGCCGTAGCCATAAGCCTGCGCTTAAAGTGCTCTTGTTCGACGGGATCCTCAGGCACAACAAATTCGTCGTCGCCGGGGCTTGCCTCGTCTTCGGAGGGAGGCATGTAGTTATCATCCTCTTCCTCTCTGTCTACCGCTCTCTCAGGGGGGCTGGCTTCTCCATCCTCCTGCGCTGAATTTTGCTGGAGGGAGTTGTCTTCGGCACAGTCCGGGGTGTTATTATCTCCCATACTGGTATCACCGTTTTTGCTTTGGCAGGACTTAGAGCGGCGCCGCTAACGCCGGCGCTTGGCTTGCTTCTTGGAGGGCTCATCCCCCGTTGTTCCGTCACCATTGCCTTCTTTGGGTGTATCCACCATATATATGTCATATGACGAGGTGGCTTTCTAGTGCCCTATAGGCGTTGGTTCATGTTCGTCTCCTACATCGTCGTCCATACCGTTGATGTCTTCGGAGTCGAAGTCGAGCATGTCGGTTAAATCATTGACAATGGCTACAAAGTGGGTGGTGGGTGGGCGTCGAATTTCTTCGTCGTCCGCATCCCAATCCTGTTGGCCATAGTCCGGCTAGGGCTCTCCTGACAAAGAGAGAGACCTTAGTGAATTCAGAATGTCGTCGAAGGGCGAGTGCTGAAAGATATCCGCGGCGGTGAATTCCATGATCGGCGCCCAATCGGATTCGATTGGCAGGGGCGCGGATGGTTCGGAGTCCGGAAAAGAGTCCGGCACCTTGGAGTCACGGGCTTTGTAGAGGATGAGGCTGGTGTTCGGCTCAATCGTCATTGAGACTACAGCCCCCGGGGCAGTGTCTAGCCACCCATCCTCGATCGGCGCAGTTGGCTCCGAGCTAAGGGTCGGAGCTGATGCGGGCGCGGACTCCAGGGCACTGTTCGGTGGCAGAGCTAGGTCATACCCGTCGTGACAGTGCGGCGCGCTCAGCTGTGGCTCGAGTCCGTCGAAGATCAAGTCTCCGCGGATGTCAGCCGTGTAGTTCAAACTTTCAAATCTGACCTGATGGCCAGGGGCGTAGCTTTCAATCTGCTCCAGATAGCCAAGCGAATTAGCCCGCAGTGCAAAGTCGCCGAACATGAAGATCTGTCCGGGGAGAAAGGTCTCACCCTGGACCGCCTCATTGTTGATGATCGGAGGAGCCATCGGGCCTAAAAGTGACGACACAGAGGAACTCTCAATGAAAGCACCAATGTCGGTGTCAAAATCGACGGATCTCGGGTAGGGGGTCCCGGACTATGCGTCTAGGCGGATGGTAACAGGAGACAAGGGACACAATGTTTTTACCCAGGTTCGGGCCCTCTCGATGGAGGTAAAACCCTACTCCTGCTTGATTAATATTGATGATATGGGTAGTACAAGAGTAGATCTACCACGAGATCAAAGAGGCTAAACCCTAGAAGCTAGCCTATGGTATGATTGTTCTTCGTCCTATGGACTAAAACCCTCCGGTTTATATAGACACCGGAGAGGGCTAGAGTTACACAGAGTCGGTTACAATGGGAGGAGATCTACATATACGTATTGCCAAGCTTGCCTTCCATGCCAAGGAAAGTCCCATCCGGACACGGGACGAAGTCTTCAATCTTGTATCTTCATAGTCCGAGAGTCCGGCCAAAGGTTATAGTCCGGCTATCCGTGAAGGAAATATGCCCTAGAGGCAATAATAAAGTTATTATTTATTTCCTTATTTCATGATAAATGTTTATTATTCATGCTAGAATTGTATTATCCGGAAACATAATACTTGTGTGAATACATAGACAAACTAAACGTCACTAGTATGCCTCTACTTGACTAGCTCATTAATCAAAGACGGTTATGTTTCCTAACCATAGACATGTGTTATCATTTGACTAATGGGATCACATTATTAGGAGAATGATGTGATTGACATGACCCATTCCATTAGCTTAGCACCCGATCGTTTAGTATGTTGCTATTGCTTTCTTCATGACTTATACATGTTCCTATGACTATGAGATTATGCAACTCCCATTTGCCGGAGGAACACTTTGTGTGCTACCAAACATCACAACGTAACTGGGTGATTATGGAGCTGTACATGTGTCTCCAAAGGTAAATGTTGGGTTGGCATATTTCGAGATTAGGATTTGTCACTCCGATTGTCGGAGAGGTATCTCTGGGCCCTCTTGGTAATGCACATCACATAAGCCTTGCAAGCATTGCAACTAATGAGTTAGTTGCGAGATGATGTATTACGAAACGAGTAAAGAGACATGCCGGTAACGAGATTGAACTAGGTATTGAGATACCGACGATCGAATCTCGGGCAAGTAACATACCGATGACAAAGGGAACAAAGTATGTTGTTATGCGGTCTGACCGATAAAGATCTTCGTAGAATATGTGGGAGCCAATATGAGCATCCAGGTTCCGCTATTGGTTATTGACCGGAGACGTGTCTCGGTCATGTCTACATTGTTCTCGAACCTGTAGGGTCCGCACGCTTAAGGTTTCGATGACAGTTATATTATGAGTTTATGAGTTTTGATGTACCAAAGAAGTTCGGAGTCTCGGATGAGATCGGGGACATGACGAGGAGTCTCGAAATGGTCGAGACGTAAAGATCGATATATTGGACAACTATATTCGGACATCGGAAAGGTTCCGAATGATTCGGGTATTTTCGGAGGTACCGGGGAGTTACGGGAATACGAAGAAGAAGCAATGGGCCTTAATGGGCCTTAGTGGGAAGGACCAGGAGGTGGCGCGCGCCCCTCCCAAGCCCAGTCCGAATTGGACAAGGGGTTTGGGGCGCGGCCCCTCTCTCCCTTCCTTCCCCTCTTCCCCCCTTTCCCCCCCTTCTCCTAGTTGGACTAGGAAAGGAGGAAACCTACTCCAACTAGGAGTAGGAATCCTACTCCCTGGCGCGCCCCTCCTAGGGCCGGCCTCCTCCCCCTTGCTCCTTTATATACGGGGGCAGGGGGGCACCTCTAGACACACAAGTTGATCTTCGTGATCGTTCTCTTAGCCGTGTGCGGTGCCCCCCTCCACCATAATCCTCGATAATATTGTAGCGGTGCTTAGGCGAAGCCCCGCGACAGTAGAACATCAAGATCGTCACCACGCCGTCGTGCTGACGGAACTCTTCCCCAACACTTTGCTGGATCGGAGTCCAGGGATCGTCATCGAGCTGAACGTGTGCTAGAACTCGAAGGTGTCGTAGTTTCGGTGCTTGATCGGTCGGGCCGTGAAGACGTACGACTACATCAACCGCGTTGTCATAACGCTTCCGCTGTCGGTCTACGAGGGTACGTAGATCACACTCTCCCCTCTCGTTGCTATGCATCACCGTGATCTTGCGTGTGCGTAGGAAAATTTTGAAATTACTACGTTCCCCAACAGTGGCATCCGAGCCTAGGTTTTACGTGTTGGTGTTATATGCACGAGTAGAACACAAGTGAGTTGTGGGCGATATAAGTCATACTGCTTACCAGCATGTCATACTTTGGTTCGGCGGTATTGTTGAATGAAGCGGTCCGGACCGACATTACGTGTACGCTTACGCGAGACTGGTTCTACCGACGTGCTTTGCACACAGGTGGCTGGCGGGTGTCAGTTTCTCCAACTTTAGTTGAACCGAGTGTGGCTACGCCCGGTCCTTGCGAAGGTTAAAACAGCACCAACTTGACAAACTATCGTTGTGGTTTTTGATGCGTAGGTAAGATTGGTTCTTGCTTAAGCCCATAGCAGCCACGTAAAACTTGCAACAACAAAGTAGAGGACGTCTAACTTGTTTTTGCAGGGCATGTTGTGATGTGATATGGTCAAGACGTGATGAGATATAAGTTGTATGAGATGATCATGTTTTGTTGAAGTTATCGGCAACTGGCAAAAGCCTTATGGTTATCTCTCTATTGCATAAGATGCAAGCGCCAAATAATTGCTTTACTTTATCGCTATGTGATAGCAATAGTTGCAAGAGCAATTGTTGGTGAGACAATCATGTGACGACACATTGATATAGATCAAGATGATGGAGATCATGTTGTCATACCGGTGACGATAGAGATCATGACAGTACTTTGGAGATGGAGATCAAAGGCGCAAGATGATGATGGCCATATCATGTCACATATTTTGATTGCATATGATGTTTATCTTTTATACATCTTATTTTGCTTAGTTTGACGGTAGCATTTTAAGATGATATCTCACTAATTATCAAGAAGTGTTCTCCCTGAGTATGCACCGTTGCGAAAGTTCTTCGTGCTGAGACACCACATGATGATTGGGTGTGATAGGCTCTACGTTCAAATACAACGGGTGCAAAATAATTGCACACGCAGAATACTCAGGTTATACTTGACGAGCCAAGCATATACAGATATGGCCTCGGAACACGGTGACCAAAAGGTCGAGCATGAATCATATAGTAGATATGATCAACATAGTGATGTTCACCATTGAAACTACTCCATCTCACGTGATGATCGGACATGGTTTAGTTGATTTGGATCACGTGATCACTTAGAGGATTAGAGGGATGTCTATCTAAGTGGGAGTTCTTAAGTAATATGATTAATTGAACTTTAATTTATCATGAACTTAGTCCTGGTAGTATTAGAATATCTATGTTGTAGATCAATAGCTCGCGTTGTTGCTTTCATATGTTTATTTTGATATGTTCCTAGAGAAAATTGTGTTGAAAGATGTTAGTAGCAATGATGCGGATTGGATCCGTGATCTGAGGTTTATCCTCATTGCTACACAGAAGAATTATGTCCTTGATGCACCGCTAGGTGACAAACCTATTGCAGGAGCAGATGCAGACGTTATGAACGTTTGGCTAGCTCAATATGATGACTACTTGATAGTTTAGTGCATTGTGCTTAACAACTTAGAATCGGGATTTCAAAGACGTTTTGAACGTCATGGACCATATGAGATGTTCCAGGAGTTGAAATTAATATTTCAAGCAAATACCCGAGTTGAGAGATATGAAGTCTCCAACAAGTTCTATAGCTAAAAGATGGAGGAGAATCGCTCAACTAGTGAGCATGTGCTCAGATTGTCTGGGTACTACAATTGCTTGAATCAAGTGGGAGTTAATCTTCCAGATAAAATAGTGATTGACAGAATTCTCTAGTCACCATCACCAAGTTAGTAGAACTTCGTGATGAACTATGATATGCAAGGGATAACGGAAACGATTCCCAAGCTCTTCGTAATGCTGAAATTGACGAAGGTAGAAATCGAGAAAAACATCAAGTGTTGATGATAGACAAGACCACTAGTTTCAAGAAAAGGGCAGAGGGAAGAAGGGGAACTTCAAGAAGAACAGCAAGCAAGTTGCTGCTCAAGTGAAGAAGCCCAAGTCTGGTCCTAAGCCTAAGACTAAGTGCTTCTACTACAAAGGGACTGGTCACTGGAAGCGGAACTACCCCAAGTGATTGGCGGATAAGAAGGATGGAAAAGTGAACATAACTATATTTGATATACATGTTATTGATGTGTACTTTACTAGTGTTTATAGCAACCCCTCAGTATTTGATACTAGTTCAGTTGCTAAGATTAGTAACTCGAAACGGGAGTTGCAGAATAAACAGAGACTAGTTAAGGGTGAAGTGACGATGTGTGTTGGAAGTGGTTCCAAGATTGATATGATCATCATCGCACACTCCCTATACTTTCGGGATTAATGTTGAACCTAAATAAGTGTTATTTGGTGTTTGCATTGAGCATAAATATGATTTGATCATGTTTATTGTAATACGGTTATTCATTTAAGTAAGAGAATAAATTGTTGTTCTGTTTACATGAATAAAACCTTATATGGTTACATACCCAATGAAAATAGTTCATTGGATCTCGATCGTAGTGATACACATATTCATAATATTGAAACCAAAAGATGCAAAGTTAATAATGATAGTGCAACTTATTTGTGGCACTGCCATTTAGGTCATATTGGTGTAAAGCGCATGAAGAAACTCCATGCTGATGGGATTTTGGAATCACTTGATTATGAATCACTTGATGCTTGCGAACCATACCTTATGGGCAAGATGATAAAGACTCCATTCTCCGGAACAATGGAGCGAGCAACTGACTTATTGGAAATAATACATACTGATGTATGCGATCCGATGAGTGTTGAAGCTCGTGGCGGGTATCGTTATTTTCTGACCTTCACATATGATTTGAGCAGATATGGGTATATCTACTTGATGAAACATAAGTCTGAAACATTTGAAAGGTTCAAAGAATTTCAGAGTGAAGTGGAAAATCATCGTAAAAAGAAAAATATGGTTTCTACGATCTGATCGCAGAGACAAATATTTAAGTTACGAGTTTGGTCTTCAATTAAAACTATGTGGAATAGTTTCACAAATTCGTGCCACCTGGAACACCACAGCATAATGGTGTGTCCGAACGTCATAACCGTACTCTATTGGATATAGTGCAATCTATGATGTTTCTTACAGATTTACCAACATCGTTTTGGGGTTATGCATTAAAGACAGCTGCATTCACGTTTAAAAGGGCACCATCTGAGTCACCATCTAAGTCCATTGAGACGTCACAATCTGAATTGTGGTTTGGCAAGAAACCAAAGTTGTCGTTTCTTAAAGTTTGGGGTTGTGATGCTTATATGAAAAAGTTTCATCCTGATAAGCTCAAACCCAAATCGGAGAAATATGTCTTCATAGGATACCCAAAGGAGACTGTTGGGTACACCTTCTATCATAGATCCGAAGGCAAGTTATTCATTGCTGAGAATGGATCCTTTCTAGAGAAGGAGTTTCTCTCGAAAGAAGTGAGTGGGAGGAAAGTAGAACTTGATGAGGTAACTGTACCTGCTCCCTTATTGGAAAGTAGTTCATCATAGAAATCTGTTCCTGTGACTACTAGACCGATTAGTGAGGAAACTAATGATGATGATCATGTAACTTCAGATCAAGTTACTACCGAACCTCGTAGTTAAAACCAGAGTGAGATCCGCACCAGAGTGGTACGGTAATCCAGTTCTGGAGGTCATGTTACTTGACCATGACGAGCCTACGAACTATGAGGGAGCGATGATGAGCCCAGATTCCGCGAAATGGCTTGAGGCCATGAAATCTGAGATGAGATCCATGTATGAGAACAAAGTATGGACTTTGATTGACTTGCCCAATGATCGGCGAGCCATTGAGATTAAATGTATCTTCAAGAGGAAGACGGACGCTGATGTGTTACTATCTACAAAGCTAGAATTGTCGCAAAAAGGTTTTCGACAAGTTCAAGGTGTTGACTACAATGAGAGTTTCTCACTCGTATCTATGCTTAAGTCTGTCCGAATCATGTTAGCAATTGCCGCATTTTATGAAATCCGGCAAATGGATAAACAAAACTACATTCCTTAATGGATTTATTAAAGAAGAAGGTGTATATGATACAACCAGAAGGTTCTGTCAATCCTAAAGGTGCTAACAAAACGTGCAAGCTCCAGCGATCCATCTATGAACTGGTGCAAGCATCTCGGAGTTGGAATATGCACTTTGATGAGATGATCAAAGCTTATAGTTTTATACAGACTTGCGGTGAAGCCTGTATTTACAAGAAAGTGAGTGGGAGCACTACATCATTTCTGATAAGTATATGTGAATGACATATTGTTGATCGGAAATAATGTAGAATTATTCTGCAAAGCATAAAGGAGTGTTTTGAAAGAAGTTTTTCAAAGAAAGACCTTGGTGAAGCTGCTTACATATTGAGCATCAAGATCTATAGAGATAGATCAAGATGCTTGATAAGTTTTTTCAATAAGTACATACCTTGACAAGATTTTGAAGTAGTTCAAAATGGAACAATCAAAGAAGAAGTTCTTGCCTGTGTTACAAGGTGTGAAGTTGAGTAAGACTCAAAGCCCGACCACGGCAGAAGATAGAAAGAGAATGAAAGTCATTCCCTGTGCCTCAGCCATAGGTTCTATAAAGTATGCCATTATGTGTACCAGATCTATTGTATACCCTACACTGTGTTAAGCAAGGGAGTACAATAGTGATCTAAGAGTAGATCACTGGACAGCGGTCAAAATTATCCTTAGTGGAATAAGGAAATATTTCTCAATTATGGAGGTGACAAAAAGGTTTGTCGTAAAAAGTTACGTCGATGCAAGTTTTGACACTGATCTAGATGACTCTAAGTCTTAATCTGGATACATATTGAAAGTGGGAGCAATTAGCTAGAGTAGCTCCGTGCAGAGCATTGTTGACATAGAAATTTGCAAAATACATACGGATCTGAATGTGGCAGACCCGTTGACTAAACTTCTCTCACAAGCAAAACATGATCACACCTTAGTACTCTTTGGGTGTTAATCACATAGCGATGTGAACTAGATTATTGACTCTAGTAAACCCTTTGAGTGTTGGTCACATAACAATGTGAACTATGGGTGTTAATCACATGATGATGTGAACTATTGGTGTTAAATCACATAGCAATGTGAACTAGATTATTGACTCTAGTGCAAGTGGGAGACTGAAGGAAATATGCCCTAGAGGAAATAATAAAGTTATTATTTATTTCCTTATTTCATGATAAATGTTTATTATTCATGCTAGAATTGTATTATCCGGAAACATAATACTTGTGTGAATACATAGACAAACTAAATGTCACTAGTATGCCTCTACTTGACTAGCTCATTAATCAAAGATGGTTATGTTTCCTAACCATAGACATGTGTTGTCATTTGACTAACGGGATCACATTATTAGGAGAATGATGTGATTGACATGACCCATTCCATTAGCTTAGCACCCGATCGTTTAGTATGTTGCTATTGCTTTCTTCATGACTTATACATGTTCCTATGACTATGAGATTATGCAACTCCCGTTTGCCGGAGGAACACTTTGTGTGCTACCAAACATCACAACGTAACTGGGTGATTATAAAGGAGCTCTACAAGTGTCTCCAAAGGTAAATGTTGGGTTGGCATATTTCGAGATTAGGATTTGTCACTCCGATTGTCGGAGAGGTATCTCTGGGCCCTCTCGGTAATGCACATCACATAAGCCTTGCAAGCATTGCAACTAATGAGTTAGTTGCAAGATGATGTATTACAAAACGAGTAAAGAGACTTGCCGGTAACGAGATTGAACTAGGTATTGAGATACCGACGATCGGATCTCGGGCAAGTAACATACCGATGACAAAGGGAACAACGTATGTTGTTATGCGGTCTGACCGATAAAGATCTTCGTAGAATATGTGGGAGCCAATATGAGCATCCAGGTTCCGCTATTGGTTATTGACCGGAGACGTGTCTCGGTCATGTCTACATTGTTCTCGAACCCGTAGGGTCCGCACGCTTAAGGTTTCGATGACAGTTATATTATGAGTTTATGAGTTTTGATGTACCAAAGAAGTTCGGAGTCCCGGATGAGATCAGGGACATGACGAGGAGTCTCGAAATGGTCGAGACATAAAGATCGATATATTGGATGACTATATTCGGACATCGGAAAGGTTCCGAATGATTCGGGTATTTTCGGAGGTACCGGGGAGTTACGGGAATACGAGGAAGAAGCAATGGGCCTTAATGGGCCTTAGTGGGAAGCACCAGGAGGTGGCGCGCGCCCCTCCCAAGCCCAGTCCGAATTGGATAAGGGGTTTGGGGCGCAGCCCCTCTCTCCCTTCCTTCCCCTCTTCCCCCCTTCCCCCCTTCTCCTAGTTGGACTAGGAAAGGAGGAAACCTACTCCAACTAGGAGTAGGAATCCTACTCCCTGGCGCGCCCCTTCTAGGGCCGGCCTCCTCCCCCTTGCTCCTTTATATACGGGGGCAGGGGGGCACCTCTAGACACACAAGTTGATCTTCGTGATCGTTCTCTTAGCCGTGTGCGGTGCCCCCCTCCACCATAATCCTCGATAATATTGTAGCGGTGCTTAGGCGAAGCCCCGCGACAGTAGAACATCAAGATCGTCACCACGCCGTCGTGCTGACGGAACTCTTCCCCGACACTTTGCTGGATCGGAGTCCGGGGATCGTCATCGAGCTGAACGTGTGCTAGAACTCGGAGGTGTCGTAGTTTCGGTGCTTGATCGGTCGGGCCGTGAAGACGTACGACTACATCAACCGCGTTGTCATAACGCTTCCACTGTCGGTCTACGAGGGTACGTAGATCACACTCTCCCCTCTCATTGCTATGCATCACCATGATCTTGTGTGTGCATAGGAAAATTTTGAAATTACTACGTTCCCCAACAATCCGGACACCCCCTAATCCAGGACTCCCTCAATACCCATAGGATTTTTATATGCAGTTCTATAGGCCCATAATGCATCATCAAGTTTCTTGGACCAATTCTTTCTAGATCTATTAATAGTCGTTTGCAAAATTAATTTGAGTTCTCTATTACTCAATTCTACTTGACCACTAGACTATGGGTGATAAGGAGATGCAATTTTATGATTAACATCATACTTAGCAAGCATTTTACGGAAAGTGCCATGAATAAAATGTGAACCACCATCAGTTATTAAATATCTAGGGACTCCAAACCTCGGAAAAATGACTTCTTTAAGCATCTTAATAGAGGTGTTATGATCCACACTACTAGTTGAAATAGCTTCTACCCACTTAGTAACGTAATCAACAGCAACTAATATATGTGTATATCCATTAGAGGCAGGAAACGGTCCCATATAGTCAAAGCCGCAAACATCAAATGGTTCAATAACAAGTGAATAATTCATACGAATTTCTTGACATCTACTAATATTATCGATTCTTTGACATTCATCACAAGACAAGACAAACTTACGGGCATCCTTGAAGAGAGTAGGCCAATAAAAACTGGATTGCAATACCTTGTGTGCAGTTCTATCTCCAGCATGGTGTCCTCCATAAGCCTCGGAGTGACACTTGCGTAGGATCTGTTCCTGTTCATGCTCAGGTACACAACGTCTAATAACATCATCTACTCCTTCTTTATAAAGAAGTGGGTCATCCCAAAAGTAACGTCTCAAAATCATAGAAGAACTTTTCCTTTTGCTGGTATGTAAAGCTAGGTGGTATAAATTTAGCAACAATGTAATTAGCATAATCAGCATACCATGGAGCAGTATGAGAAGCATTTATGATATTTAATTGTTCATCAGGAAATTTATCATCAATAGGTAGTGGGTCATCAAGAAAATTTTCTAACCTAGACAAGTTGTCTGCAATGGGGTTCTCAGCTCCCTTTCTATCAAAATATGCAAATCAAATTCTTGTAGCAAGAGAACCCATCTAATAAGTCTAGGTTTAGCATCTTTCTTTTCCATAAGATATTTAATAGCAGTATGATCGGTATGAATAGTTACTCTAGAATCAACAATATAAGGTCTGAACTTATCACAAGCAAATACAACTGCTAAGAATTCTTTTTCAGTTGTAGCATAATTTCTCTGTGCATTGTCTAGAGTTTTACTAGCATATTGAATAACATTTAATTTCTTATCAACTCTTTGCCCTAGAACAGCATAATCACTAGCATCACACAAAATTTCAAAAGATAAATTCCAATCAGGTGGCTGAACAATAGGTGCAGAGATCAATGCTTTCTTAAGTATTTCAAAGGCTTCTACACAATCATCGTCAAAGACGAATGGTATATCTTTTTGTAATAAATTAGTCAGAGGCCGAGAAATTTTTGAGAAGTCCTAATGAACCTCCTATAAAAACCGGCATGACCAAGGAAACTTCTTATACCTTTGATGTCCTTAGGACACGACATCTTTTCAATAGCATCAACTTTAGCTTTATCAACTTCAATGCCTCTTTCAAAAAATTTGTGCCCCAAGACAATACCTTCATTAACCATAAAGTGGCATTTCTCCCAATTCAAGACAAGGTTAGTTTCTTCACATCTCTGCAAAACTCGATCAAGGTTGCTTAAGCAATCATCAAAAGAGGATCCATAAACGGAGAAATCATCCATGAATACCTCACATATCTTTTCACAAAAATCAGAAAATATAGCCATCATGCATCTTTGAAAGGTAGCAGGTGCATTACATAAACCAAAAGGCATACGTCTATAAGAAAAAGTACCAAAAGGGCAAGTAAAAGTGGTCTTAGATTGATCATCAGCTGACACAAGTATTTGAGAGAAACCAGAATAACCATCTAGAAAGCAAAACATGTATGTTTGGATAATCTTTCTAGCATTTGATCAATAAAAGGTAAGGGGTAATGATATTTTTTAGTAGCCTTATTTAATTTGCGGAAATCAATTACCATCCTATAACCTGTAATAATTCTTTGCGGAATCAATTCATCTTTATCATTAGGAAGGACAGTAATACCTCCCTTCTTAGGAACACAATGGACATGACTTACCCACTGACTATTAGCAATGGGATAAATTATACGTGCCTCAAGGAGCTTTAGTATTTCTTTTCTTACCACTTCTTTCATCTTAGATTCAGTCGTCGTTGGTGATCAATAACTGGTTTGGCATCTTTTTCCAAATTTATTTTGTGTTGACATAGAGTGGGACTAATGCCCTTAAGATCATCAAGAGTATATCCAATAGCTGCACAGTGCTTCTTCAGAATTTTCAATAATCTTTCTTCTTCCTTCTCTGAAAGGTTAGCACTAATAATAATAGGATATGTCTTCTCTTCATCAATATAAGCATATTTAAGAGTATCAGGCAATGGTTTAAGCTCAAACACGGGATCACCCTTGGGTGGAGGAGGATCCCCTAAGATTTCAACAGGCAAGTTGTGTTTCAAAATAGGTCCATGTTTAAAGAACACTTCATCTATTTCCCTTCTTTCATTCATATACACATCATTTTCATGGTCTAGCAAATATTGTTCTAAAGAATCACTAGAAGGTACGGCAATAGAAGCAAGACCAATAATTTCATCTTTACTAGGCAATTCTTCTTCATGGTGTTGTCTATGAAATTTAGAAAAGTTGAACTCATGAGACATATCACCTAAACCAATAGTAATAACATCCTTTTTGCAGTCTATCCTAGCATTAACAGTGTTTAAGAAGGGTCTACCAAATATAATGGGGCAAAAGCTATCTTGTGGGGAACCAAGAACAAGAAAATCAGCAGGATATTTAGTTTTCCCACACAAGACTTCAACATCTCTAACAATTCCCATTGGTGAAATGCTATCTCTATTGGCAAGTTTAATGGTGAAATCAATTTCTTCTAACTCAGCAGGTGCAATATCATGCATAATTTCTTTGTATAAGTCAATAGGTATTGCACTAGCACTAGCACCCATATCACACAAGCCATGATAACAATGATCTCCTATTTTAACAGAAATAACAGGCATGGCTACTGCAGGTCTATGTTTATCTTTAGCACAAGGTTTAGCAATTCTAGCAGTTTCATCACAGAAATAAATAACATGCCCATCCATATTATCAGCCAAGAGATCCTTAACAATAGCAATATTAGGTTCAACTTTAACTTGCTCTGGAGGTGTATAGGTTCTAATATTGCTTTTACGAACCACGGTTGAAGCTTTAGCATGATCTTTTATCCTAACAGGGAAAGGTGGTTTCTCAACATAAGTAGTAGGAACAATAGGATCATTATAAGTGATAGTCTTTTCTTCAACTTTAATAGGTGCAACTACTTTTACTTCAATGGGAGGATGATATTTAAACCACTTCTCTTTAGGGAGATCAATATGAGTAGCAAAAGTTTCACAGAAAGAAGCTACTATTTTAGAGTCAAGTCCATATTTAGTGCTAAATTTGTGAAAAACATCAGTATCCATAAAAGATTTAACACAATCAAACTTAGGTGTCATACCCGACTCTTTACCTTCGTCGAAATCCCAATCTTCAGAGTTGCGTTTAATTCTTTTCAATAAATCCCATTTGAATTCAATAGTCTTCATCATAAAAGAGCCATCACAAGAAGTATCGAGCATGGTGCGGTTATTATCAGAAAGCCGAGCATAAAAATTTTGAATAATCATTTCTCTTGAGAGCTCATGATTGGGGCATGAATATAACATTTATTTAAGCCTCCCCAAGCTTGAGCGATGCTTTCTCCTTCATGAGGCCAATATATATATATAATTACGATCATGATGGATAAGATGCATAGGATAAAACTTCTAATGAAATTCCAATTTCAATCGTTTGTAGTTCCATGATCCCATATCATCACATAGCCTATACCATGTCAATGAGTCTCCCTCCAAAGATAAAGGGAAGACCTTCTTCTTGATAACATCATCGGGCATACCTGCAAGCTTAAATAATCCACAAACTTCATCCACATATATTAGGTGCTCATCAGGATGTAATGTTCCATCTCATGAAAAAGGATTAGCTAGCAGTTTTTCTATCATACCCGAAGGAATTTCAAAGTAGACATTTTCATTTTCAGTAGGTTCAGTAGGTTGAGGAGCAACTCTATGCTCTACTGGTCGAGGTGAAGATACCCCGAACAAACCCCTCAGAGGATTAGTTTCCATAGTAACAAGTGACAGTAAATTTCAGCACACTATATAAATTTTTCCTAACCAAATTCCACCTACCAAAGGCGCTTCACTCCCCGGCAACAGCGCCAGAAAAGAGTCTTGATGACCCACAAGTATATGGGATCTATCATAGTCCTTTCGATAAGTAAGAGTGTCGAAACCAACGAGGAGCAGAAGGAAATGATAAGCGGTTTTCAGCAAGGTATTCTCTGCAAGCACTAAAATTATAGGTAACAGATACTTTTGTGATAAGATAATTCGTAACGAGCAACAAGTAACAACAGTAATAAAGTGCAGCAAGGTGGCCCAATCCTTTTTGTAGCAAAGTACAAGCCTGGACAAATTCTTATATAGAGAAAAGCGCTCCCGAGGACACATGGGAATTATCGTCAAGCTAGGTTTCATCACGATCATATGATTCGCGTTCGGTACTTTGATAATCTGATATGTGGGTGGACCGGTGCTTGGGTGATGTCCTTACTTGGACAAGCATCCCACTTATGATTAACCTCTATTGCAAGCATCCGCAACTACAAGAAAAGTATTAAGGTAAACCTAACCATAGCATGAAACATGTGGATCCAAATCAGCCCCTTATGAAGCAACGCATAAACTAGGGTTTAAGCTTCTGTCACTCTAGCAACCCATCATCTACTTATTACTTCCCAACGCCTTCCTCTAGGCCCAAATAATGGTGAAGTGTCATGTAGTCGACGTTCACATAACACCACTAGAGGACAGACAACATACATCTCATCAAAATATTGAACAAATACCAAATTCACATGACTACTAATAGCAAGACTTCTCCCATGTCCTCAGGACAAATGTAAATACTCACAAAGCATATCCATGTTCATAATCAGAGGGGTATTAATATGCATATAGAATCTGAACATATGATCTTCCACCAAATAAACCAACTAGCATCAACTACAAGGAGTAATCAATACTACTAGCAACCCACAGGTACCAATACCAGACTTAGAGAAAAGAATTGGATACAAGAGATGAACTAGGGTTTGAGAGGAGATAGTGCTGGTGAAGATGTTGATGGAGATTGACCCCCTCCCAATGAGAGGATCATTGGTGATGACGATGGCGATGATTTCCCCCTCCCGGAGGGAAGTTTCCCCGGCAGAACAGCTCCGCCAGAGCCCTAGATTGGTTCCTCCAAGGTTCCGCCTCGTGGCAGCGGAGTCTCCTCCCGAAAGCTTGCTTATGATTTTTTTTCCTCATTGAAAGACTCCATATAGCAGAAGATGGGTATCAGAGGGCCATCAGGGGGCCCACGAGGCAGGGGGCGCGCCCAGGGGGTAGGGCGCGCCCCCACCCTCGTGGGCAGGGTGTGGCCCCCTCTGGAACTTCTTGCACTCAATATTTTTTTATATATTCTGAAAATGACTTCCGTGAAGTTTCAGGACTTTTGGAGCTGTGCGGAATAGGCCTCTAATATTTGCTCCTTTTCCAGCCCAGAATCCCAGCTGCCGGCATTCTCCCTCTTTATGTAAAACTTGTAAAATAAGAGAGAATAGGCATAAGTATTGTGACATAATGTGTAATAACAACCCATAATGCAATAAATATCGATATAAAAGCATGATGCAAAATGGACGTATCAATGGCAAATACCTTCTTTGCCATCTGCTAGCAGACGGCAAAGAACTGGCAGACGGCAAAATCCCAGATTCCAATAGTGTGGGAAGCAAACGGAGGATCGAAAAAGATTGTTTGAGGACTAACCTGATGAACTTTGAACACAGGTTGCTTCCCCCTTGGCCACTTCCCGGACTATGCAGATTGCTGATTTGCAGCGGAAGCTTGATGTGGCAGGGGATGATCTTGCTTTAATCCATATGCGTCTGGACGAGTCGCAAGGTATGTATTTCAGGGTGATCCTCATACATTTTTGTGGTATAAGCATGATGCTGAGATTTGGCTGCAGATGGTGCTGCCGCCGTTGAAGTTCATCGAGCGGAGCTGGCCCGGGCCAAGGAGCAGGCCCAACGTAGCAATGCTACTGCCAAAAAGGCATCGATTGAATTAAAAACCGAACAAGCTGCACGGTGCCAAGATGAGGAGAAGATATCCACGATGACGCTCGAACTGGAGAATGCTACTGAAAGGATCGAGAAGAGGTATCTAGAGGGGGGTGATTAGACACTAAGTGCCAAAAGTTGCAGTTTTTAATATTCTTAAGTTTAAGTGGAGTTTAAGCACAAGTTTAACAAACACAATACATATCAAGCAAGCATGCAATGAGTATATGAGCAGCGGAAAGTAAAGCATGCAACTTGCAAGAATGTAAAGACAAGGGTTTGGAGTATTCAAACGCAATTGGAGACACGGATGTTTTTGTCGTGGTTCCAATAGGTGGTGCTATCGTACATCCACGTTGATGGAGACTTCAACCCACGGAGGGTAACGGTTGCGTGAGTCCACGGAGGGCTCCACCCACGAAGGGTCTACGAAGAAGCAACCTTGTCTATTCCATCACGGCCGTCGCCCGCGAAGGACTTGCCTCACTAGCGGCAGATCTTCACGAAGTAGGCGATCTCCTTGCCCTTACAAACTCCTTGGTTCAACTCCATAATCTTGTTGGAGGCTCCCAAGTGACACCTAGCCAATCTAGGAGACACCACTCTCCAAGAAGTAACAAATTGTGTGTTGATGATGAACTCCTTGCTCTTGTGCTTCAAATGACAGTCTCCCCAACACTCAACTCTCTCTCACAGGATTTGGATTTGGTGGAAAGAAGATTTGAGTGGAAAGCAACTTGGGGAAGGCTAGAGATCAAGATTCATATGGTTGGAATGGAATATCTTGACCTCAACACAAGTGTAGGTGGTTCTCTCTCAGAAAATGTGTATTGGAAGTGTAGGTATGTTCTGATGGCTCTCTCCACGAATGAAGAGTGGGTGGAGGGGTATATATAGCCTCCACACAAAATCTAACCGTTACACAAAATTTGCCAAACTCGGTGGGACCGAATGGTTAAACTCGGTCAGACCGATTCAGCAAACCTAGTGACCGTTAGGATTTTCGGTGGGACTGAGATGCAACTCGGTAGGACCGATATGGTTAGGGTTAGGGCATAACGTAATCTCGGTGTGACCGATTACACAAACTCGGTGGGACCGATTTTGGTAATAAGCTAACTAGAGGGTTTGCATTGTAATCTCGGTAGTACCGATTGCTCAAACTCGACGAGACCGATTTTGGTAATGGACATACACAGAGAGATTACAATCCCATCTCGGTGAGACCGAGATCCCTATCGGTGAAACCGATTTGCTAGGGTTTGTGGCAGTGGCTATGACATTTGAAACTCGCTGGAGCCGGATAGATAGAATCGGTGGGGCCGAGTTTGACTTTTGGTTTAGGTCATATGTGGATGTGGGAAGGTAGTTGAGGGTTTTGGAGCATATCACTAAGCACTTTGAGCAAGCAAGCCATTAAGCAACACCTCATCCCCTCTTGATAGTATTGGCTTTTCCTATAGACTCAATGTGATCTTGGATCACTAAAATAGAAAATGTAGAGTCTTGATCTTGAAGCTTCAGCCAATCCTTTGTCCTTAGCATCTTGAAGGGGTTCCACATCCTCTAGTCCATGCCACTCCATTGTTGAACTTATCTGAAACATACTAGGTAAAAGTGTTAGTCCAACAAGAGATATGTTGACATTAATTACCAAAACCACCCAGGGAGCACTTGTGCTTTCAATCTCCCCCTTTTTGGTAATTGATGACAACATACATCAAAGCTTTAGATAAAGATATAGAGAATAGCAAGTAAAGCTTTGGAAAGAGATGTAACATGCATAGGCTCCCCCTACATGTATGCAATCATGTGAATATTGAATATAGGAGCATGTGAATGCGTAAACATGACAGAGTAAGCAATGTGTTAAATGTATCTTGGCTATATGCATCAGAGCAAATGATGTGAATGTGAGAAATGTACCTTCATGCTCATGAGTCCTTCTTGCAAACAATATGTACATCAGCAAGAACTTCTCATTCACATGACTGTGATGCATATACTTACCTTGTGGTATTGAGTTGGCTTAGGATGGGATGAACCTGCGCAAACAAGGTTAAATAACACAGATACACCTACTGACCAGAGTAAGCAAGAGAAACCACAAGAGAACCAAGACTGGGATGACATGTAGAGTGAGTACTAAGTACCACATTGGATATAGACATGTCCCCAAAAGTAAAGATATGCAATAAAATCAGAGATTTCCTTCCCTTAGATGTCTTGCTCCCCCTGAATCTGCATGGGATATTGGGAGAAGATAGGGAACAGAAAATCAGAGCAACAAAAAGGAAACAACAGAGCTTGAGCTAAAGCAAGCAACCAAACATGTCTTTCCCCTCTTAAAGACATGTGACATCTCTCCTCTTAAACACCAAGCATCTGGGGTCTTTGATGATATTACTTTCTCCTAGTTGAGAAACTCCCCCCCTGAGTATTCTCTCTTTCTCCCCCTATAGGAAGGATTAAGATTTGATGTGATCTCTCTCTCCCCCTTTGACATCAATTTCCAAGAAGGGCTCTTCTGGACATGTGATACAAATGGGTTGGTCCTCGAGTCACAGAGCAAAGCAGCATGTCTAATATGATGCTGGTAGAGGACAAGAATCATTGAGTGGAGCTAGAGCAAACAGAAATCACGAATAAGTGGCAAGTTGGTTTTCATGTGGTGGAATCGGTGACTCCGAGTTGTGTGCTTCGGTTGCACCGAAAGATTTCGGTTGGGCCGAAGAGAACAAACCGGTGTGACCAAGTTCATTAGAGTGAAACCACTTGTCACCTTAGCTCACTAGACAAGTAAAATCTCACAAGGATATGCAAGGAATTTACTGAAAGATTTGCAATGAATTGGATGCAGAAAATGCAGAACAAAAAGAAAAGAAACTAAAAGTTCTAGATGAAGTTTTTTTTGAAAGGGGAAACAAATATGCAAGAGACAAAAGCACGGAGAGACACACAAGAACTTCATCTAGATATGGTCGGTGACAAAGTCACCTATGTTAGAGTATATTGACTTAGGAGTCAAGTGAGAGCACTTGATCATAGGTCATACTCATCGTTTAAGCTCAAAATGGGGTTACCATTTTTCGTTTAAGCATCTTGATGTATTCACATCTTGTCGAGTTGCTTTGGCTCATGACTTGGAGTAAAGCTTCTCTAAGATGGAATAACATACCTTGGGTGGTGGTGTTGATCTTGATCATGTAGTTGAACTTGTGTGGGTTGATCAAGGTTGATGTAGTTCATCAAGAGTTGGGAGCACCACTTGGAGTTTGAGTTCATCTACCTACATCGGTTAGCTTTGCAAGGAAGAGAACTTGTGTATCCAAAATTACAATCATGAGACTCAACATAGAATTTGCCAAAGGATATGTTTGAATGGTTTCGTGCTTCCTTGTTTTCAACCACCATTGTGTAGAGACTTGGTGATGTAGAAATTGCTCAAGATGTGAGTGTGTGGCAATCTCATAGATTTAGATTCATCAAAGTACCTACACGGGTTAGATACCATGCAAGGTACAAATATATCCAAGACATATGAATAGCATCATAAGAGAAATATCGAGGATTAGTCATAGGCTCATGCCCCGCATGTATCAAATGGAGTTCCTACTCCAAGTTTGAAGCATCAATGATGTTCAATTCACCTCTCAACCTGCAAAACACTTTCTCATCAAGTGGTTTAGTGAATATATCCGCCAATTTCTTATCGGTGCGAACATGCTTAAGGTTAATGTCCCCTTTTGCAACATGATCTCGAATGAAATGATGACGAACTTCAATATGCTTAGTTCGAGAATGTTGCACGGGATTGTGAGCAATCTTAATAGCACTTTCATTGTCACATAGCAATGGAACATGTTTCACATATATCCCATAATCTTTAAGAGTTTGGGTCATCCAAAGTAATTGAGCACAACATGAACCAGCGGCAATGTATTCCGCTTCGGCGGTGGATAAGGATACCGAGTTTTGTTTCTTGGAAGACCAAGACACAAGAGATCTACCAAGGAATTGACAAGTACCCGAAGTGGATTTTCTATCAACCTTGTCTCCGGCATAGTCCGAATCGGAGTAGCCAACAAGATCAAAAGAGGACCTCTTAGGATACCAAATGCCAAAATATGGTGTATGGATTAGGTATCTCACTATCCTTTTCACAGCCTTAAGATGACACTCTTTAGGAGCAGCTTGATATCGTGCACACATGCACACACTTAGCATAATATCGGGACGAGAGGCACATAGATATAACAATGAACCAATCATAGGGCGATAAACCTTTTGATCAACCGGTTCACCATCTTTGGTCAAATCAAGATGTCCACTAGTAGGCATGGGTGTAGTCATACCTTTGCATTCTTGCATATTGAACTTCTTGAATAAGTCCTTGGTGTACTTCGTTTGAGAGACAAAGGTACCTTCCTTAGTTTGCTTGATTTGCAAACCGAGAAAGAATTTGAGTTCACTCATCATAGACATCTCAAACTTCTCCGGCATTAGCTTTCCAAACTTCTCAGTAAAATGAGGTTTAGTTGAACCAAATATGATATCATCAACATAAATTTGGCACACAAATAGTTCTCCATTAACCCTTTTAGTAAAAAGAGTAGAATCAATTTTACCAATTTCAAAGCCTTTTTCAATAAGGAACTTGGTCAAGCATTTATACCATGCTCTAGGAGCTTGTTTAAGACCATAAAGGGCTTTGGAAAGTTTGTAAACATGATTAGGTTTCTTAGGATTGACGAAGCCGGGAGGTTGCTTAACATAAACTTCTTCCTCAATTTTGCCATTTAGAAAAGCACTTTTAATGTCCATTTGGTACAAGGTGATATCATGGGTGATTAGCATAAGCAAGTAAGATGCGAATGGACTCAAGTCTAGCAACGGGAGCATATGTCTCACCATAGTCCATACCTTCAACTTGTGTGTAGCCTTGGGCGACGAGACGTGCTTTGTTGCGAACCACTTGTCCATCTTCATCTTGCTTGTTGCGAAACACCCATATGGTACCAATGATGTTGTGGTTGTTGTCGGGCTTCTCGACCAATGTCCACACTTGATTTCTCTCAAAGTTGTGTAGCTCTTCATGCATAGCGTTTATCCAGTCCGGATCCTCCAATGCTTCTTCAACCTTCATAGGTTCAATGCTAGAGATGAATGAGTAATGTTCACAAAAGTTAGCTAAACGAGTTTTAGAGCGAGTGATTCTCCCGGTTTGGATATCATTGTAGATTTGCTCGACGGGATGATCCTTAGCAACTCTTGCTCGAACTCGTGAAAGCTTTTGCTTGGGTCGGGGTGGAACATCCTCTTCATCTTGTGCTTCTTCTTGGCCTTCTTCATTGTTGACGTTGTCGTTCTCTTGTCGTGGTGGAGAAAGAGGTTGTTGATGTTCATCTTGGTGTGCTTCCTCGTTTTCTTCATCTTGGCGTGTCCCACTTGTGGATGCTTCTGTATCAACTCTTGGTTCACCTTGTCGTGAGGTAGAAGCTTCCACTTGGACGGACGAGGTACTCTCCTTCACTTCCGTTGGACGAATCTTGCCAATGGACAAGTCTTGAATTGCTTCCGAAGGGTCTTTGTCTCCTACATCAATTGGTAATTGCTCTACTTGCGAGCCGTTAGATTCATCAAACTTCACATCTACCGTCTCTTCAACCTTTCGGGTGAAATTGTTGTTGACACGGTAAGTGTGAGAGTTTGAGCCATAACCAAGTAGGAAACCTTCATGAGATTTAGGAGCAAATTTAGAACGACGATGCTTATCAAGAATGTAGCACTTTGAGCCGAATACTCAAAAGTATCCAACTTGGGGTTTGTTACCGGTGAGGAGCTCGTATGCCGTCTTGCCGAGTAGCTTTTGAAGATACAAGCAATTAGTTGCATGACAAGCTGTCTCAACCGCTTCCGCCCAAAAGTGCTTTGGCGTTTTGTACTCATCAAGCATCGTTCTTACCATCTCGATAAGAGTGGAGTTCTTCCTTTCAACAACTCCATTTTGTTGAGGTGTGTACGTAGCCGAGAACTCGTGTGAAATCCCTTCTTCGTCAAGAAAGGTGTCCACATTTGCGTTCTTGAACTCCATTCCGTTGTCGCTCCGAACCTTCTTGATCTTCACGTCAAACTGATTTTGGGCCTTCCTAGCGAAGTTTTTGAAGATCTTTTGGACCTGCGATTTGTCATCAAGAAAGAACACCCACGTAAATCTTGAAAAATCATCAACTATGACTAGACGAAATGAGTTACCACCGAGATTTTTGTAGGCATTTGGACCAAAGAGATCCATGTGAAGTATCTCGAGTGGTCTTCTTGTGGTCATGATGTTCTTTGCGCGGTGATTTCCTCCAACTTGTTTCCCTGCTTGACAAGCACTACAAAGTCTATCCTTGTCAAATATGACATCTTTTATTCCAAGGATATGATCACCTTTAATAAGCTTATCAAGATTTCGCATACCAACATGACCTAGTCTTCTATGCCACAACCAGCCTTTAGAAGATTTGGTAATTAAGCAAGTTCTAGGTTGAGCCTTTTTAGTGAAATCAACAATGTAAAGATCTCCTCTACGTATACTGGTAAAGACCATTTTATGATTGTCTCTATGAAACACTTGGCAATCTACTTCAGTAAATAGAACATTGAAACCGAAATCAGCAAGTCTAGAAACTGAAAGTAAGTTGTAGCCAAGAGATTCAACGAGCATGACATTTTGTATTGAGCTATCATGTGAGATGGCCATCTTACCAAGGCCAACCACCTTACCATTTGAATTATCACCAAAAGTGACATATTTTCGAGGGCCGTCGTTTTCAGCAAGCTCACGGAACATATCTTTATCTCTGGTCATATGATCAGTACATCCACTATCAAGGACCCATTCCTTTCCTCCAGCCATGTAGCTGCGAAGATTTGCCATAAGACCAAAATGCCTCATTGTATCATCAAGATCATAGTTACTATCATCATCTTTATCATAGTATCCATGTTCAACCTCATCTTGTGATTGATCAATTCCTAGAGAGGGTAATTCATTAGATAAATGATCATCACAATGGTTACCTTTATGAATTCTAATAGCTTCGGATATGATATCGCTAATGATTCCAATATTTCCTTTAGCACACTTGAGATTGGTAAGCTCAAATAGACAATCACCAAAGCTAGGATCACTAGAGTTCATCTTACTCAAGGCAATAGACTTATGGAGAATTTTGTCTAAATTTTTCAAGGAATAATCTGGAAATCGTTCCTCAAGAAATCTCCATATGGTGTAGGCACACTTGAGAGTAGGCAAACATCTAATCAAGTTTCTAGGCAAGCATCTAATGATGAGCTCAACAGTTCTAAGATTGTGAATCATGTCAATATCTTCATCTAGGGTAGGGTGCAAAGGATCAACATGAGGTGCACAAGGGCTAGTAATGTACTTGTTCAAATGATATTCACTGAAAATCTCAAGCATTTCATTTTTCCACTCATGAAAATACTCTCCATCAAGAATAGGCACTCTATGTCTAAGACTCCCCAAAGTAGACACATCCATCTTCCTCCAATGGTGTTTAAACCAAGGCAATGGAGACTAAAGCTCTGATACCAATTGAAAGGATCGAGAAGAGGTGTCTAGAGGGGGGTGATTAGAAACTAAGTGCCAAAAGTTGCAGTTTTCAATATTCTTAAGTTTAAGTGGAGTTTAAGCACAAGTTTAACAAACACAATACATATCAAGCAAGCATGCAATGAGTATATGAGCAACGGAAAGTAGAGCATGCAACTTGCAAGAATCTAAAGAGAAGGGTTTGGAGTATTCAAACGCAATTGGAGACACGGATGTTTTTGTCGTGGTTCCGATAGGTGGTGCTATCATACATCCACGTTGATGGAGACTTCAACCCACAGAGGGTAACGGTTGCACGAGTCCATGGAGGGCTCCACCCACGAAGGGTCCACGAAGAAGCAACCTTGTCTATTCCATCACGGCCGTCGCCCACGAAGGACTTGCCTCACTAGCGGCAGATCTTCACGAAGTAGGCGATCTCCTTGCCCTTACAAACTCCTTGGTTCAACTCCATAATCTTGTTGGAGGCTCCCAAGTGACACCTAGCCAATCTAGGAGACACCACTCTCCAAGAAGTAACAAATGGTGTGTTGATGATGAACTCCTTGCTCTTGTGCTTCAAATGACAGTCTCCCCAACATTCAACTCTCTCTCACAGGATTTGGATTTGGTGGAAAGAAGATTTGAGTGGAAAGCAACTTGGGGAAGGCTAGAGATCAAGATTCATATGGTTGGAATGGAATATCTTGACCTCAACACAAGTGTAGGTGGTTCTCTCTCAGAAAATGTGTATTGGAAGTGTAGGTATGTTCTGATGGCTCTCTCCACAAATGAAGAGTGGGTGGAGGGGTATATATAGCCTCCACACAAAATCTAACCGTTACACAAAATTTGCCAAACTCGGTGGGACTGAATGGTTAAACTCGGTCGGACCGATTCAGCAAACCTAGTGACCGTTAGGATTTTCGGTGGGACTGAGATGCAACTCGGTAGGACCGATATGGTTAGGGTTAGGGCATAACGTAATCTCGGTGTGACCGATTACACAAACTCGGTGGGACCGATTTTGGTAATAAGCTAACTAGAGGGTTTGCATTGTAATCTCGGTAGTACCGATTGCTCAAACTCGATGAGACCGATTTTGGTAATGGACATACACAGAGAGATTACAATCCCATCTCGGTGAGACCGAGATCCCTATCGGTGAAACCGATTTGCTAGGGTTTGTGGCAGTGGCTATGACATTTGAAACTCGCTGGCGCCGGATAGATAGAATCGATGGGGCCGAGTTTGACTTTTTGTTTAGGTCATATGTGGATGTGGGAAGGTAGTTGAGGGTTTTGGAGCATATCACTAAGCACTTTGAGCAAGCAAGCCATTAAGCAACACCTCATCCCCTCTTGATAGTATTGGCTTTTCCTATAGACTCAATGTGATCTTGGATCACTAAAATAGAAAATGTAGAGTCTTGATCTTGAAGCTTCAGCCAATCCTTTGTCCTTAGCATCTTGAAGTGGTTCCACATCCTCTAGTCCATGCCACTCCATTGTTGAACTTATCTGAAACATTCTAGGTAAAAGTGTTAGTCCAACAAGAGATATGTTGACATTAATTACCAAAACCACCCAGGGATCACTTGTGCTTTCAGCTACCGGTCGCTGTGAATTTCTGGAGAAGGAGAGTAAAGCCTTAACGGCTGATCTGGACAAGGCCTTACAAGAGGCGAGAGAAGCGCGGTCGGAATGCAGAACAGCCCGTGAGGAGGTTCGACATGCGAGGGAGATTGCGGCTGGAAAGCCCTCTCTGCTGCAAACTAAGTTCCGTGACCCGAACTATGCCCAGCTTAACCAAGTATGGAGTTCTCCGGACAAGTTCTTGGACTTGCTGAAGAGTTCTGCCGATGCGACGCAGTATTACCAAGCATGAGACGGATATAAAACGGAGAAGCTTTTTTGGTCACAGTTTGGCGCATCAAAGCGCCCTCTGTTGCTCAATGAACAGATGTCCCAATGGCCCGAACTTCATAGGATATCTGGCGCTGCCATGAAGGATGTCGTAATCCGGTTGTGGCCAACCGAGCCTGTTCCGAATAGCTATTTCAGTTTGGTGCAAAGGCTTGTTGACGCGGTGCCGCGTATCGATGCTGTGAAGCAGTCAACGTGCATTGAGGGTGCACGCATGGCTTTTGCCCGAGTCAAGACATTATGGGGGAAGATGAAGGCCATCGATGTTGCGACGAAGGGTCCACCCAAAGGCAAGGACCGTCCGGAACCAGAGCATTATTTTGAAGACGTCCTAGAGGTCGCCCGCTTTATAGAGGGTCAGTGCTCACAAGACATAATGTTCGAGTGAGGTGTATGAAAATTGTAAAAGACAATTTTATAGTTAATCTATTTATGCTTTGCTTGAAAGCTTGAATTCCTCCTATGCTGCCGTTTTGGTATAATCTAAAAGTTTTCCAGTCATCGGCTTCAGCCCCCTCGTAGGAAGTACGGGGGTGTTTGGAAAAACATTTAATCACTCTTTATGCAACGTCTTGGTCCATGAAGGAGGTGATAATGCGGCGAACCAGGCAATCGGACTATAAGGCGTTAACACTTTCACTTAGCCATAGGAGTTTTATGGTGGGCCTATGACATAGCCCCTGGTATGTATGTGGCGTATGGTGCCTTACATATTTGATCTGAAAAAGATCCCTCATGTGACACAGAGAATCGCTAAAGATTCCAATAAGTAGTCAAGTGGTTGACCAGCTCACGCCACATCATGACAGTCTGTTTTCGACTTTCTCTACTGAGGTGCTCGTCCGGTTTAGACCAGGGCACAATCACAATAGTTCTCCCTTTACTACCCTAGCCGATAGAGCGGAACGTAGGGTAGCAAGCACAGGAGCCGGGCAACCCAACTATTGACCCAAGACAATGATTCGGAGCTAATGCATATAAGCCCTATTCAAGAATTCATCCAATTAACCAGTTAACTTGCCGATTAATCCCTACTCATAGGGTCACCGAGTAGCCGATAAACCAAAAAATCGTCCGATTAATTGATTAAATGGCCGATTAACTTGCCGATTAGCCGATTAATCCCCTACTTGCTAGCCAACCGAGCAGCTACCAGTTAATGATTTCCTCAACAATGCATATAAGGCCAAACTTGTGACAACGAAGTATGCTATAGAGCTGTTCAGGCTTTTACTGGCAACTCATTTGTTCCCACACCGAGCTCCTGGCAGGTTATGCCAAGGTATTTCTGTGAAATAACCGTAGGAGCCATATTTGTCGGGAAAACAATACGGATAATTAGTTCGGGTATTGTTTACTGGTAACTGAGCGATATGCCAATGATTACTTATGATATATATATGTATATAAGCCATCCGCATGGCTATTTGACATGCTCGGGGTTGGAGGCGGAGGAACAGGCATAGTACAGGCTCAAGAAATAGGGAGTGCGGTCTACAAAAAGTTATTTTGGACCTCCTGTCGCACGTCCGCGCCGCCAGTCCTTGGTGGGGTGATTCCTTGATGGAAATAGCCCCTTGGGTGAGTGTACGGATCCGAACTCCGATAGAGCCGGTTTTAGATATTTATCCTGTTCGTCACCTGTTTTTAAAGGATAGCAAAGGAACAAAATAAGAAATAAGCGATAAAAGAAAGTTACTGGAGTGCTTGCAGGCTTGTCCGCATTGTGCTTCTGCCAATGCCCATGGTATCTTGAGTGCGTCATGATGTATGTGCGGTACAAATTTTGTAGGTATGTAGAGTGGGCGGTGGAAGCCAGGTTGCTATTTCCGTTCTAGGAGTAGATGATCCTCGGGTGGAGGTTGCTTCTGACCCCCGGTGTTCTATTGGTGAACCTTTCCGTCATCCCTGTCGCTTGGCGGCCTCCTCCCCCTACTTCGGTGTTGAGCTTGCCAGCCTGTTTAAAGACCCATCAGTTTCTGTTGGTATGATTAGCTGGTTTATCAGGGTGGCCATGGATCTGTCATGGTCGGCCCAATATCCTGTCCAGGTTGGATGGTTCGTCTCGATTCGCCTTGAATGGCTTCTTCCGCTGACCGGGCTTGGCCTTTCATTGTCATTGCGACTGTTGTTCTTGCTTCCTCGTGGCTTGCCGTTGCCATCTCGGATTTTGGAGGTACCCTGGTTGTTGGCGCTATTGCTTCTACTAGCGAGCCAGTTGTCTTCTCCCGCACAAAAGCGAGTCATCAGAGCAATGAGGGCTGCCATGGATTTAGGTCCTTCTTGGCCGAGGTGGTGTGCAAGCCATTCGCCCCAGACGCCATGTCTGAAAGCCGCAAGGGCTTCCGCGTCCGGACAGTCCACAATTTGGTTCTTTTTGACTAAGAACCGAGTCCAGAGTTCCCTAGCTGATTCTCCGGGCTGTTGGACAATTTGACTTAGGTCATCGGCATCCGGTGGCCGGACATATGTTCCTCGGAAGTTATCGAGGAAGGCCTCTTCCAAGTCTTCCTAGCTGCCCATGGAATTTTCAGGCAGGCTATTTAACCAGTACCGAGCTAGCCCTTTTAGTTTTAGTGGGAGGTATTTAATGGCGTGGAGGTCGTCCCCGCGGGCCATATGGATGTGGAGGATGAAATCTTCTATCCACACCGCGGGATCGGTTGCCCCATCGTATGATTCAATATTGATGGGTTTGAATCCTTCGGGAATTCATGATCCATTACTTCATCAGTGAAGCAAAGCGGCACGGCGCCTCTATGCTGGGCCACACCGCAACGTAACTCCGAAGGAGTCCCTTTGTGGTTTTTTGCTCGGGCGTGGCGAGGTTTGACACGTCCGAATAGGTAGCCGTCATCGTGTGTCGAAGCATGCTTTCACGATCCATAGATCGGTCTTGTGTGTCCTGCTCTATTATCCAAGTCTCTCTGCAGGTCGTTTGGGTGATCGTGACCTGCGTTGTTCCTGCCTTTACAGTGAGGTGGGTCTGTCTGGTGTTCGGCTTGAGTTGCCTCTTTATTCGGACAGAGTTTCCGGCGACATGTCGCATTGTGTGACGATGGTATGGGCTCCAACGTCCCTTCATCGGACTGGTATAGCAATATGTGCTTTGAGTAGCCTTTGGCTAGGCTAATAAGGCCATATTCTTCGGCGACCAGGACTTCGGTCCATCTGTCGTTGAGTAGGTCTTGGTCAGCTTGAAGCTGATGCAGCTTCTTTTTTAGGCTCCTTGTCGTAGCTATCAGCCTGTGCTTGAAGCGCTCCTGTTCGAGGGGCTCTTCGGGTACAATGAAGTCTTCGTCGCCGAGGCTGACCTCATCTTCAAAGAGTGGAAGGTATTTGTCGTCCTCCAAACCGTCGCTAGGCAGGGCCTATTCATCGGGGCTAGCTGCCCGTTTTCCTGTTCCTCTTGCTCGGATGTTGCTCCCACAGGGTCTTCATTGCTTTCGGTGCCGTCCGGAGTACTATTTTCTCCGGTGCCATTGTTGTTGTGGCGTGAATTGGGGCGGCGTTTGGGGTGCTGAAACTTAGATTGTGACTCAGGAGTTTTAACTAGATCTCCCTTGTCTTTGCCGCAAGGCTTTTTAAGTGCATCGATCATGTACACGTCATGTGAAGGGGTAGCCTTCTCGCCCCTGATGACTGGCAGGTCTTGGCCTTGCTCCTTATCGGCATCTTCGTCTATACCATCAATGTCTACGGATCCAGGAGCGTGCATGTCAGTTAAGTCCTCGACAGTGGCTATGAAGTGGGTGGCGGGTGGTAAGCAAAGTTCTTCGTCGTCAGCGCCTAGTTCGAGCCGGACATAGTTCGGCTGCGAGTATCCCGTGAATGACAGGTTCTTTGAAGAGTTTAGCACATCGCCTAAAGGTGAGTGTTGAAAAACGTCTGCGGCACTGAATTCGAAGATCGATAACCGATCTAGCTCGGTGTCCGCAAGCGTACATGGTCCGGAACTTATAGCCGGAGACGAGTCCGGAGTTCCGTTGGCGCAAATATTGCAGGGTGTCGAGTCTGCGTGCGGCTCTAACGCCGTGGACTTTGTGGCCTCGAATGGCATGATCTGCTCTGGTTCTAAGGCCATTGCAGCAACATGAGTCATCTCCTGAATCTGGCCCGATGACAGATTTGAGTCATGTTCATCGGCACGAGGGGGAGCGATCGCTGCAGTCCCAAATCCATTGAAGATCAAGTCTCCACGAATATCCGTGACATAGTTCAAGCTTCCAAATCTGACCTGATGGCCAGGGGCGTAGCTATTAATCTGCTCCAGATGGCCAAGCGAGTTGGCCCGCAGTATGAAACTGCCGAATACGAAAATCTGTCCGGGGAGGAAGGTTTCTCCTTGGACAGCGTCACTATAGACGATCGGAGGGGCCATCGAACCTCTCGTTGACGGCACAGTGGAACTCTCAATGAAAGCACCAATGTCGGTGTCAAAACCGGCGGATCTCGGGTAGGGGGTCCCGAACTGTGCGTCTAGGATCGATGGTAACAGGAGACGGGGGACACGATGTTTACCCAGGTTCGGGCCTTTTCTAGGGAGGTAATACCCTACGTCCTGCTTGATTGATCTTGATGAATATGAGTGTTACAAGAGTTGATCTACCACGAGATCGTAATGGCTAAACCCTAAAAGCCTAGCCTGTATGACTATGGTAATGAGTATATATCCTTTCCGGAGTTACCCCTCTAGTTTATATAGACACCGGGGGGGAATCTAGGGTTACATAGAGTCGGTTACATAAGAAGGAACCTTCATAGTTGGTCGCCAAGCTTGCCCTCCACGCCAAGTAGAATCCAATCCGGACATGGGTATGGTCTTCGGCCTTCATGTCTTCACAGCCCGTCAGTCCGGCCCATGGATAACAGGCCAGACGCCCGAGGACCCCTTAATCCAGGACTCCCTCACTCATCTCCGACACCCGCTGGCACAAGTTGAGCACCTCCTGCGACGGGTGTCGGGGGAAGTAGTTCCAGTTCTGCTTTGCCCGCGGCCGCGCGACGACGAAGGGCGGCAGGTTGATGTGGTCCGCGCCGAGGTTGCAGACGTAGAAGGAGTTCTGCCACTTCTTGGCAGAATCCTCCAGTGGCATCTTGGGGCAGCCCCCGCCCGGCCGCTTGTAGATGACAGCGGCCCCGCAGGAGGACATCTCCCTGGCCTTCGGGCCCTGCTGCTTCAAGGCGAAGAAGCGCACCCAAACATTGATCATGGGCTCGACCCCTAGGTACCCCTCACAGAGGGTGACGAAGCCGGAGAGCTGCAAGATGGTGCCCGCGCTAAGATGATGGGACTGGAGCCCGAAGAACTCTAGGAAGGTGCGGAAGAAACGGCTCGCAGGGAGGCCGAAGCCGTGCTTGAAGTGCGGGTAGAAGACCACGCGCTCCGTCCCCTCCGGCTGCGGCTCCCGCTCACCCTCTGGCAGGCGCACGGTGACCTCCGTCTACCTCGGCAAGCGCCTGGTGGAGCAGAGGTACGTGATGTCCTTTGTAGTGATGGACGAGCCCATCCACGAGCCCGACGGGAGCGCCATCAGCAAGGTGAAGCGTGGCAAGCGAGAGAAAGAGAAGGAAAGAACAGCGGTGAAGCTCTGCTCAAGGCGGCGGGCGTCGCAGCGTGGCGGTCGCAAAGGAGCAAAAGGTGGACAAAGAGGCAGAGGAGCGCAAGCGAGAATGATTTCTGCCGCCCCTCCCCCGATTTATAAGCCACAGCTCAAACATGGGGAAGTGGGATCATTTGCGCTCGCCCTTCCCACTCCCATGCAATAAGTGCACACGTACGCACGCAATAACTGCCTCAAGAATGGCAACCGACTCGCGGATGCCGCAATAAATCCGCGCGCGGGGGCCGAGGACGTGCAGTGTCGGGGCCCATACCATAGCCCTGTCCCGTCGCGCGCGTGGCCTGTCAGGACCCTTCGACTCCCATGTGCCACGTGGCACCCGCGCAGAGCCCAAAAGATCGCCTCAAGATTCAGCAGACTCCTTGATTTCCCGATCACGCCGGGACGTCGCGATCCGGCTTCCAGAAGCCGGCACACATTGGGTGTTGTCGGACCTGGAGGTCACAACTTCGCCTCCTCAGTGGGGAAACTGCAAAGGCCCTCCCACTCGAAGACGGCGGACCTTCATAGCTTCGGGGACTACTATCGGGGGGATGAACCCCCAGCAGGCAATGGAACCCGGATCTTTTTTGAAAACATCGGGGCCAGCAACGCCCCTCAATCCGGCTTGCGCTTGGCCGGGTTGCTGAACCTGGCCAAGCCCCTCGACCCGGCCGAACTCCTCAACCCGGCCCCAACGGCTGGCGCAAGACGGTCGAACCCGGCATATCAAGACTTCTCCAACAAGCCAGCTCCCCCTTTGGCGTGTTCACCAACCCGGCCACGGGTCAGCTCCCATCCCATCCCAGTCGTATAATGGGACGAGTCTCCATTCAAGGGTGAGCGACGCAACAGTGCCCCACCAATGCCTCTGATCAGCCGAGGCGTGGTAACAGTGCCCCACCTACATGCTGACCAGGGCCAACATGGCTACAGTGCACCCGTCATCACTGCTGACGCCAGCAAGCGGCGACCTGACAGTGCGCCACTGTAGCGGACTCAACCCGGCCACTCCATGACGATCGATAATACGGCAAATAGTGCCCCCCCCCGACGCATGGGGCCCGCACCCGGAGAACCCGGCGAGCCTTGACACCCGGCGGGTCCTAGCGACGGCTTCCCGAACGATGACAACTCGGCCCCACGGCCTTGTAACATTACCATTGTACCCCTGGGGGTTGACCTATAAACCCCCCCAGGAGCCCTCATGCATAGGGGTGGGCACAAGATCAATTAGACTAGCCACACACTGGGAGACGGAGCAACCTAAGCCTTGGTCTGCCTTCCTTCTTCCTCCATACAGCTCTAGGAGTGACTCTGTACTGTTACATACAAACTACACTCGATAGGACTAGGGGTGCTATCTCTCCGGAGAGCCCCGAACCTAGGTATGTCTTGCGTCCCTCGCTCGCTCATCCGACGTCGCCTCTGGAGCCCACCGGTGCCCTCGAGCCTCCTCCTCTCTTTAGCCGTCCCTTGGCATCTGCCGTGCGCCCACCACGACAGTTGGCGCCCACCGTGGGGCAGCTCGAGGTCCTGGCTGGAGACATGTTCCAGACGGGGCTCCTCTTTGACTCCGACGAGCCCGTCACACTGGCAAATGACGTCATCAACGCGCTCGCCGCCTTCTTCGCCGCGCTACGCATCTCTGATGCGCTCGCGGCCGACGAGTACCCCAACGAGGTACTTGACATCTCCGGCTCCCCTGTCTCCCTCGGCGACGGCGCTCCTGCCGGGGCAATGAACCTCTGCATAGAGGTATTCATCACCAACACTGGCACTTCTTCGTCCAGCACGGCGAGAAAGGCCGCCGAAGCTAGGGCCGCAGTGGATCATGCCAACCCGCCGAACCCGCTGCGCGCCACAATGCAGAAGACTTTTAAAATGGGCACTTGTTTGATGCTTTTAAAATGTACTACTTGGCAATAGAAGACTTGGTAGTTTAATCCTGTCCACCTTACTAATGAACTGGTTCATCGAAATGAGTTTCATATACTAGTACATGCTAAACCTGTTATGTGTCTGCTTGTTTCTTCTTTTAGAATGTTCTCAGAATATTGGGGAAGAGTGCCTTATTAAGTAATGGTAAAGGAAGTAATGCAGATAAGGTTCAGTATAGCGAGGCATCCTTGTTGGTCTCCAACAAAGCTGATAAAATAGCTAAGGAAAACTATCTTGAAAACAGTGAGACAACCCCAAAGTCCTGTCTTGGTTTAGTGTTTGAGTTATTGGTCACTACCGTTGGCACAAGCTATTCAAACTCACAGTCTGAATCAGTTCGGTTTCTTGAGTCTCAACTACAAGCTGAAATACATCGATCAATTGTGCTGTGACAAGAAGCCGAAGGACTACGGAAGTCCCTGGAGTATTCAGATGCATACTTTCTGGTGCAATAGCAAGCATTGGAGGATTTTAGCGCCAAACAGGACAAAGTTAATAAGCTTACTAAGCTTATTGCCAGCATGGTGGATACCCATGATAACGTTTCTTGAGCTCTTATGAAGTTGTTTCAGTTATGGACTTATTTTGCTGCCGCGTTTATTTGCACTGATGTCCAATTTAGACGGCCAGTGTATGTAATATGCTGCTTTGTTCCCTATATTTGCAGTGGTGGCGAACTTTGATGCCCAGTGGATGTAATATGGGTAATAGCCGTAATAGCCTAGCATTAGTTGCTTGCTTATTTATTTCCTTATTGCTTGTTTAGTTGTTTGCTTGTAGTCACTGCAGTTCCTTTCCGCGTTTTTCTAGTAGCCACAATAACCTATTTTTATAACTAGGCCACAATAACCATGGCAACACACAGACTGTTGTAACCATGGTCCTGCTACCTGCTGTAGTGACCATGGCCCTCCACGGGATGTACGATCCATGGGCCTTCTACGGGCCGTAGGATCCATGGGCCTTCTACGAGTCGTCTCATCTATGGGCCTTCTATGGGTCGTATAATCGTTTCGCCAAACATGGGCCGTACTCTTCGTGGATCAAAAATGGTCCGCAAAATGGGCCATAAATGGGCTAGAGTGGAAATCGTATGTTTTATCGCTCGGCCATAACGGGCCGTTAATAGGCCGTAATTGATGACGCTATGAAAACCGCCCAACGGGTTAACAGGCCACAAACAGGCTGACTGTAACCACGGGCTGAATTTGGCCCACAAGCAGAACAGACCCGTAATGGACCATAAGTAATCGAATTCTAGATATGAGCCAAGAATAAATGGGCCCTTAGAAGGCTGAAAGTTAACACGGGCTGGAAACAGCCGACGGACTAATGGGCCGTAAATGGGTATAAAGCGATACACTGTTCATCACGGGCCAGTTTCACCACGGGTCGTTAATGGGCCCAGAGTTACAAAGGGCCTCCTATGGGACGAAAGACGTCATGGGCCGTACATGGGCCGAAAGTTACAATGGGCTAGAATCATATTGGATGGTCCAGATGACGCTACTGGGCCTAATTCAGATAGGCCGTAACGGGTCGTGACTTAGCGGGCTGTAAATGAGCTATATGCGAACAAGTCGTTAACAGGCTTTCCGTGGGCCGGCCCGCTACCTTTTTACCAAGTCAAACAGGCCGACTTTTTCATTGGAATGGGCCTCTGTTGGGTCGTGCCACGTGTCGACATATCATAGGCGCCTTTGGTCCAATGAGTGGATGACATCTGTCCCAACGGTGAGCTGACACGTGGTTCCTCTGGCCATTGAGAATTTTACACGTGGAAAATCCCCATTGGTCCGGGTTGTTAACGGGTTATTGGATCCAAACCAGAACTCGATAACTTAACGGCGACCCGTTACGGTGGATGCCACGTGTCGGTCACCCTTGACAAAAGCACTTCTATGATGCGCGATTTATCATCATGGAAGTGGACGCTTCTGTGATGATAATTTTGGTAATGTCGTGGAACACTTCTACGACAGCACATGTATGACTATCTTGATTCTGTCATAAAATCGTCATGGATGTACATGCATGACATAAAACGTGACCTACTGTGACAAACACGTATCATCACGGAAGTGTATTTTTTTGTAGTGATAGTGGTAGTGTCTAGTGCGATGGTGCGGCTATTATTTACTACGTAGTACTGTAGCAGTAGTAGTACTGCTTTCTCAACCAGTAGTGTGATGTATTGTACTTTTATAGTGCACCAGTTTTGAACTCTTGAATCTCAAGGACAAGGAGCTATAGTTGCAAGTGGAGGGTACTACTGTTCTCTAGAACCATTGTTGTACTATCAATGCAGGGAAAGTACACCTGCGTACTCTTCATGCTCTATTCAAGCGCGTAGCTAGCCTACTCAGCCGCTCTTCTCACGCACACACTAGAAGCCTGTTTATCAGCGATGGTTATTGCGGGGGCAGAACATTTGAGTTCTTTGATACAGCGAGACTAGGCTTTTCGCTTCCATTTGTGGAGGTGTAATGGATCTCATCGAACTTTGTTTATTGGTCCTTCCTTCTTTATTAATGAGACGAGGCACAGATTTTGCCTCCGTTTTAAAACAAAAAAATCACGTCAAGAGGATTTTTTTATAGAGTTTAGAGTCGATAAGTGAGCGAAGTCCATGCGTGCAACGCCACAAGCTACAGTGTAGTAGAACTTTACGTACAAAGCCATATTGCATAGTTCCCAATGCTGCACTAGGCTTTTTCAGCTCCTCGGGCTTAATTGGGAGGTGCTAGTTTAAAGATGGTAGCTGATGAGGAAGCAACAAGCGAGGTGCGGCTAGGGCGAGCACACGGGCGAGAAACGTTGCACGGTGTGAATTGATATATATGAGTACTACTACTTTACGCAGTACTAGCAATATGCCCGTTTGTTGCATGGAACATCAAGATGCATTTATATCAGTAGTTTATCTTGTGGGAGAAAATGATGAATGAGGGAAGGCCTTATTTGCAAATGTGGAGAGGGGTGTGGGTATCTTTTTGCAAAATTCCATAGTTTCCTTCCTATCCGTCAGATATAATCGGACGGCCTATATTGTAGGATGGCAGGCACACCATCATCACCAACTCTACTTTTTATATATTACTACTAACTCTATGGTTAGCCTAAGAGCAAGTACTACCTCTGTCCTGGTTTACTCTTCGTATTTTGCAGTGTCAAAATTTGACCATAGATTTAACTAACAAAATGTTAATGCATGTCACTAAAAATTATATCTTTGGATTCGTATTTGAACATAATTGAAAATGGTATAATTTTTGGTGACATGCATTGGCATTTTCTTAGGTAAATCTATGGTCAAAATTTTACACTAAATAGGAGGTAGTACAAAAGTGGGCTATAACGGCCCTCCATTATGTAGGCCAAAACACGTGCCAAATTCACTTCTAATGCATTTGGCATCGATGCCCTCCATTGCTCACCTGGTGCCCCAATCTGAATCACCTACTTTGCTCCGGTGCCAAATTAACTCAGGCAATGATAAAACATTTGCGTGACAGAGGGACAGGATTGAGGCAATAAAAAAACAATTGTTTAGGAGAGGGAGAGGCTGGTGTAGTTGGTTTGATTGATTTGTTTATACACGTGGGTCTGTGTGCACATCGGTGCCAACTCTCTCACATTGCTAGAGCGGTGCCAAAATCTTTTGATTTGACATGGGTTTCAGTACAAGCACAAATGGATCGAAGATGATCCAAGTAGAAAACTTTAAGTGGATCCATAGTCATCTTAAATTTTTGCTTTCATGTTCTGTTTGGTGTGTTGACATGAAGGCAATAAAAGCAAGCAAACAAAAATATTTTTGTGTTTGTAAAATTGTTTTAGAAGTGGGTGATAACCCACAAGTATAGGGGATCACAACAATTTTCGAGGGTAGAGTATTCAACCCGAATTTATTGATTCGACACAAGGGGAGCCAAAGAATATTCTCAAGTATTAATAGTTGAGTTGTCAATTCAATCGTACCTGAAAGACTTAATATCTACAGGAAAGTATTTAGTAGCAAAGTAATATGGAAGTAACGGTAACGGTGGCAAAAGTAACAGTATTGGTTTTGTAGTAATTGTAAGAGTGGCAACGGAAAAGTAACTAAGCAAAGATCAATATGTGAAAAGCTTGTAGGCAATGGATCAATGATGGATAATTATGTTGTATGTGATTCCTCATGCAACAATTATAACATAGGGTGACACAGAACTAGCTCCAGTTCATCAATGTAATGTAGGTATGTATTTCGAATATAGTGTTATGTGCTTATGGAAAAGAACTTGCATGACATCTTTTGTCCTACCCTCCCGTGGCAGCGGGGCCCTATTGGAAACTAAGGGATATTAAGGCCTCCTTTTAATAGAGTACCAGACCAAAGCATTAACACTTAGTGAATACATGAACTCCTCAAACTATAGTCATCATCGGGAGTGGTCCCGATTATTGTCACTTCGGGGTTACCGGATCATAACACATAGTAGGTTACTATTGACTTGCAAAATAGGATCAAGAACTCACATATATTCATGGAAACATAATAGGTTTAGATCTAAAATCATGGCGCTCGGGCCCTAGTGACAAGCATTAAGCATAGCAAAGTCATAGCAACATCAATCTTAGAACATAATGGATACTAGGGATCAAACCCTAACAAAACTAACTCGATTACATGACAAATCTCATCCAACCCATCACCGTCCAGCAAGCCTACGATGGAATTACTCACGCACGGCGGTGAGCATCATGAAATTGGTGATGGAGGAAGGTTGATGATGATGATGGCGACCGATTCCCATCTCCTGAGCCCCGAACGGACTCCAGATCAGCCCTCTTGAGAGAGATTAGGGCTTGGTGGCGGCTCCGTATCGTAAAATGCGATGAATCGTTCTCCATGATTTTTTCTCCCCGAACGTGAATATATAGAGTCGGAGTTGAGGTCGGTGGAGCCTCAGGGCGCCCACGAGACAGGGGGCGCGCCCCAGGGGGGTGGGCGCCCCCTGCTACCTCTTGCTGCATTGGATTTCCTTGAAGAGGAAAGGATGATGTAGCAAAGTAGCATAAGTATTTCCCTCAGTTTTTGAGAACCAAGGTATCAATCCAGTAGGAGGTTGCACGCGAGTCCCTAGTACCTGCACAAAACAAATAACTCCTCGCAACCAATGCGATAAGGGGTTGCAATCCCTTCACGGTCACTTACGAGAGTGAGATCTGATAGATATGATAAGATAATATTTTGGTATTTTTGTGATAAAGATGCAAAGTAAAATAAAAGAAAAGTAAAAAAGCAAAGGAAATAACTAAGTATTGGAAGATTAATATGATGAAGATAGACCCGGGGGCCATAGGTTTCACTAGTGGCTTCTCTCAAGAGCATAAGTATTTTACGGTGGGTGAAGGAATTACTGTTGAGCAATTGATAGAATTGAGCATAGTTATGAGAATATATAGGTATGACCATGTATATATGCATCACGTCCGAGATAAGTAGACCGACTCCTGCCTGCATCTACTACTATTACTCCACTCATCGACCGCTATCCAGCATGCATCTAGAGTATTAAGTTCATGAAAACAGAGTAATGCCTTAAGCAAGATGACATGATGTAGAGGGATAAATTCATGCAATATGATAAAACCCCCATCTTGTTATCCTCGATGGCAACAATACAATACGTGCCTTGCTGCCCCTACTGTCACTGGGAAAGGACACCACAAGATTGAACCCAAAGCTAAGCACTTCTCCCATTGCAAGAAAGATCAATCTAGTAGGCCAAACCAAACTGATAATTCGAAGAGACTTGCAAAGATAACCAATCATACATAAAACAATTCAGAGAAGATTCAAATATTGTTCATAGATAAACTTGATGATAAACCCACAATTCATCGGTCTCAACAAACACATCGCAAAAAGAAGATTACATCGAATAGATCTCCACAAGAGAGGGGGAGAACATTGTATTGAGATCCAAAAAGAGATAAGAAGCCATCTAGCTAATAACTATGGACCCGAAGGTCTGAGGTAAACTACTCACACTTCATCGGAGAGGCTATGGTGTTGATGTAGAAGCCCTCCGTGATGGATGCCCCCTCCGGCGGAGCTCTGGAACAGGCCCCAAGATGGGATCTCGTGGATACAGAAGGTTGCGGCGGTGGAATTAGGGTTTTGGCTCCGTATCTGATCGTTTGGGGTACGTAGGTATATATAGGAGGAAGGAGTACGTGGTGGAGCAACAGGGGGCCCACGAGGGTGGAGGGCGCGCCCCCTACCTCGTGGCTTCCTCCTTTGTTTCTTGATGTAGGGTCCAAGTCTCCTGGATCTTGTTCGGTGAGAAAATCATGTTCCCGAAGGTTTCATTCCGTTTGGACTCTGTTTGATATTCCTTTTCTTCGAAACCCTAAAATAGGCAAAAAAAATAGCAATGCTGGGTTGGGCCTCCGGTTAATAGGTTAGTCCCAAAAATAATATAAAAGTGGATAATAAAGCCTAATAATGTCCAAAACAGTAGATAATATAGCATGGAGCAATCAAAATTATAGATATGTTGGAGACGTATCAAGCATCCCCAAGCTTAATTCCTGCTCGTCCTCGAGTAGGTAAATGATAAAAACAGAATTTTTGATGCGGAGTGCTACTTGGCATAATTTTAGTGTAATTCTTCTTAATTGTGGTATGAATATTCAGATCTGAAAGATTCAAGGTAAAAGTTCATATTGACATAAACATAATAATACTTCAAGCATACTAACTAAGCAATTATGTCTTCTCAAAATAACATGGCCAAAGAAAGTTCATCCCTACAAAATCATATAGTTTAGTCATGCTCCATTTTCGTCACACAAGAATGCTCTCATCATGCAAAATCCCGATGACAAGCCAAGCAATTGTTTCATACTTTAGTAATCTCAAACCTATAAACTTTCACTCGATATATGAGCGCGGGCCATGGACATAGCACTATGGGTGGAATAGAATATGATGGGGGTTATGTGGAGGAGACAAAAAGGAGAAAGTCTCACATCAACGAGGCTAATCAATGGGATATGGAGATGCCCATCGATTGATGTTAATGCAAGGAGTAGGGATTGCCATGCAACAGATGCACTAGAGCTATAAATGTATGAAATCTCAACAAAAGAAACTAAGTGGGTGTGCATTCAACTTGCTTGCTCACGAAGACCTAGGGCACTTGAGGAGGCCCATTGTTGGAACATACAAGCCAAGTTCTATAATGAAAAATTCCCACTAGTATATGAAAGTGACAAAACAGAAGACTCTCTATCATGAAGATTATGGTGCTACTTTGAAGCACAACTGTGGCAAAGGATAGTAGCATTGTCCCTTCTCTCTTTTTCTCTCATTTTTTGGGCCTTCTCTTTTTTATGGCCTTTCTATCTCTTTTTTTAATTCCTCACTTGGGACAATGCTCTAGAAAATGATGATCATCACACTTCTATTTATTTACAACTCAATGATTACTAGAACAAAGTATGACTCTATATGAATGCCTCCGGTGGTGTACCGGGATATGCAATGAACCAAGAGTGACATGTATGAAATAATTATGAACAGTGGCTTTGCCACAAATACTATGTCAACTACATGATCATGCTAAGCAATATGACAATGATGAACGTGTCATGATAAACGGAATGGTGGAAAGTTGCATGGCAATATATCTTGGAATGGCTATGGGAATGCCATAATAGGTAGGTATGGTGGCTGTTTTAGGAAGATATAAGGAGGTTTATGTGTGAAAGAGCGTATCATATCACGGGGTTTGGATGCACTGGCAAAGTTTGCACCAACTCTCAATGTGAGAAAGGGCAATGCACGGTACCGAAGAGGCTAGCAATGATGGAAGGGAGAGAGTGCGTGTAATCCATGGACTCAACATTAGTCATAAAGAACTCACATACTTATTGCAAAAATCTACAAGTCATCAAAAACCAAGCACTACGCACATGCTCCTAGGGGGATAGATTGGTAGGAAAAGACCATCGCTCGTCCCCGACCGCCACTCATAAGGAGGACAATCAAAGAACACCTCATGTTTCAAATTTGTTACATAACGTTTACCATACGTGCATGCTACGGGACTTACAAACTTCAACACAAGCATTTCTCAAATTCACAACTACTAAACTAGCACGACTTTGATATAATTACCTCCATATCTCAAAACAATCATCAAGCATCAAACTTCTCTTAGTATTCAAAACACTCATAAGAAAATTTTACTAATCTTGAAAACCAAACATAGTAGGATTATTTAAGCAAATTACCATGCTATTTAAGACTCTCAAAATAATCTAAGTGAAGCATGAGAGATCAATAGTTTCTATAAAACAAATCCACCACCGTGCTCTAAAAGATATAAGTGAAGTACTAGAGCAAAACTATATAACTCAAAAGATATAAGTGAAGCACATAGAGTGTTCTAACAAATTCCAAATCATGTATGGCTATCTCAAAAGGTGTGTATAGCGAGGATGATTGTGGTAAACTAAAAAGCAAAGACTCAAATCATACAAGACGCTCCAAGCAAAACACATATCATGTGGTGAATAAAAATATAGCTCCAAGTAAAGTTACCGATAGAAGTAGATGAAAGAGGGGATGCCTTCCGGGGCATCCCCAAGATTTCGCTTTTAGGTGTCCTTAGATTATATTGGGGGTGCCATGGGCATCCCCAAGCTTAGACTCTTGCCACTCCTTGTTCCATAATCTATCAAATCTTTACCCAAAACTTGAAAACTTCACAACACAAAACTTAAAGTAGAAAATCTCGTGAGCTCCGTTAGCGAAAGAAAACAAAAGACCACTTCAAGGTACTGTAATGAACTCATTATTTATATTGGTGTTAAACCTACCATATTCCAACTTCTCTATGGTTTATAAACTATTTTACTAGCCATAGATTCATCAAAATGAGCAAACAACACCCGAAAAACAGAATCTGTCAAAAACAGAACATTCTGTAGTAATCTGTAGCTAGCGCAAGATCTGGGACCCCAAAAATTCTAAAATAAATTTATGGACGTGAGGAATTTATGTATTAATTATCTGCAAAAAGAATTAACTAAATATCACTTTCTAAATAAAAATGGCAGCAGTTCTCGTGAGCGCTAAAGTTTCTGTTTTTTAGAACAAGATATCAAGACTTTCCCCAAGTCTTCCCAACGGTTCTACTTGGCACAAACACTAATTAAACACAAAACACACAACAAAAACAGAGGCTAGATAAATTATTTATTACTAAACAGGAGCAAAAAACAAGGAATAAAATAAAATTGGGTTGCCTCCCAACAAGCGCTATCGTTTAACGCCCCTAGCTAGGCATAAAAAAACAAAGATAGATCTAGGTATTGCCATAATAGTAAGATAGATCATTAAAACTCTTTTCATATTCTCTACGTTCGGCAGCAAGTTTTCTTTGAGATCTAGGTATTGCCATAATAGTAAGATAGATCATTAAAACTCTTTTCATATTCTCTACGTTCGGCAGCAAGTTTTCTTTGAGGCAAGCAAAAGTAATCAAAAGGGCTAAATTTAATGGGACAAAAGTCCCCAAGATCAACCTTGGGAGGTATAGGTTCCTACTTTGGCCCTTTGTATTGCACAACCAATTCATCATTATAAGTATTCTTTTGACAGAACTTTTTGAGCCTAAACTAAAGAGAATATCCTAGTTCATTATTTCGAATGGCCAAATCATCATTAAGTTCATAAATTCTATCAACTAAAACATTGGTAGGAACCCTTTTTATAAGATTTTCATTGAAAGCAACATAGTCTAGGCATTGAAAACGCATTATTTCTTCTTGATCAAAAAGGATAGCCTCTATGGGAGGACGGCAAGCGTCCACCCTATAATGCGCAAAGATTTCTTTGGCCTCTTTTATTATGAATCTGAACTCATGAGCCAAAAAGATCGTAGCGGCACGCTTAACAAAAGAATGCTCAATATTAGAAAATTCTAGGAAAATCCTTTGTATGCAAGGGTGCATGTGCATGAATTGTCTTTCAAGTTCAACCACAAGTATGGCAATAGCGTCCGCAAGACTACTAGTTCTATGAAGGATAGAACTACCCATAGAAGGCAAAGCACCGGCACAAGTAAAGAATAACTCCTTTTCCAATAATATTACCACTACCAATACGGAATTTTTTTTGTATGTAAGATAGGCTGTTCTTCAGCAGGAGCGTCAAAATTTTTCATGATATTATTATTGTCCATATCGACAATAATTTCCCCAATTTCAGACATGACGGCAGAAAGTGCAAAAGGCAAAAAGATGCAAATAAAGAAAGAGAGGGAGGATAGAGAGAGAGGGCGAATAAAATGGAAAGGGTGAAGTGGGGGAGAGGCAAACGAGAGGCAAATGGCAAATAATGTAATGCGGAAGATAAGGGTTGTGATGGGTACTTGGTATGTTGACTTTTTGCATAGACTCCCCGGCAACGGCGCCAGAAATGGCTCGTTGTTGGGAGTCAAATCTTGACTTGCGTGAACCTCCCCGGCAACGGCGCCAGAAATCTTCTTGCTACCTCTTGAGCACTGCATTGGATCTCCTTGAAGAGGAAAGGATGATGCAGCAAAGTAGCGTAAGTATTTCCCTCAGTTTTTGAGAACCAAGGTATCAATCCAGTAGGAGGTTGCACGCGAGTCCCTAGTACCTACACAAAACAAGTAACTCCTCGCAACCAACATGATAAGGGGTTGTCAATCCCTTCACGGTCACTTACGAGAGTGAGATCTGATAGATATGATAAGATAATATTTTTGGTATTTTTGTGATAAAGATGCAAAGTAAAATAAAAGCAAAGGAAAAAGCAAAGGAAATAACTAAGTATTGGAAGATTAATATGATGAAGATAGGCCCGGGGCCATAGGTTTCACTAGTGGCTTCTCTTAAGAGCATAAGTATTTTACGGTGGGTGAACGAATTACTATTGAGAAATTGACATAATTGAGCATAGTTACAAGAATATCTAGGTATGATCATGCATATAGGCATCACGTCCGAAACAAATAGACCGACTGCTGCCTGCATCTACTACTATTACTCCACTCATCGACCGCTATCCAACATGCATCTAGAGTATTAAGTTCATGAAAACAGAGTAACGCCTTAAGCAAGATGACATGATGTAGAGGGATAAATTCATGCAATATGATAAAAAAAATCATCTCGTTATCCTCGATGGCAACAATACAATACGTGCCTTGCTGCCCCTACTGTCACTGGGAAAGGACACCGTAAGATTGAACCCAAAGCTAAGCACTTCTCCCATTGCAAGAAAGATCAATCTAGTAGGCCAAACCAAACTGATAATTCAAAGAGACTTACAAAGATAACCAATCATACATAAAAGAATTCAGAGAAGATTCAAATATTGTTCATAGATAAACTTGATGATAAAACCACAATTCATCAATCTCAACAAACACACCGCAAAAAGAAGATTACATCGAATAGATCTCCACAAGAGAGGGGGAGAACATTGTATTGAGATCCAAAAAGAGAGAAGAAGCCATCTAGCTAATAACTATGGACCCGAAGGTCTGAGGTAAACTACTCACACTTCATCGGAGAGGCTATGGTGTTGATGTAGAAGCCCTCCGTGATGGATGCCCCCTCCGGTGGAGCTCCGGAATAGGCCCATGATGGGATCTCGTGGATACAGAAGGTTGCGGCGGTGGAATTAGGGTTTTGGCTCCGTATCTGATCGTTTGGGGGTACGTAGGTATATATAGGAGGAAGGAGTACATCGGTGGAGAAACAGGGGGCCCACGAGGGTGGAGGGCGCGCCTAGGGGGTAGGCGCGCCCCCTACCTCGTGGCTTCCTCCTTTGTTTCTTGACGTAGGGTCCAAGTCTCATGGATCTTATTCGGTGAGAAAATCACGTTCCCGAAGGTTTCATTCCGTTTGGACTCTGTTTGATATTCCTTTTCTTCGAAACCCTAAAATAGGCAAAAACAACAATTCTGGGTTGGGCCTCCGGTTAATAGGTTAGTCCCAAAAATAATATAAAAGTGGATAATAAAGCCCAATAATGTCCAAAATAGTAGATAATATAGCATGGAGCAATCAAAAATTATAGATACGTTGGAGACGTATCACCCCCCACCCTCATGGATAGGATGTGGGCCCCTTGATGTTGATTCTTTCGCCAATTTTTTATATATATTCCAAAAATATTCTCCGTGAAGTTTCAGGTCATTCTGAGAACTTTTATTTCTGCACAACAATAACACCATGGGAATTCTGCTGAAAACATCGTCATTCCGGGTTAGTTCCATTCAAATCATGGAAGTTAGAGTCCAAAACAAGGTCAAAGGTGTTTGTAAAAGTAGATACGATGGAGACATATCAACTCCCCCAAGCTTAAACCTTTGCTTGTCCTCAAGCAATTCAGTTGACAAGCTGAAAGTGATAAAGAAAAACTTTTACAAACTCTGTTTGATCTTGTTGTTGTAAATATGTAAAGCCAGCATTCAAGTTTTCAGCAAAGATTATGAACTAACCATATTCACAATAACATTTAGGTCTCATGTTTACTCATATCAATGGTATAATCAACTAGCGAGCAATAATAGTAAATCTCGGATGAGAACACTTTCTCAAAACAATCATAATATGATATAACAAGATGGTATCTCGCTAGCCCTTTCTGAGACCGTAAACATAAATGCAGAGCACCTCTGAAGTTCAAGGACTGACTAAACATTGTAATTCATGGTAAAAGAGATCCAGTCACAGTCATACTCAATGTAAACTAATAGTAATACATGCAAATGACAGCGGTGCTCTCCAACTGGTGCTTTTTAATAAGAGGATGATGACTCAACATAAAAGTAAATAGATAGGCCCTTCTCAGAGGGAAGCAGGGATTTGTAGAGGTGCCAGAGCTCGATTTTGAAATAGAGATGAATAATATTTTGAGTGTCATACTTTCATTGTCAACATAACAACCGGGAGATCTCGATATCTTCCATGCTACACACATTATAGGCGGTTCCCAAGCAGAATGGTAAAGTTTATATTCCCCCTACCATGAACAAACATCAATCCATGGCTTGTCCGAAACAACGGGTGCCTCCAACTAACAAAAATCCTGGGGGAGTTTTGTTTGCAATTATTTTGATTTAAGCATGGGACTGGGCATCCTCGTTACCAACCATTTTCTCGTGAATGAGGAGTGGAGTCCACTCCTCTTGAGAATAACCCACCTAGCATGGAAGATATAGACAGCCCTAGTTGATACATGAGATATTCGAGCATACAAAACAGAATTTCATTTGAAGGTTTAGAGTTTGGCACATATAAATTTACTTGGAATGGCAGGTAGATACCGCATATAGGAAGGTATGGTGGACTCATATGGAATAACTTTTGGGGTTTATGGAAGTGGATGCACAAGCAGTATTCCCGCTTAGTACAAGTGAAGGCTAGAAAGAGACTGGGAAGCGACTAGCTAGAGAGCGACAACAATCATGAACATGCATTAAAATTAATCAACACTGAGTGCAAGCATGAGTAGGATATAATTCACCATGAACATAAATATCATGGAGGCTATGTTGATTTTGTTTCAACTACATGCGTGAACATGTGCCAAGTCAAGCCACTCGAATCGTTCACAGGAGGATACCACCCTATCATACCACATCACAACCATTTTAATAGCATGTTGGCACGTAAGATAAACCATTATAAACTCCTAGCTAATTAAGCATGGCATGAGCAACTATAATCTCTAATTGTCATTGCAAACATGTTTCATTCATAATAGGCTGAATCAGGAACGATAAACTAATCATATTTACAAAAAACAAGATAGGTCGAGTTCATACCACCTTCTCTCATCTCAACCAGTCCATCATATATCGTCATTATTGCCTTTCACTTGCACAACCGAACAGTGTGGATAATAATAATAGTGCACGTGCATTGGACTAAGATGGACTCTGCAAGCATTCAATACAAGGGAGAAGACAAGGTAATATGGGCTCTATGTTAAATCAACAATAATGCATATAAGAGCCACTCAACATTTTCATCATGGTCTTCTCCTCTCGACCCCAAAGAAAAGAAAAGAAACAAAACTATTTACACGGGAAAGCTCACAACAAGCAAAAGAAGAGTGAGAAATCTTTTTGGATTTTCTTTTAGTTATTACTACTACAGGCATGGAAAGTAAACTAGCTAAAAGCTACAACTAATTTTTTTGGTTTTTCTTGAGGTTTTTCAAACACACAAGAAGAAGGCTTAAAAATAAAATAAACTAGCATGGATAGTACAATGAAAAAGTATGAGCACCGACAACTGGCATGAGTGTGTGAACATGAATGTAATGTCAGTGAGGAATACGTACTCCCCCAAGCTTAGGCTTTTGGCCTAAGTTGGTCTATGGCCACGGCTAGCCTGGTGGATATCCAAAGTTGTAGCTGGGGTCGTACTGAGATGCAGCAGCTACTGCCTGACGAGCTACAGCTTGGAGGCGAGCTGCCTCCGTCCTCCTCTCGTACTCGTTCGCCTCCTCCATGGTTATAACATATCTCCTTTTTTCCTGAAAATCAAAGAAAGTAGGAGCAGGGAGAGAAACATGGACGGTGCGCCGTCTGTCAAAGATTAGTCGGTACTAGAGGAATTGTTCATTCCTCTCAACAAACTGATGGAGAACCATGGCATTATAATCTAGGTAAGCAGGAGGTAACTCAATATCATTTCCACGTATGGGTATATCAAGATAGTTAGCTGCACGAGTTGCATAAATTCCACCAAACAAATCTCCACTTACACTGTTGTGATGCAACCTACGTGCAACAATGGCCCCCAAGTTATATTGTTTATCATCTAATACCGCACTCTTGAGGACACTAAGTTCTGGAACGCACATGTGACAAGCCTCATCTTCCCCGTTAATGCATCTACCAATGAAGAGAGCAAAGTAATGTATGGGAGGGAAATGAATGCTCCCTATGGTAGCTTGTGTGATTTCCCTAGATTCCCCCACAGTAATACTAGCAAGAAAGTCTTTATATTCAGATTTGCGAGGTTCACTAACATTGCCCCAGTGCGGGAGTTTACAAGCAGTATTAAAATCTTCTAGGTCCATGGTATATGATTTATCATAAAGATCAAATAAAACAGTGTGAGAATTGTGCGAGGATGTAAATTTAAACCTTCTCACAAATGAATCAGTTAGATAGAGGTATTGCTGGCACTTATCTGACACGAAGCTCTCAAGATCAGTGTTACACACATACGCGTCAAATTCATCCTTGATGCCTGCCTGGACCATGAACTCCTCTGACAGCCATTCACAAGGCCGCACTTGAGCTTCCCTTGGTAGTTCATTGTCCGGCTCACGTATCGCGAGCCTTGGGCCTTGCTTCCTTGAGGAACCAAATTTGTACAATTTCCTAAACATTTTTCTTCCTCTAAAAAATTTCTGAAATTTTTAGTGACTCAAAATAAAAGTGAACCAAACTCAACAAGATTGATAGCAACTACTCTTACAAGTGCCTAGAGGCCATACCATGCATTAAAACTACTTTTGACCACATAAATTTGACGTGCAAGCTCAAGAATAGGGTCACCAAAGCAGCAAAAATTTGCAATAAATAAAGCACTAGAACAAAAACTAATTGGACCATTGGAGGAGTCACATACCGAAGAACAATCCCCCAAAGCGGTTTTGCCGATGGAGCTTTGAGCAAGGAGATCGAAAATGGCAGCAAGATGAGCTAGAACTCGGGTTTGAGATGGTGGATGATTTTTTCTGGAGTAAGACGGAGTGTGTGGGTGCAAGAATAAGTGGAGGGGGCCCACGTGGGGTCCACGAGGCAGGGGGGCAGGCCCTGGACCCTCGTGGTAAGGCTCCCTGGTGTGTTGTGAGTGCCAATAATTCTTAAATATTCTAAAAATATTATATAAAATTTTCAGGACATTTGGAGAACTTTTATTTTCGGGGTATTTTTTATTGCAAGGATAATTCAGAAAATAGACAAAAAAATACTATTTTTGCTTTATCTAATCTAAATAACAGAAAGTAAAAGGAGGGTACAGAGAGTTGTGCTTTCTAACTTCATCCATCTCATGCTCATCAAAAGGAATCCACTAACAAGGTTGATCAAGTCTTGTTAACAAACTCTTTTTGAATAACATGAAACCAAAGAATTTTTGAATAACACTAAGTTACCTCAACGGGGATATGCATGTCCCCAACAATAAGAATATCATATTTCTTCTTAACAGTAGGAAGAGGAAATTCAAAACCTCCAATAGTAATCATTGAAGTTTTTCCAATAGAATTTATACTGTGGACTTGAGGTTGTTTCCTCGGAAAGTGTATCGTATGCTCATTACCATTAACATGAAAAGTGATATTGCCTTTGTTGCAATCAATAACAGCCCCTGCATTATTTAAAAAGGGTCTACCAAGAATAATAGACATACTATCATCCTCAGGAATATCAAGAATAATGAAGTCCGTTAAAATAGTAATGTTTGCAACCACAACAGGCACATCCTCACAAATACCGACAGGTATAGCAGTTGATTTATCAGCCATTTGCAAAGATATTTCAGTAGGTGTCAACTTATTCAAATCAAGTCTACGATATAAAAAGAGAGGCATAACACTGACACCGGCTCCAAGATCACATAAAGCAGTTTTAACATAGTTTCTTTTAATGGAGCATGGTATAGTTGGTACTCCGGGATCTCCTAGTTTCTTTGGTATTCCACCCTTAGTATAATTAGCAAGCATGGTGGAAATTTCAGCCTCCGGTATCTTTCTTTTATTTGTAACAATATATTTCATATACTTAGCATAAGGATTCATTTTAAGCATATCAGTCAAATGCATACGCAAAAAGATAGGTCTAATCATTTCAGCAAAGCGCTCAAAATCCTCATCATCCTTTTTCTTGGATGGTTTAGGAGGAAAAGGCATGGGTTTCTGAACCCAAGGTTCTCTTTCTTGACCATGCTTCCTAGCAACAAAGTCTCTCTTATCATAACATTGATTCTTTGATTGTGGGTTACCAAGATCAATAGCAGGTTCAATTTCTACTTCATTTTTATTGCTAGGTAGAGCATCAACATGAACATCATCATTAACATTATCACTAGGTTCATGTTCATTACCAGATTGTGTTTCAGCATCATAAATAGAAATATCATTGGGATTCTCAGGTGTGTCAACAACAGGTTCACTAGAAGCATGCAAAGTCCTATCATTTTTCTTTTTATTCCTCTTAGAAGAACTAGGTGTATCAACATTAGTTCTCTAAGAATCTTGCTCAATTCTCTTGCGGTGGCCCTCAGGATACAAAGGTTCCTGAGTCATTTTACCCCCTCTAGTCACAACTCTAACAACACTTTCATTTTTCTTATTATTTAATTCATTGAGCAAAATTAAGTACTTGTTCTACTTGAGTGGTGTCGGTGTCAAAACCGGCGGATCTCGGGTAGGGGGTCCCGAACTGTGCGTCTAAGGCGGATGGTAACAGGAGGCAGGGGACACAATGTTTACCCAGGTTCAGGCCCTCTTGATGGAGGTAATACCTTACTTCCTGCTTGATTGATCTTGATGATATGAGTATTACAAGAGTTGATCTACCATGAGATCGTAGAGACTAAACCCTAGAAGCTAGCCTATGATTCTGATTGTTGTTGTCCTATGGACTAAACCCTCCGGTTTATATAGACACCGGAGGGGGCTAGGGTTACACAGAGTCGGTTACAAGGGAGGAGATCTACATATCCGAATTGCCAAGCTTGCCTTCCACGCAAAGGAAAGTCCCACCCGGACACGGGACGAACTCTTCAATCTCGTATCTTCACAATCCAACAGTCTGGCCGAAGGATATAGTACGGATGTCCGAGGACCCCCTAATCTAGGACTCCCTCAGTAGCCCCTGAACCAGGCTTCAATGACGATGAGTCCGGCGCGCAGATTGTCTTCGGGATTGCAAGGCGGGTTCTTCCTCCTAATACTCCATAGAAGATTTTGAACACAAGGATAGTGTCCGGCTCTGCAAAACAAATTCCACATACCATCGTAGAGAGTATAATATTTCCACAAATCTAATCTGCTGACAACTTTTCATAACATGACATCACGCCATGGCCCGGTCATTATTCGAACCATTTTTCTCAACCAACTACTGCACATATTGCGAGGAGGTTTTCTTGGCATGTATTGTCGAAGCAGAGATCATGTCGGACCTTCAACCATGTCCAGATCCAACCTTCAAGGCCGGTGGATGGCCTCCTCTATCATAGAGGGGGACATCAAGAAGCTAAGGGAAGCCAGGTATCTGACCGCCGAAATCTCGCACAGGCTGCCTGCTCAAGGGTAGGTCATCCCCACTCCCAAACCCAACGAGAGTGTCGTATTTGTTTCCCACTTCCTCCGAGGGCTAGGCTTTAGTCTTGATCCCTTTGTTAGAGGGCTTATGTTCTATTACGGGCTCGATTTCCACGATCTAGCCCCAGATTCCATCCTTCACATCTCGTCGTTTATCATCGTGTGTGAGGCCTTCCTCCGCATCACCCCACGCTTCGTCTTATGGCTCAAGACCTTCAATGTGAAGCCGAAGATGATCGATGGGTGACACGCAGAATGCGGAGGTGCCATAATAAGCAAAGGCACCGATGCTCCATGGCCAAAGGGTTCCTTCTCGGAGGTGTCCAACTTATGGCAGCGGGAGTGGTTTTACA
>NC_041390.1:407954705-407966209 GCF_002162155.2 Triticum dicoccoides | reverse complement strand
ACAAGGGGTTGGACTGGGGGCCAGTTAATGACGTGTCGACATTGCAAAGTCGCATCCGAGATCTCCTCAAGAGGGATGTCAGTCTCGTCAAGGTGATGCAAGTTATGCTAGTTCGTCGGGTCCTACCATGCCAACGTCGATCTCTCCGTATGTGGGAGTTCAACCCGGAAGAACAATGAACTATTCAACAATTCTTCGGCATGACGCTCGAAGGGATGTATGGATTGTTCTTCGGATCACGAATAAAGTGTCCGGATACCACCGAGGATGCGGGTCTAAACTACAATCATCCAGATACCCATGTAAGTAATTCTGCGTCCGAACACGTCGTCTTTTCATTTGTCATAACATCATTCTAAAAAAATTTCTCTTGGCCAGGACTGGATAAGAAAGGCGAAGATGATCAGGTGTTCGGCCCCCCCTTCCCGAAGGCTCACCGGATCCTATACTAGCCAGGATGCTTGAGCACGCACTTTATCAAGTGCCATCAGGGGAAGATAGAGGGAGGAATAAAGAAGCCGAAAGCGGGCCTCACACATTACTCATCCAAACCAGGGAAATTAGTGTCTCTGCGAAGGAGGATGATCGGGGAGAAGAATCTAGAATCCCCTCTCCCCAAGGGAGGAAAAGGACTGCCTCTGACGACTTGGAAACGAAAGTTTCCAAACGAGGGAAGAAACCTTCGCCAGGGGGCCCTGTCCCGGAGGGCGTCCTTACCTCACAGTGCCCGCAAGGGGACCAGCCCTCCATCGAGCTGTAAGTGAATCAAGAGTACTTTTGGTAAATATATCCTGCTTTATCTCCGAGGACAATAACCGAGACATATATCTTGCAGTCCGGCTCGTAGCCCTTCTCAACAGAGTTCGTCTTCGAGGGATCTTCTTCCGGAGATGATGGAGAGCGAAACGCCTCCTCCTGCCTCCCCACCTCCTGGGGCGGACGACCCTAAGGTGTCATCATGGAGGATTTCTCCTGATCCGCCAAGGCCAGAAGGTAACCCTTCGGCCACCCGAAGTTCGAAGCATTTGTCTCCTAATGAGAGCAACAGAAAGAGTCCGGGACTGTCCGGTGCGCAACCGGATGCACTGATGAGTCTTTTGGAGCAAGCAACTATCTCAGAGGAGCATCGTACTTTAATGGGTATGGTGGTTGAGAGGATTTCATCCGCCAAAAGTGGGTTACATGAAGCTTTTCTGAGTCTGCTAAGAGGCTTTGAGGTATGCAAAGTAATATATAAATTTTTTGATGGTACCGCACACGCTAGGTGTGCTCTATAAAGATAGTAGCCCCTGAGACTCTGGTTGCTATCCAGAGGCGGCAAACAGAGGATTGTAGTCCCAGGTAATGATCGCATTGGTTTCATGTGCAGGCGGCTGACGGTCCGGTAGATGGTCGGACTTCTGAGTTTGCCGGACTTAGCCGGCAACTTGACGCGGCAGATGCTGACATTGCGCTTGTGAACAAGCGGCTTGACGAGGCACAGGGTATGTATTTTTGGGTGGTCAACAAATATTAAGAGGAGCATGATGCAAGTATCTATAATATGATGTGACTATAGATGGAGCTACCGCCGTGGAGACCCTTCGGGCGGAACTTGCCCGAGCCAAGGAACAAGCCAGGAGGAGTGATGCAGCCGCCCTAAAGGCGGCCAAAGAGTTAAGAGCCGAATGGGTTGCTCATCGCCAGAGCGAAGATAAAATAGCCAAAATGGTTGTTGAGCTAAAGGATGCCACCGACCGGTATGAACTTCTTGAAAAGGAAAGCCAAGCGAAAGTGGCGGACCTGGAGAAAGCCATGGTAGCGGCCAAGGAGCCCACTCTAAAATCAGAGCGGCGAAGGAGGAGCTTCATCAAGCCGGAGATATCACGGCTGGGAAGCCCTTTTTGTTGCAGATGAAGTTCGGAGATCCAAAGTATGCCCCTCTGGATCAATTATGGAGTGCTGCAGACGCGTATTCGGACCTGGCAATGAGTGCTGCTGATGCGACTAAGTTTTTCAAAGATCAAGAAGATCACGAAGTGGAAAAGTTGTTCTGGTCGCAGTTCAGTGCTCCAACGCGTCCGCTGCTGTTAAATGAGCAAATGGCCGAGTGGGATGAGCTCCATAGGTTGTCCAGGCTTGCCATGAGGTCTGTCGTGGATCATCTTTGGCCGGAAGGACCAAGGCCGAATAGTTATTTTGGTTTAGTACAACGATTCCTTGGTGTTGTGCCGCATATCGACGCTGTAAAGAGGTCGGCATGCATAGAGGGTGCGCAGATGGCTCTTGCCCGTGTTAAGACATACTGGGCAGAGATGGATGCCACCGCTATTGCAACCCGGGGTCCGGCCGTAGAGCAAGGCTCGGTCGAGCACTATACTATAGAAGTTCTAGAAGGCGCTCGTTTAATAGAGGCTCAGTGCTCGAAGGGTATCATGTTCGAGTGACATGTATCTCAATTGTAAAAATAATGCTATTTGGATTATAAAGGCTGTGTTTATACTTTTGCCTGAAAGTATTATGATGCCTCCTGTGCGGCCATTTATGTATGTATATAACCTGAAAGTTTGCAGTCATCGGCTTCAGCCCCCATGCATATAATGCGGGGGTGTTCGGAAAAGCGCATATTCACACTTGATCCAACGTCTTGGTCCATTAAGGAGGTGATAGTGCGGCAAACAAGGCAATCAGACTATATTGCTTTAACACTTTCACTTAGCCATAGGAGTTTGACAGTGGGGCTACTATATAGCCTCTGGTACTTCCGCGCTTATCCGAATACGGTGCGCGTACATACATGACCGGGAAACCAGTCCTTCGTTAATGTGGAGGAATCGCGAAGATTTCGCTGAGTCCTCGAGTGGTTGACCAGTCTCGCGCTTTATCATGACAGTCAGTTTTTGGCTTTCTCTACTGAGGTGCTCATCCAGATGAACCAGGGCACAATCGCAGTAGTTCTCCCGGTGCCACCTTAGCCAATAGAGCGGAACGTAAGGTAGCAAAACACGGGAGCCAGGCAAACCCAACTATTGACCAAAGACATGATTCGGAACTGATGCATATAAGTCCAAACTCGCGACGCCGAACACTCCCTAAGGTATTCGGTCTTTATAATGTATACTGGGCTGAGTAACGCCCTCGATAATGAGCCCTGAATTTCCAGGTACGTGCATTAGTCTGACGTGACGAAATTTCAATAACGCCAGCATCCCTCTTGGTTATGTTGAGTATCCTGAGGGTGTGAAGCAACAAGATACAGTAAAAAAGGTTTACACAGGGTCTTAATCTAAAAAGAGACATTTGGATAGGGCCCTGCTGCACGTCTGCACCTGTATCTCCGTTGTGCCGTATCCTGGAAGGGTGTAGCACGATGATCATCTGTAAGAGAGAAAAGCCCAGGTGAAAGTTTTTGTGCGAAAAATTGGTTATCCTTAATGAACCATTAAAGTTCAATCTAAATAAGATCAAGCCGAACTGTAGTCCTTTTTACATGTGGGAAGCCCCTAGCACCACCTATGGGGGTATGTCCATCGACCTAGTCTTAGGCTTATCTGAGTTGTTACAGCTAGTGGTGCGCCGGACTCGTCTAGCCGTGTCCGCGGTCTTGACGACCGATCGTCTAGTTGGAGAGGGCATTCAATGTTCGGCTGCTAAAGCCACCACACGTTCTTCCGCACGTAAGGAACACTCTGTGTTTCCGCTAACTATGATGATGCCACGTGGACCGGGCATCTTAATCTTAAGATAAGCATAATGTGGTATTGCATTAAAACGAGCGAATGCCGTTCTTCCGAGTAGTGCTTGATAGCCGCTTCGGAATGGAGCGATGTCGAAGGTTAACTTTTCACTTCGGAAGTTGTCGGGAGAACCAAATACAACCTCTAGTACTAGAGAGCCCGTGCAGTGGGCCTCTGGGCCTGGTATTACTCCTTTAAAGGTAGTATTGCTTTGGCTGATTCTTGCCGGGTCTATCCCCATTTTGCGGATTGTGTCCTGATATATCAGATTAAGACTACTGTCGCCGTCCATAAGGACTCAGGTGAGATGGTATCCGTCAATTATTGGGTCTAGTACCAAGGCAACCGATCCTCCATGCCGGATACTAGTCGGGTGATCCCTGCGATCAAAAGTGATCGGGCAAGCTGACCAAGGGTTGAAGACGGGCTCCAAAGCGCATACTTCTTGGAGTGCGCGTTTGCTCCTCCTCTTCGTTACGTGAATCATATTCACTGTTTTGACCTCTGGTGGGAATTTTTTCTGTCCCCTAGTGTTCGGCTGGCGAGGCTCATCCTCGTCTTCGCTTGGTGTCTCCCTCCCCTTGTGTTCGGCGTTTAGCTTGTCGACCTGCTTGAAGACCCAGCATTCTTTGTTGGTGTGATTTGCTAGTTTGTTGGAGGTGCCATGAATCTGACATAATCTGTCTAGAATCTTGTTTAGGCTAGACGGTCCGTCTCTGCTGCCTTTGAATGGCTTTTTTCGTTGATCGGGTCGAGAGCCCCTGAATCCGGCGTTTACCGCCGTGTTATCTGGGCTGTCTTCATTGTTTCGACGCTTGCTTTTATTTCATCGTGGTTTTCCATTGCCATCCCTGACTTCGGATGTGCCTGGGTCGCTAGTGCCGCTATGGGCCAGCCAACTGTCTTCGCCCATGCAAAAGCGGGTCATAAGGCTTGTTAGGGCTGCCATTGTCCTTGGTTTTTCCTGGCCGAGGTGTCTGGCGAGCCATTCATCCCGGACACTGTGTTTGAAAGCCGCTAAGGCTTTGGCGTCTGAGCAGTCGACAATTTGATTCTTCTTAGTGAGGAATCTGTTCCAAAGCTTTCGGGCTGACTCTCCGGGCTGTTGAATCATATGACTTAGATCGTCTGCATCCGGAGGTCGGACATAGGTCCCTTGAAAATTAGCCCTAAAAGCATCTTCGAGCTCTTCCCAACTTCCGATTGAGTTTTCGGGGAGGCTCTTCAGCCAGTGCCGAGCTGGTCCTTTCAACTTGAGGGGTAAGTATTTGATGGCGTGGAGATCATCTCCACGAGCCGTGTGGATATGAAGGATAAAGTCCTCAATCCAGACCCCAGGGTCTGTCATTCCGTCGTATGCCTCTATGTTCACGGGTTTGAATCCTTCTGGAAATTCATGATCCAGAACCTCATCGGTGAAGCATAGGGGGTGCACGGCACCCCTGTATTTGGATGTGTCATGGCATTCTGACGTTTGTAGTGTTCGGTTTTGATTCTGTGTCGGAGCGCGCTTCCTAGATCCGTAGATGGACCTGGTCATACCGGATTTTTGGTGCAAGTCCTCACGTAAATCGTGTGCTGACTTATGTGCGACATTGTTAGCCGCCCTATCGCGGCCACGGGGTGGTCGATCCGGCTGATCGGCTATTTTTATTTTTCGGTTGTATAGGCTCTAAGGCCTCGTCATCGAATTCGGGCAGCAGCTTGCGCTTTGGATAGCTCTTTGTGTGGCGGCTGCCACCGTACTTTTGTTCAGTGTCGAGCACTTTGTTCCATCTACTGTTGAGTGTATTTTGCGCGGCCTTAAGCCTTTGCTACTGCTTCTTTAGACTCCTCACGGTGGCAATAAGCCTTTTATGGAGGTCCTCTTGCTCCAAGTGCCTTTCCAGGATGATGTGTGCGTCGTCGTCCGGACTGTTCTCCTCTCCGGAGACAGGTTGATGAGCTTTGCCCTCGGCGTCGCCGTGATCGTACATCGGCTCCGTACTATGTTCGCCGTCCGCTGGTTCATCCTGCTCTGTCGCTGGGTCCATGTGGTCATCGTTTGCTTTGGAGTCGACCGGGGTATTATTCTTTCTTGCGCTGTTATCGTTGTTTTTGCTGAGGCGGGATTTGGAGCGGCGCCTACATCGTCACTTTGGTTGCTTCTCGAGGGAATTATCCTCCGCTACATCCTACCATTCCTCGTCATTGTTTTCTTTGGGTGTATCCACCATGTATATATCGTGTGATGAAGTGGCTGTCCAGCGCCCTGTGGGCGGTGGTTCCTGTTCCTCTCCTGCATCGTCGTCCATACCGTCGATGTCTTCGGAGTCGAAATCAAGCATGTCGGTTAGGTCGTCGACAGTGGCTATTAAGTGGGTGGTGGGTGGGGAATGAATTTCTTCGTCGCCCGCTTCCCACTCAAGCCGGACATAGTTCGGCCAAGGGTCTCTTGACAAGGAGAGAGACCTCAATGAATTTAGCACGTCGCCCAAGGGTGAGTGCTGAAAGATATCCGCGAAGGTAAACTCCATGATCGGTGCCCAATCAGATTCGATAGGCACAGACGCAGGCGGTTCGAAGCCCGTGACCGGGGACGAGTCCAAGGATCCGGCAACACCGGTCTCGTAGGAGTTGAAGTCAGTATTCGGCCCTATCGCCGCTGAGTGTGCGGCCTCCGTGGTGGGGTCCATCCACCCGTCCTCAGACGGCACGATCCGCTCCGGATTGAGGGCCGGAGTTGCCACAGGTGTGATCTCCCGAACACCGTCCGGCGGCATAGCTAAGTCATGCTCGTCGTGATTGTGCGGCGCACCTAACATGGGCTCGAATCCGTCGAAGATCAAGTCCCCGCGGATGTCGTTAGAATAGTTCAAGCTTCCAAACCTGACCTGATGGCCATGGGCGTAGCTCTCGATCTGCTCCAGATGGCCAAGCGAGTTAGTCTGTAGTATGAAGCCGCCGAATACGAAGATCTGCCCGGGGAGAAAAACCTCACCCTGGATCGCATCGTTGCCGATGATCGAAGGAGCCATCAAGCCTTATGGTGACGACACAGTGGAACTCTCAATGAAAGCACCAATGTCGGTGTCAAAACCGGCGGATCTCGGGTAGGGGGTCTCGAACTGTGCATCTAAGACGGATGGTAACAGGAGGCAGGGGACACAATGTTTACCCAGGTTCGGGCCCTCTCGATGGAGGTTATGGAGGTAATACCCTACTTCCTGCTTGATTGATCTTGATGATATGAGTATTACAAGAGTTGATCTACCACGATATCATAGAGGCTAAACCCTAGAAGCTAGCCTATGATTCTGATTGTTGTTGTCCTATGGACTAAACGCTCCGGTTTATATAGACACCAGAGGGGGCTAGGGTTACACAGAGTCAGTTACAAGGAAGGAGATCTACATATCCGAATTGCCAAGCCTGCCTTCCACTCAAAGGAGAGTCCCACCCGGACACGGGACGAAGTCTTCAATCTTGTATCTTCATCATCCAACAGTCCGGTTGTCCGAGGACCCCCTAATCCAGGACTCCCTCAAGTGGTAACCATAGAAGCATTTTAACTAATAAGTTTAAGTTCACCTTTAACTCTAGACATATAATCACTCAAGTGTTTAATCATATAAGCATTGCATTTCAATTGTCTACCAACATAAGCATTGAAGTTTTCTTGTTTAACAATAAAATTATCAAACTCATCCAAGCATTGGCTAGCAAACTTAGTAGATGGGATTTCACCCTTATCAAATCTATAGAGAGAATTTACCTTTACTACCTGTGTAGGGTTATCAAGACAATGTATCTCTTCAATAGGTGGTAAATTCTTAACATCTTCAGCTTTAATACCCTTTATTTTCATAGATTTCTTTGCCTCTTGCATATCTTTAGGACTGAGAAATAGAATACCCCTTTTCTTCGGAGTTGGCTTAGGAGTTGGTTCAGGAAGTGTCCAATCATTTTCATTACTCAACATATTATTCAATAGCAATTCAGCTTGATCAACAGTTCTTTCCCTGAAAACACAACCAACACAACTATCCAGGTGGTCTCTGGAAGCATCGGTTAGTCCATTATAAAAGATATCAAGTATTTCATTTTTCTTGAGAGGGTGATCAGGCAAAGCATTAAGTAATCGGAGAAGCCTCCCCCAAGCTTGTGGGAGACCCTCTTCTTCCATTTGCACAAAATTATATATTTCCCTTAAGGCAGCTTGTTTCTTATGAGCGGGGAAATATTTAGCAGAAAAGTAATAAATCATATCCTGGGGACTACGCACACAACCAGGATCAAGAGAATTAAACCATATTTTAGCATCACCCTTTAATGAGAACGTAAATAACTTAAGGATAAAGTAATAGCGAGTTTTCTCATCATGAGTAAAAAGGGTGGCTATGTCATGCAACTTAGTAAGATGTGCCACAGCAATTTTAGTTTCATAACCATGGAAAGGATCAGATTCAACCAAAGTAATTAACTCATGATCGACAGAGAAATCATAATCCTTATCAGAAATACAGATAGGTGAAGTAGCAAAAGCAGGGTCATATTTCATTCTAGCATTCAAGGATTTTTCTTTCAGCTTAGCTAACAATTTCTTAAGATCATATCTATCATTGCTAGCTAAAAAGTCTCTAGTAGTTTCTTCATCCATAACATAATCCTCAGGCACAACAGGCAATTCATGTCTAGGGGGAGAATCTTCATCATCACTTTCATCAATATTATCAGTTTCAATAATTTCATTCTCTCTAACCCTAGCAAGTTGTTCATCAAGAAATTCACCTAGTGGCACAGTATTATCAAGCATAGAAGTAGTTTCATCATAAGCATCATGCAAAGCATAAGTGGCATCATCAATAACATGCGACATATCAGAATGAATAGCAGGAGTATGTGTCGCAAGTTTACTCATAACAGAAGATGAATCAAGTGCAGAGCTAAATGGCAGTTTTTTTACCTCCCCTCGTAGTTGAGGGATAAATATTGGTTCTTTCATCTTTAAAGTTCTTCATAGTGATCAATAGATATAAATCCCAAGTGACTCAAAGAATAGAGCTATGCTCCTCGGCAACGGCGCCAAAAAATAGTCTTGATAACCCACAAGTATAGGGGATTGCAACAGTTTTCGAGGGTAGAGTATTCAACCCAAATTTGTTGATTCGACACAAGGGGGGCCAAAGAATATTCTCAAGTATTAACAGTTGAGTTGTCAATTCAACCGCACCTACAAGACTTAATATCTGCAGCAAAGTATTTAGTAGCAAAGTAATATGGAAGTAACGGTAACAGTGGCAAAAGTAATAGTATTGGTTTCGTAGTAATTGTAACAGTGGCAACGGAAAAGTAACTAAGCAAAGATCAATATGTGAAAAGCTCGTAGGCAATGGATCAATGATGGATAATTATGTCGAACGCGATTCCTCATGCAACAGTTATAACATAGGGTGACACAGAACTAGCTCCACTTCATCAATATAATGTAGCCATGTATTCCGAATATAGTCATACATGCTTATGGAGAAGAACTTGCATGCCATCCTTTGTCCTACCCTCCCGTGACAGCGGGGTCCTATTGGAAACTAAGGGATATTAAGGCCTCCTTTTAATAGAGTATCAGACCAAAGCATTAACACTTAGTGAATACATGAACTCCTCAAACTATATTCATCACCGGGAGTGGTCCCGATTATTGTCACTCCGGGGTTACCGGATCATAACACATAGTAGGTGACTATTGACTTGCAAAATAGGATCAAGAACTCACATATATTCATGGAAACATAATAGGTTCAGATCTGAAATCATGGCACTCGGGCCCTAGTGACAAGCATTAAGCATAGCACAGTCATAGCAACATCAATCTCAGAACATAATGGATACTAGGGATCAAACCCTAACAAAACTAACTGGATTACATGATAAATCTCATCCAACCTATCACCGTCCAGCAAGCCTATGATGGAATTACTCACGCACGGCGGTGAGCATCATGAAATTGGTGATGGAGGAAGGTTGATGATGATGATGGCGACGGATTCCCCTCTCGGAGCCCCGAACGGACTCTGGATCAGCCCTCCCGAGAGAGAGATTAGGGCTTGGCGGCGGCTCCGTATCATAAAACGCGATGAATCCTTCTTCCTGATTTGTTTCTCCCCGAACGTGAATATATAGAGTCGGAGTTGAGGTCGGTTGAGCCTCAGGGCGCGCCCCCCACCCTCGTGGATAGGGTGTGGGGCCACTGACGTTGATTCTTTCGCCAATATTTATTATATATTTCAGAAATATTATCCGTAAAGTTTTAGGTCATTCCGAGAACTTTTATTTCTGCACAAAAATAACACCATGGCAATTCTGCTGAAAACAATGTCAGTCCGGGTTAGTTCCATTCAAATCATGCAAGTTAGATTTCAAAACAAGATCAAAAGTGTTTGGAAAAGTAGATATGATGGAGACGTATCAGTGGGGGAGATGAAAATGAGAGGCAATGCCAAATAAAAATAAGAGCAAATAGAAGATTGTTTGTGCGAAGGTACTTCATAGGTTTTGATGATGTTTTCCCGGCAATGGCGTCAGAAATTCTTCCTGCTAGTTGTGAGAGGCGTTAGGATTTCCCCGAAGAGGAGAGAAGATGCAGTACAGTAGAGATAAGTATTTCCCTCAGTTAAGAATCAAGGTTATCAATACAATAAAAGAATCACACAAAGTCTTGTGAATAACACCTGCGCGTACAAAAGCAAATACTTGCACCCAACGCGATCAAGAGGGTTGTCAATCCCCTTGACGATTACTTGCAAGAATTAAATCTTGTAGTGGTAGATAGTTAAATTGTAAACATAAAATAAAATAAAATAGAAAATTGCAGCAAGGTATTTTTGTGTTTTTATATATGATAAAGGTAGACCCGGGGGCCATAGTTTTCACTAGAGACTTCTCTCTCGAGCACATAGCATATGGTGGGTGAACAAATTACTATTAGGCAATTGATAGAAGAGCGCATAGTTATGACGATACTCAAGGCAATGATCATGCATATAGGCATCACGTCCGAGACAAGTAGACCGACTCCTGCCTGCATCTACTACCATTACTCCACCAATCGACCGCTATCCAGCATGCATCTATGGTATTACGTACAAAACAGAGTAACGCCTTAAGCAAGATGACATGATGCAAACAAAGTAAACCCAGTCAATATGAATAAACCCCGTTGTTTTACCCTTAACGGCAACAATACAAGTATGTGTCTTGTCCCCTTCTGCCACTGGGATATCGAGCATCGCAATATTAAACCCATTACAAAGCACCTCTCCCATTGAATAAATCAATCTAGTTAGCCAAACCAAATAGATTAATTAGGGAGAAATACAAAGTTATAACAATCATGCATAGTAAAGTTCAGAAAAGACACCATTAATATACATAAATATTCACATCATAAACACACAATTCATTGGATCTCAACAAACACACCGCAAAAAAAGTTTACATCGGATAAAACTCCAAGAACATCGAGGAGAACATTGTACTGACGATCAAAGAGAGAAAAGAAGCCATCTAGCGACTAGCTATGGACCCGTATGTCAGTGGTGAACTACCCACGCATCATCAGAAGGGCAACAAGGATGATATAGAAGGCCTCCATGATCGATTCCCCCTCCGGCAAAGTAACGAAAAGGCCTCCAGATGGGTCACGAAAGAACATGGCCCTGTTGATTTTCCAATATTTGAGAATTTATAGAGATGGAATTAAATCAGACAGAGCCACGAGGGCGCACAAGGTAACAAAGGCGCGCCCGGGGG
>NC_041390.1:407912853-407954528 GCF_002162155.2 Triticum dicoccoides | reverse complement strand
CATCTCCTCGTTTGCCTCTGGTCTCCTCCCGAAGCTTCAAGGGTCTCTCATGTTCAGAAAAAAATCGTCAAAATTTTTTGTAACGTTTGGAATCCGTTTTGTACTGATTTTTTGGAAAACCAAAAACAGACAAAAAAAGCAACTGACACTAGGCACCGGGTTAATAAGTTGGTCCCAGAAAATGATAAAAAATAACATATAATTACATATAAAACATCCAAGATTGATATTATAATAGGATGAGACAATAAAAATTATAAATACATTGAAGACGTGTCAAGGTTCAGAAATATTACCTAAATATCTTGTCTCAAAACTGATCCATGATATTCTTTTGTTGCCTCCTACTAGGATAAATGAGGAAATTATTTTCTATGGCCATCGGTGTGTTACACGTGCACGCTTACTAGTCTAAGAAACAAGAGAGAATTCCTTATTTGTCCCTTTCTTAAAATATGTTTTCCTTTTTGGCCTTGCAAAATTATTTTTTTCCTTTTTGACACCTAAACTTTATTTTGTTCCCTTAATGACATTTTCATCACTTTTGGCCACTAACATACTCAGGTGCAATCCAAAAAGTCTTTTTTTACCCCTGCTTTAGTTCATAGGTAAAATGAAGAAGAAACCCTATGACCGAACTTCTCTCCCTATTTCCCACCCCGATTTGATGATGTTGCTGCTCATGGCGAGGCGGAGGGTGACGGATCGTCGACCTCGGCATGCATGGAACGGCGTGTGCCCATGCGCATGTTCCAGCACTCCTGGCCGGTCGTGGTCTTCTTTGTTGGTGTTAAATACGACAATAGCATCCCATGCGTGTATGCTTGATTACTTGTGCGTGAACGTGTCCGTGTACTGTAGGACTGGTGTCACTACATCGCGGTAGCTAAAAGAAGGCATAGGAGTTGTTATAAAAAAAGCATAGGAGTTGTGTACGTGTGCAACGCCGGGCTACGTAGCTAGCTGTGCTAGCTTTGATCGATCAAGACGGATCGAGCCAGCCGGGCTAGGTAGCTAGCTGTTCTAGCTGGCGAAGGCGTTGGTGCATCTCGGCCACCAACAAATCCGACTGTTGCGACGCCGGTGGTTGGCGGCCATGGCGTTGGCATCTGTGGCAGGGAGTTGATACCGGAACTGCATGTTGCAGCAGCCGTGCGCCATGCGAAAGGGGAGGCAGAGGTAGTTGCCCGGACGGGACGACGAACAACAGCGACTACCTCTCATTCCGGGTGAGTGGTGTCCGGCTGCTCGTGGCCAGCAGCATACGCTCTCGTCGTTCTCGTTTGCGTGCCGTCCGCGTGGTGTATAGCTGCCGGCTCGCGCGGTCCACTTGTTCGCAGGATTTATTATGTGTACTGTAGTTTTAAACGTGTGTTAGTTAGAAGATTTATGAGTATGTGTCGGGGTACTTTGAACGTGATAAATTGTACTTATCATAGATATGATTATGCGAGCAGATGTTTTCCGTCTTTTGTATGCACGGATCAGTTTAGCTAAGGAAAAAAAATATTGAAGTGCATATATATGCAAAACATCAACGAACATATTTCATAAAATCAGTGGTTACTCTTTTACTTAAATATCGTGGACAGTCACATAGTGCACTAGGGGTAAAATGGTCTTTTCACTTCATACTTAACATTATTAGTGACTAAAGGAGACATAAATGTCATTGAGGGAACAAAATAAACTTTAAGTGTCAAAAAGGGATTTTTTTTTTATTTTGGGCCAAAAAGGAAAACAAATTTTAAGAAAGGGCCAAATAAGGAATTCTCTCAAGAAACAAAGCCCTAACCCAAGCCAGAGTAATTTGAATGATTGTACTGTACCCAATCTGGAATAGAAGCAAATGGTTTTCTTTTTGCTCCGTGCACCCGCCACTGAAGCTTGCTCCTGTTTTAAAGACCATTTCCTAGAAACATCGTTGTCAAAGCTGTGCGCCATCTCTCTTGGGCAACACCGTGAAAAGGAGATTAAGTTGCAGCCTACTACTCTACCACGGTACAACTAGTGTTCTCAAAACCTAAATGTAAGATTGCGAAACACAAGTTTGGAATGTGGTCACTGAAGAGGCCCTCAAACTGAAAGTCGCAGGTGGCAGCCATGCATGCTGCTTTCTTCTCCCCACATGGGGCGGATGCCATGGACCGAGTGACCAGCACAACTGAAATGTGTTCCGTGCTGTGTTCCAAGTCAAAACATGAGCTGCGACCTCTCCACATGCTGATTTCCACAGGAAAAACAGATGGATGATAAGGCGACCGACCTAGCACGCACGTGCTCTCCGCCTTGAACATGCGGTTTGACCACTAACACGGGCCCCTGTTCTGTTGGCGATACAGTCCGGGTTTGCTATAGTAGTAGTACTCCAGTACGTATAGTAATAAGAGGAACTAAACAAACTAAACATCCTCAATGGTAGTATATTCGTAAGTAACTCGGGAAGATTGCGCAGGGCTCGCGAACATTCTCATCCGCAGCAACGACGACAGTCACATGATTTTTCTGGTCCATGCACTTTCACCAGTAAACAAACGGGAACTCGAACCGTAGAAAATGGAATAGTGCCGTAAAACGAACAGCAGACGGGAGGCGCACCGGAAAACGACAGAGTGGCACGATGAAATCATGGCGGGGAGCGCCCGGAACTCCACTTCCACACTCGCGGCCTCCGCAGCGCTTGGCGGACCGAGTCCAGCAGGACCACTGGGTCGGGCGGCACGTCCGACGCTACGGAGCATGAAAAGCCCGGTGCACGCAGCGACCTCCGCGAGCGCAGAGATAAAAGGAAGGCAATTCTATCCGGTACGCCGGCACAAACCGCACCACTCGCGCACCACACTTCCACCAGCCATCTCCAGTCCTCGCTGTCGCTGCCTACAGGAAGAAGAGCACACGCGCTCGCTCGCTCGCTCGCAGCCCAACGCTCCTGCTTGCTTCCCGCGTCGCTGCCGTCGGCTGAGCGGCCCCTCACGAGGGACGAGGGTGGAGGAGAGGCGTCGCCGGACGGAGCTGCGCTGCGAGGTTCGGTGCTTTTTCCTTCTCGCTCTGCACGATTCCGATCGCGGTTTCATCTCGAGGAATCAATTTGAACCAAAGCTGTTCCCGATTGGTTGCAGAATTGCAGTTCCATCGAATTGAGCCGGAATTCTCTTTTACTAATTTTGTTTCCGGTTCATTTTTAAAAGAGTATTCTGTCACTTCGAAAACAAAACAATGGCCTTGTCCTGTTGCCGCACACCAAGCAATGGGCGAATATACCACCTCCTGCCAATTACTATAAAGCACACGGAAGATGAGCCATTGCTCCCCTCACCTCACCTCTAACCTTGGTTGCCCCGCAGGTGTTTGTAGGATTGCGTGCGTAGGCGAGCTTTCGAAGCTTGGGCACCATGGCCACCGGGATGGCACCAGCTCCGCTCTCGCACGTCAAGGTCCGCGGCGGAGGCATCGGCTTTACCAAGAGCGTCGACTTCGCCAAGGTCCTCTCCGTCCCGGGTGCGCTGAGGACGGGGTCCTCCAGAGGCAGGGCCCTCGTGGTGAGGAGCTCAAGTACAGAGTCTGATACTATGGAGCTCGAGCCGGCCTCCGAAGGAAGCCCGCTTCTTGGTATAATTCCCATGCTCTGGTCTCCTTGCATATAGGACTCAAATTATTTCCCATGCTATAGGGTTTGTTCCGGAGTTATATTGTGCCTTTGTATCTATCTGAAATACTGAATGATTTTCCCCGTTTGTTGTTCTTTAGTTCCCAGGCAGAAGTACTGCGAATCTATTCACCAAACAAGGAGGAGAAAAACACGCACTGTGATGGTCGGGAACGTGGCACTTGGCAGTGATCACCCCATAAGGATACAGACTATGACTACCTCAGATACCAAGGATGTTGCCAAGACCGTGGAAGAGGTGTGCTCTCTATCTGTGGATGCCAGCCCTGCATAGTCCCCTTATCTTTTTAGATGATTTCTGTTTGGTGAACTGACCAAGTATATCAATCACATTGCAGGTGATGAGGATAGCAGATAAAGGCGCTGATTTTGTTAGAATAACCGTCCAGGGTAAAAAGGAGGCTGATGCCTGCTTTGAGATTAAGAACACTCTTGTCCAGAAGAAGTAAGTACTGGAGTAAAAAATTGCCACAGATTCTGTTAGTTCTCATGAATGAGTCCTCACTTTCCTTTTGTGTTTCAACAGTTACAACATCCCTCTTGTGGCCGATATTCATTTTGCGCCCCCAGTAGCTTTAAGAGTGGCCGAATGCTTTGACAAAATCCGTGTTAACCCAGGAAACTTCGGTAAGTGATACCACGATGTATCTCATTTGCGTTGGCCAAATTCTTAACCTTGTATCATGAGTGCTGAGAACATTACTTTCAGCCGATCGCCGTGCCCAATTTGAGAAGCTGGAATATACTGAAGACGATTACGAAAAGGAGCTTGAACATATTGAGAAGGTCAAAACTTTATTCAATCTCTTGCTGCTGCTTCAATCCGTACGAACATATCATGTGTCATCTTACTTGCGCGCCGCTGTAATATCATTTCAGGTCTTTTCTCCATTGGTTGAGAAATGCAAGAAGTATGGAAGAGCCATGCGTATTGGAACAAATCATGGTAGTCTTTCTGACCGGATAATGAGCTACTATGGTGATTCTCCAAGGGGAATGGTAATTATTTCTTTTCTGAGGATATGCTTAACCATCATTTGATAGATGCATGATATTTTCTGCATACTAATTTCAGGTTGAGTCTGCTATGGAATTTGCTAGGATCTGTCGGAATTTGGACTTCCATAACTTTGTATTTTCAATGAAAGCAAGTAACCCTGTTGTCATGGTCCAAGCATATCGCCTGCTTGTGGCGGAAATGTATAACCTTGGATGGGATTATCCTTTGCACTTGGGAGTTACCGAAGCTGGTGAGGGTGAAGATGGGAGGATGAAGTCTGCTATTGGCATCGGAACACTTTTGATGGTAAATACATTGTTACTTCCTAGTGTTGTGTGAATGAGTTTCTTTCGTACAAGTGTTCTTAAAGTGAGTTGAATTACATGGGAATCTTGATTGATTCTTATAAATAAATAATACTTTGCTTTTCAAAACTTATGGTTGGAAGCTGAGGTTGCTTATTTGACTCAATAAACTTGGTATTCAGGACCCTAGCTCACTTCAGATAGCTGATTCCAAAACAGTATTTCAGAGTACTGAATTATAGTTTGCCAATGAGCTGATTGAGATGTACAAGACAAGATTTGCTTGCTCACTTTCCAATGCTTTGCTTGTATGTTACTTTGTTGTATCTCGAGACCTTTGCCATGCTATCATCTGACACATGTTATGACTACTAGTCTCTTGTAAGGCCTATATATGTGTATATTTTTTTTCTTGAACAGGTTGTAAGGCTTATATCTTCTGTTTGTTGTCTTGTAGGATGGCTTGGGTGATACAATCCGTGTATCCCTCACAGAACCACCAGAGGAAGAAATTGATCCTTGCAGGAGACTCGCAAATCTTGGAACTCAGGCTGCAAACCTACAAATAGGGGTGGTAATGAACTTTCCCTTTCCCTAGCAGTTCATTTTCCTCTTGTTTAGTTGCTATAGTGCAATGTTTTTTTTTTGCAGTAATGCTTTGCCATATCTGATTGTTTGAGCACTATTAAAGCATTTATCTTGTGCTCTTAGGCCCCATTTGAAGAAAAACATAGGCGTTATTTTGATTTCCAGCGTAGAAGTGGCCAGTTGCCTTTGCAGAAGGAGGTCAGGCAAAAACAATCAATTACCAGATCATTAAAACTGATGGTACCATATTTCTTACAAATTGCTCTCACAACAGGGTGAGGCAGTAGATTACAGAGGTGTCCTTCATCGTGATGGCTCTGTTCTGATGTCAGTTTCCTTAGATCAGTTGAAGGTAAACTGCATCTTCCTTACTCTTCTTGTGGACCGTATTGATATGTTCCTTGTGTGACACCACCAAAAGATATCTTGATGCAGCTATTTTCTAATCTAAACCAGGATGACTTTCGCAGTCTCTTAGTTTCGATGCATTTAGCAAAAGGCTACTTTGTTACTTGGATTGATAAAATAGCTACAGCGAAGATATATAGATTTCGCGTCTGAATTAATGTGTTCTGTAATGATGAAAGCCTCCTTTATTTGCCAGGCTCCTGAGCTCCTTTATAGGTCTCTTGCTGCGAAGCTTGTGGTTGGCATGCCTTTCAAGGTCTGATCTTCTATAACTGTATCTTCTAGCATGCAACTATTTTTAGAGGGACTTCAGTTTAAACTGACTGATTTCTTGTATGAACATTAGGATTTGGCAACTGTAGATTCAATTCTTTTGAGAGAACTGCCCCCTGTAGAAGATGCTGAAGCAGTGAGTTTCATACATTTCTTTGCCCTTCTCATGTGACAGACATTTGTATATAATTATATTCGTTTATGAAAGATTGCCTGCTATAATTTGTATTTCTGTACAGAGACTTGCACTCAAAAGATTAGTTGACATCAGCATGGGCGTGTTGACTCCCTTATCAGAGCAATTAACAAAGCCACTCCCACATGCAATTGTGCTTGTCACCCTCGATGAACTATCAAGTGATGCAAAGAAGCTTTTGCCAGAAGGTAGCAAATTGTTTCTGACTTATGTAAATTTCAAATTCTGTGTTTAAAGATATTGATTTTTCTGTTACATGACTTACTCTTTTTTCTTGTAGGCACTAGATTTGCTGTCACTCTTCGTGGAGATGAATCATATGAGCAGCTAGATGTTCTTAAGAGTGTTGATAATATAACGATGTTGTTACATAATGTTCCATATGGTGAAGAGAAGACTGGTAGAGTACATGCTGCTAGGAGGTATGTGCACACAGTAGGCAAATTGAAAAGCTCTGTTCAGTATTCACTGCAGCATGTTCCAAATAATGAAATATTGATAAAAAAAAAAGGGCAACCTGGTGCATGTAGCTCCCGCTTGCGCAGGGTCCAGGGAAGGGTCCGACCACTTTGGGTCTATAGTACGCAGCCTTTCCCTACATTTCTGTAAGAGGCTGTTTCCAGGACTTGAACCCATGACCTCATGGTCACAAGGCAGCAGCTTTACCACTGCGCCAAGGCTCCCCTTCAAATAATGAAATATTGATATGGTGAACTAAATGGTCAAGTATAAACTACGATTTAAGCAGGAAGAAGTCTTTGACTCTATAGAAGACCATCAGTTGTGAAACAATTAATGTCTTTTAAGTATTATTATACTTAACAGATCATAATAACCAATATGGTGCTTCTGATTTGTTGCGCCTACCTAACATATATATTTTTGTTCTTGTTTTACAGGCTGTTTGAGTACTTAGAGACCAGTGGTTTGAACTTTCCTGTGATCCATCACATTGATTTCCCTAAAAGCATCGATAGGTGACTCCCAAATATTCTTCCCATGGGAATTCCTGAGTAGGGGTATTTGTTATGTTGTACTTACACTATTCAAATAAATGCAGAGATGGTCTTGTTATTGGTGCTGGGAGCAATGTTGGTGCTCTTCTAGTTGATGGTCTGGGTGATGGTGTACTTCTTGAAGCTGGTAACCAGGAGTTTGAATTCTTGAGGGATACATCCTTCAACTTGCTACAGGGTTGCCGGATGCGCAACACAAAAACTGTACGTTGATGAATTGTTTTCTTAATAGATAGGGCTTGCTCTATCTCTAGATCCCCTAAGTGAGATCCATTTCCAGTTGAACTGTTTTTGCTTCACACTCCCTCTGTCACAATGAAAATTTGAGATTAACCTACCAATATCAGCCAAAGAGGGGGCGAGGGGGGTTGGTTATTATCTCTTCCGAAAATAAAAAATCGTTGGAGCCATTTCTGACTGTTAACGAATTCTGCAGGAATATGTCTCTTGTCCTTCTTGTGGGCGAACGCTCTTCGACCTCCAAGAAATCAGTGCTCAGATTAGAGAGAAGACCTCTCATTTGCCTGGCGTCTCTGTAATCTCTCAAACACTTGATTGTTTCCATTCATTTTAGGTAAAACATTGGCCTGATTCACTATATTTGTATTTGTGGCAGATTGCTATTATGGGTTGCATTGTTAATGGGCCAGGAGAGATGGCTGATGCCGACTTTGGATATGTTGGAGGTGCCCCTGGAAAGATCGACCTTTATGTTGGGAAGGTAACAGTCCAACACGTTCATATTGAATCATACCGGATGGATATTTTGCTACAATTGTGATAAATTCAAATTTGTTCATGAATCTGTTGAGCACACCTTTTAATTGTGCAGTGATGGCGTGAATAAATATATGAGACCAGTCTTACTGCCATCGTTTCCTTCCGTTGACACCATGTATCTTTTTGCTGTAGACTGTTGTGCAACGGGGAATTGCAATGGAGGGTGCCACTGAAGCCTTGATTCAGCTAATCAAGGACCATGGCCGTTGGGTGGATCCTCCTACTGAGGAGTAGGCTCAGGCTGCTTCCTGTAGTTCATGTGTAGCCCCTAAACGATCTGCTAGCGGAATATCCAGTGTATCCACAGAGGACATCCCAGCACATATTGTATATCAGTTGGGAAATAAAATAGAAACAATGTTGGCTGTGATTCTGCGACAACTTGATGAAGCATAAGCAGCATAGAAGCTTCTTGAAATCACATCACCATATATCTTAAGCATGTAGGAGTGCATTTGTAAATGACATGCAGAAAATCAAAGTAGTTTACCCGCGCGTTGCTGCTACAGTGTATTCACGAAGGACATCCCAACACATATTGTATATCAATTGGGAAATAAAGTAGAAACAGGGCTGGACACGATTCTGCGACATCTTGATGAAGCATAAGCAGCTTAGAAGCTTCTTGAAATCACGTCACTATATATCTTAAAGAAGGTTATGCTATTATGCAAGTACATTTGTAAATTCTTATTTGTATATTTTGATTTGTTCCAAGCTGTGCGGCTGGACATGGTTTTTGAAAAACACAGTAGAAATCAATGGGAAAAAAAATCCCCCTGTTCAACTTCTTCTAGAACCATCCCAATCCAATTATGTGTGCGTGGTTTGTTGGAGTTTTTTCTCCTTTGGTTTAGGAGAACCTCTTGTTGTGTTTTTTGTATCTTTTGCCCACTATGTCTGAATCTTGGCTTCGCCCTCTTGGAGGTGGCTGATACTAGGGACGATCAACATGCACTACAGGGAGGAGCGCAAGAGGAGGCTCAACTCATTTGAGTTGAAGAAGTATAAGAAGAGTAGTGAGACTTTTGTTGTGTCAGATTTTTGTTTCATATCATGTCATTTTTGTGTCACTAAAATAAGTTTATCGAGGGATTATGTTTAGTGCATGTTAACCTTGTCAGTGTCATGGCGTTTGAAACAAAGTTCAACTGGTGTTTGAAATGAAGTTTAAATGGTGTTTCTATGTAAAAGAGGACAATTTAGCAAAAGAAGAACTTCTTTGGGAGTTAACATTTTAGCATGGCGAGACCTCACCCTGTCAGCACTAAGGAATTATTAAGTACTTCCTCCGTCCCAAAATAAGTGTCTCAACTTTATACTAACTTCAGTACAAAGTTGTACTAAGGTTAAGTCATTTATTTTGGGACGGAGGAAATATTAAGTTTTGAGAATGGGTTTTAGGAAGTAAACTCTTAAAGATATGTTGGAGTTGCTTTAAGGAGATGATCTACAACTCTCCTATAGCCCAGTTCTTTTCGCGCAGGATTTTGCAGAATCAAGATTCTAGAAAATTCTCCTAGAATCTGCTTCCCACAGAATCTACTGTCGAGTTCTTTTCTAAGATTGTAGGTTGAGATTGTGGATTGAGTTACCCTGCAAAAAAAAAGAGATTGTGGATTGAGTTGTGTGCTGAAATGTCTGTACTGCCCTTAGACAAAAATTGTTTGATGATTTGTTAACACCTTGTTTCAAACCATAACTTTTTCATATGAGCACAAAAGTGATTTACGAATATCATAAAGTGCTAAATATTACAATTAGGATGGTTTAAATTTTGTTCCTTACAAAAGTGGATGAACTAAAAATAGAAAAAATAATCTCAAGGTATGAGACTGGCAGCAATAGCTTCACGTGTTGCGGTCATGCTACCATCATCTTCTGGTGGTAGAGCGTTGGCACCTGTAAACAACAATGGAGGTTGCACATACACATCACTAACAAACTTGTCAAAATGCACATTACATAACTTGCTATCATGAATCCAATTGTGGAGGCACATGGATGTAGTGACGATCATCTTTCAGGTCTCTAGTTTGTACCGAGGTATGCCTCCGAGAATTTGTCATTTCATCTTGAGAACACCAAATGCTCTTTCAATGACATTTCACAAAGAATGACGATGGTTGATTGTCTCATACCTCCCACCGGTGGGTGCTGTTGGAAATCTGGTACATGATATCGTTGCCCTTTGTATGGTGCCAGATATCCAACCCCGTCTGGATATCCATAGTGCACAAGGTAATATTTATCTATAATAGGACATCAAAAGACATTAGAAATTTACAACATACCATCCTATATATAACAATATGGATACATACTCGGGGTTGTGAAAAATGATCATGACAAACTATAGCATTGCTCCACACACGTGTGCCGGGTGCAAAGGCGCGCGGACGGGAGACGGGGCTGACGGGGGTAGAGCGGCGGAGGAAGGAGCAGGGCGGTGACGAGGCTGGCGGCGGTGCGACAACCCTAGTGCTCACTGCGCGTGGGCGAGTTCTTTCGCTTGATGCGTGGTTGGTCGATCGCGAGCGCCCCCTCATTTTTCTGTACATGAGGGGTGGATGGGTCGGTGGCATTCTGACCGTAATTACGTGCTATAATAGGGATATTTTTTAATTCAAATATTTTTCTTTTTAGGGACTCCAAAATCTTGAGATTATGGGAAAATACAGTATTTTTTTTTAGATTTTGGATTGTACTGAAGCAAAAGCAAGTTTTTTTGGCTCAAGATTTTCTAGACCGAGATTTTCCTTTTTTTGGAAATGGAGGCTTGTCCCTGGCCTCTGCATCGGAACAATGCATGCAACCCTCTTATTAAGAAGTCTCGAAGTAGCCTAAAGTGTTAAAAGTATTACAGCTCGCAAGCGGAGCGAAAAAAAAAAGAAAAGTAAATGCTCAATATTACAACCGGTATGACAATGTAAAGGACCAGCTCCCTAGATTATCAAAAGAACCAAGCCTATGTTAAGATTATCAAAGATGCCCACAACTCACAAAAGACGGTCAAGATGATCATTCTCAATTATGTATGGCCTCGACTAGAGCTCAGTACTATGTGATCACTTTGATGTGCCATTCTTTGAGAATTGGTAATGCAACTTTTATAATCTGTACTAATATAAAAAAACTCAAAGGAGCAGATCTAATTAATCTCAGCCATTAAACTACATCAATCTAATGACCTAGGTTGCTTCAATGGTGAGGTCGTATCCTATCAAATTCTTAATTTTCTCTAAATATTACCGTGCATTGCACATTTACTAGTAAAGTTAAAAGTAGTTGTAGCAAAACCTTTCTGCCAAATTTGTTGTAGATGTGGCACTCTCTTCACTGTAGCATGTGTAGTTGCTTCTCGTGGCCGTAGAGTTGTCTGGGCCCACGAGCATATAGCAGTAATTGTTGTGATGTTTGTTTACCTCAGCAGAACACGATTTTGGAGTGCTAGTAGTAGGTGATGTTTGTGATTAGCATTCTGCCAAATTGACAGAACCTGGACGTCTCTCTGTTTCAGTTGAACTCCCATATACTCCCTCCATTTCAAAATATAGTGCATTTCCGCTTCCCGAAGTCCAACTTTAACCATAAATTTAACCAATAAGACCAATTGCGGCGGAAGAAAAAATTATATAATTGAAAACTTCTTTCAAATACGAATTCACTGATATAATTTTTACTCCCGCCGCAATCGGTCTCGGTAATTAAATTTATGGTCAAAGTTGAAACACGTGGATAGAGGAAGCACTACATTGTGGAATGAAGGGAGTACTGCAGAAGCCTCTAGAACCTCCTCAGCGTGGGTCCAAACGAAACCAAACCGAATCAAGCCGATTATCTGCCGGATCGAATTTCCGAGGTGAGCATCCCCAAATCCATCTCATTCTTCACCCCCCGGTTGCTCCCGTTACCCGCCGGGTGCGTAGTTTCCGGTTCCGCATTCCTTTCTTTCTGCTCAGATTTCTTAGGTTTCTGATACAAGTTTTTGGTAGCTTCCTCCCCTTTCTACTTGGGATTCTTATCTGTATAATTTGATTTGTTCCAAGCACTGCGGATGGGCAGGATTTTTCGAAAATACTGTAGAAATCATGGGCAAAATCCCCCGATCCGACCTTTTATAGAACCACCTCAATCCAACTACACGTGTGTGCACTTTGCTGGAGTTTTTTCTCAAAAAGAAAAAATAAAGTTCGGTTTAGGAGGAGAACCACACTTAGGTTGGAATCTATATTGGTGGTAAGAGGATGAGACGCTTTCAGATCTTGAGCTGGGCTGGGAAAACGCTAATTTTATTTTTTACGAGTGAGTAACGTTTCTGTTATGTGAAGTGGCTGTTTTGGCAGACTTTACTTCGCAAAACGATTACATTGTTGATGGTGGATGGAGAGTAAGACATGCTCTCTCGACTGATATTATGCTTTTGAAGCATTCTGATTTTGTGCCATGATTCTGACTGTGTGAGTAGCTTAACTTTCATGTCGGGGACTCCTTGTACATGCTTTTTTGTTCACTGTTTTTTCTCATGATTATCCTGTTACCTCTTCCCTTGCTCTAATCATGGAATGCATAACAGCTCTGACAAGTGACAACAGGGATGGCAACCGGTAGCGAAGCTGGAAAGCCCGCGGAGGTCGTGCTGGAGTGGCCTAAGCAGGACAAAAAGAGGATGCTGCATGCTGTTTACCGTGTGGGAGATCTGGACCGTACCATTAAGTATGTTAGCTATACTTCCGGTCGATGTTTATATTTGCACCATCAATACTAGTATGTTTGTGCTGATGCAAGTGATTTAATTCTCATAGGTGTTACACAGAATGCTTTGGGATGAAGCTGTTGAGGAAAAGAGATGTTCCTGAAGAGAAGTACACCAATGCGTTTCTTGGGTTTGGACCTGAGGACACTAATTTTGCACTTGAGCTGACTTACAGTATGTTCATTGGTCCGCTCGCAATTGTTTCTAATGCAACCGGTTTGATATCCTTGTTAATGTTTGGTCGACGTGTGTATCTGCCTCAGTGATAGTACTGGAAAACTGATGGGGTCTTTATTCTTCTCTCTGCATATGAGCCGATAAATTCTTTGGTGGGTTAATAGTGTCATTCTTTTCCACCTCCTGTTGTGCTAATATGTCCGTTCTCGTTTGATAGATTATGGTGTTGACAAGTATGACATTGGAGCGGGCTTTGGACATTTTGCCATCGCAAATGAGGATGTGTGTATTGCTTACCTGCAACATCTTACCCTTCATGTTACAGACCTTCAGGCTTATACGATGTCGTGGATGCAACGCAGGTGTACAAGCTGGCTGAGACAATTAAATCATCTTCTTGTTGTAAGATCACTCGTGAACCTGGTCCTGTCAAGGGAGGGTCCACTGTGATTGCCTTTGCACAAGACCCAGATGGTTACATGTTCGAGCTTATCCAGAGGGGTCCGACGCCTGAGCCTCTCTGTCAAGTTATGCTTCGTGTTGGTGACCTTGATCGGTCTATCATGTTCTACGAGAAGGTATTGTTTTGTAAAAGGAGAGGCTGTTTGAAACGTTAGAGACACTATCCTTTCTGAATATTCTCTAGGACAATAGTTATATGTGTGATATTCTCACATCTGTCTTTTATGCAGGCCCTTGGGATGAAGCTTCTGAGGAAAAAAGATGTGCCTCAGTACAAGGTACATCACATGACAATTGTTGTTCTGATGCCATTTGTCCTTCGAATTATGATGAACTGAGCATGTTTATGATTTGTACAGTACACAATTGCCATGATGGGCTATGCCGAGGAGGATAAGACCACTGTTCTGGAGTTGACATACAACTATGGTGTCACAGAATATAACAAGGGCAATGCATATGCTCAGGTTTTGACAAGTTTTTTTTGCATTATTTCCTCTTTAGGTTTTGGCATTTCCTTTCTTAATGGTTGTTGTGTTGCCTAAGTGCAGGTTGCTATTGGCACTGACGATGTGTACAAGAGTGCTGAAGCAGTTGAGCTGGTTACCAAAGAACTAGGTGGAAAGATTCTACGGCAGCCTGGGCCACTACCGGGGCTGAACACGAAGATCACCTCTTTCCTTGACCCCGATGGCTGGAAAGTGGTATGTCTTCTGGCTGTCTTGTGCATCACACTGCTTTATTTGAATCGAGGCGGGTGAATTAATTACAAGATATGTTTGCTGTAGTCAATGCTTTGATTTAAAATTTGAAGAGCTTATTGTAGTCAATGTACTTTGGCAGTTAAATGAATTAAATAAATTTGAGACGAAATGAAGAACAATTCAATTGGCTTACACGAAGTGACTGATAATTGCTAGTTTGTCTGTATAAACGAATTGTTTCCAGTTAGTACATAGTTTCAGAGTCTACTCTTGGATTGGCACCTTCAAGGACAAGCTGTTGCTTGTAAATGCAAAATAGAAAATTGGAAAACAGCATCATTATAAGAAAGTAGGCATCCTAGGTGTAGCGAGCAAATTAATAGTAAGAACTTTTGCGTGCGGCATGTTTGTCATACTGAACATGATTTCTTAGGAGGTTGTTCTTCCGTGTCCTTGGCAACCAGCAGGCCACATTATCTGTGGCTAATGTTATTCTTGGGGTTGGGGTTGTAGGTTCTGGTGGATCATGCGGACTTCCTCAAGGAACTCCACTAAAGATCAGCAGGCCCCACGCCCGGGAGTTGTTGAAGAGGCAAACCTTATGCAGCAATGGTATTTGATGTAATAAAATGGCAGCCTCTTCCGCTCGACCAACAAAAATAAAAGCTACTGTACCACCGAATACCTATGCCGTGATTGGCCTAGTTAGAGGACTTGCTCTGTACAGTATGTGCTATGATCGCTGAACATGAATACTCCTACTACTGAGATGGGTCTGCATGCGCAGTCGGAGAGTGGTTTCCAATGATCTGATATGTTTTCTACCTCTGTTTTTGAACTGCAAAAATGTCTTATATTTAGGAATTTGAACTGGAAAACGGCTTATATTTAGGATTTAGGAACAGAGGGTGTACTATTGAGACGAATTGGGCATGCTGACGGCATGAGCTATGCATTCCAGGGTTTTATCTTATTAACCATTTCACCTGAAAGTCAGGAATCTTGAAACCTGCATCGCCATGATCAAGCACGCTTAGCTCAGTCTCGTAAACACCATTCGTTCTGCTGACAATTGTACTACTTATCTAACAATTGTATACACACATCTCGTTCGATTACAGATCACAAGCAGCAGCGGGAAACGTCACCAATACCCGAGTTACGGAAAGCACACACGACACAGTCAACACCACATGAACTGTCCCTAAAAATAAAAAAGAATACGTATAGCTGGATCACTGCGCCGGTCGCTCTGGTCATACGCCGCCGTGCCTCGGCGACGCGCGCGCGCCTCATTCGTCACCGTGGCCGCCGTGGCGGTCCTCCGTCTCTGCGCACTCCTTGGCGGCGGCGTGGCCCCGCACGGCGCGCTGCTTCTCCTCCTCGGCGGCGTGAATCCGCTGCTGCTTCTTCACCTCGGCCGCCTCCTTGTTCACCACCGCCGCCTCCCTGTGCCCTGTCGTGTACGCCGCGGCCTTGTCCACCTGCCCCTGCACGGCGGCCCTCGTCTTCTCCATGCCGGCGCGCGCCGACGCGCCGGCGTTCACCGCGGCCTCCTTGCCCGACTCCATGCCGCCCGACCTCCCTTGCTTCAGTTTGGACTAGCCGACGATACTGCTGAAATCTCTAGACAAGCTGCCGTGCTTTCGCAAGCAGGGTCGAGGCGACACTTATAGCGCGGTGCCCTGAATCCACGGAAGGAGGATTTGTTGCCTCAGGCCATGACGCGTGTCAGAGTGTACGTGGGAGACGCGTAGAGAACGGTGTGGTGGCTGGGGTGAGGTGTGCGGACACGAGGCATCCCCGCCATTTGATTATCTATAAGTTTGAGCCGTTTCAATATCATTGGCCGCACGAAAGATGAGTCACTGCTTCCTGTTAGAAAGTAAAACGAGTGAGGCAATCGACAGAGATGTAAAGTGGAGGGTTGTCTTTATTGGCAGAAATCACATATTTGACCTGAAGGCGAAATCAAATCACAAACTAACCTGCTTTTGAATTTTTTTTACTCTGCTGACCCTTTTGTGTGGCGCCCGACAGTTAGGCGCCGCACATTACTATGCAGTGCCTTTGCCTTAGGCGTCGCACCTCCTGCCAGCGTGGCAGCCCTGGTCCAGTTGCGGCCCACAGACAGCACTGCAGCGCCTAAGCCTTAGGCGCTACACTTGTAATGTGCAGCGCCTAGCGCTTAGGCGCTGCACAGTGACTTAAAGCGCATCGGCCCAACCCGACCAGACATTTCTTCCCCCTCTCCGCTCTCTGGACAGAGAGCAGCGGCGGCGCCCCTATCGAATCCCCCCATCCCTCTCAGATCTGAAGATTTGATCCGTGGATTCGATCTCCAATCCATCCTACTAGGTAAACTCCTCCGTTCCTTTTCTTTTCCTCCGTAAATTTGTTGTCATTTTAGAGATTTGTCCAAGATTTGATGGAACCCTTGATTTGCTTGATTTAGGATGTGTAGTCATAGTGGTAGTACCGTAGTGTTGTCGCTTAGTTCACAATATATGGTTCTTGTTAGTGAAACCCTAGATTGTTTAGTTTTTTTAGATATATATGAGATGCCTATTTTTATAGATAACTATGAGATGTTGAGTTTTGTAGACATATATGAGATGTTTGATTAGATATATATTAGATGTTGAGTTTATTTGAAATATTAGATGTTGAGTTTATTTGAACACATATGACATATTCATTGTGTGAGAAGGAGATGTTGAGATTCTTGTAATTGAACACATATTAGATGTTTAGTGTATACCGATATTTGAGATGAAGATGAACTCATATATGTTTATTGTTTGAAGTTTGTAAGGATGGTTTGGCTTCTCGACGATGTCTACGACACGAAACACCGGGCCTACATGATGCACGAGAAGGAGATGGTAATAACGAGTAATCTAAATATTTTGCAAATTTGCCTTAAGTTGAAATTTACATGCCCTAAGATTTGTCATTACTTGTTTTTTGCAGAAGCTTGAACCTTTGAAGATTCAGTATCACAGGGTCTTTGGTCCTGCCATGCCTTACGATGAGCGGTACACACCGTACATCAAGCAGGCAGGACTACTCCCGTGGATTCAGTTGGTCAGCCGGTCCATGCCGAATCTGAACGCTCCACTGGTGTCCGCTTTTGCTGATCGGTGGAGGCCGGAGACGCATAGTTTCCATCTTCGGACTGGGGAGATGACCGTGACGCTCGAGGATGTCTCGTTGATCACCGGTCTTGCTATCGATGGGATGCCTCTCTGTATGAGCACCGATTCTAATGGGTGGCGCGAGCAGATGATTGCTCTTATCGGTATGGCTCCTCCCGAGGCCGAGGCTGATGTAGAGGAGGGAGAAGAGAAGAAGAAGAAGGAAAGGAAAGCAGCCGGAGCTGCTTTCACGTGGATTCAAACTCACTTTGTGACGTGCCCTCCGGATGCCACTGATGATGTGATCCAGACACATGCTCGTGTCTACATGTGGTATGTTGTGTCGAGGACTTTGTTTCCTGACTCCACTGGCAAGAACGCTCCATGGATGTGGCTGAAGGCGTTGACCGTCTTCGATAACAAATGGAGCCGGGGTTCAGCGACTCTTGCCTACTTGTACCAACAGGTAGTTGGTCTGTTTTGTGATCAACTCATTTCTTCATTAGCAATGCAAGCTTGCTGTCAAGTTAACATTGTTTTTCTTTCATATGCAGCTGGACGATGCGTGTTGCAGGATCACAGGTAGTGCAGGCATTGGTGGTAATATGCTTCTACTTTCTGTATGGAGTTGGGAGCGTCTGCCTGTTGGACGCCCGAAGAGCGTCAGGTTTAATCCTTGGTATGAAGATGAAGATGACGAATTACGGCGCCCCACTTGGGCTTACAAGTGGGATGTGGTTTCTGAGATGATGAACGATGTCAATCTCATGTACCAGAAGTATGTTGCCGAGTTGGACACGATTACGCCTGAGCAGGTAACGAGGTCATTACTTCAGTCATTTCTCATGTTTGCCTGAAAAAAATTCACCAATTTTGCATTGTTGCCCTATTTCATAGGTGGAATGGCAGCCATATGGCGCCGATGACAGACTTGGGTACACCTCAGAGTTTACCATCAACCTGATGTGCTTGCGGGATAGGGATCTCTGGCGTATGCGGTGCCCACTGATATGCAACTGGGCTGTTGAGTTTCATTTGCCACATCGCGTGTGTCGTCAGTTTGGTCTGTTCCAGCCTCACCCGCCGGAATGGGTGGATACGGACAAAGCACTTCATAGGTAAGAGAGCATGAACCATATTGACTAAGCATCGTCACTCCTTGATTTTGCTAATGTTTGGTTTTGTACCATGCAGGTTGGACAGGAGAAGGCAGCGGAAGATAAAGGACTGGGACAAGCATCATGCTTCGTATGTTACCCGCTTCCAGCTTTGTGTGGAGGAAGCTCGTAGCAGTGCACACGCCAAGCTTCGTGAGCATAGTCCACTTGCTTTTGATAACTACATACGATGGCTTCTTGAAAATACTCGAGTTGAGATATGCCCGCCGGCATATAATGAGGATATTCTTGAAGAACCCATAAACTTTGAGGATCTATCAAAGGGGAAGTACAACAGAGATGTCAGGGTAGGGCACGGAGTCCCTGCTGTTCCGGTGATTAACTATGTGGTAAAGTGTTCCTTCTTTACTTTCCCGTTGGCCGTATTACACATGTTTGAATGGCTAACGTGTTCATTCTTTCTCATCCACAGCGCACCAAGATCAAGAAAGCAGCTGATGAGAGCCAGTCTATTCTGGAGGAAACATCGGTTGGAAAAGGCAATGATGATGGTTCACTACGAGCATTTCTCAAGGTACATATCACATTCACTATGAGAGCCAGTCTATGTTGCGGAGTCTGATATCGTATACACTTGTTCATGTTACAGTGTCAGGCCAAGAAGTTAAGGCGGTTATCGAATCTTCTCGGTTGCCACGATCCCGAATTTGATGAACCATCTGCCTCTAGGTCTGGTACACCATCAGACCCCTCATCTCACCATCAGAGGGACGATGTGAGTTCCTCATATGCTTATCTGGATGATGAGGGTGCGGTCACCCAAGAGGTATGACTAATCCTTTAGATGTGATTCTCACTTGATTGCGACGTCGGTCTTCACCATATTGTTTGATTGTGTGATAGGGCGATGAGCTTGATGATGACATGACTTTGGCGGACGCTCAACTTCGGTCCCCATATGTGTTCAAGCCTAGGAAGCCCAGATGCCGGTACACGCCCAACGACTTTGACAACAGGGGCAACCCAAAGGTGGTCGTAGGGACCTCGTGGATGGCTAGCTTGGATCATGAGGCGGAGGCGGAGGCGGAGGAGGAAGTGCAGGAAGAGGAGGCTCGTCCACCCAGGAAGAAGAAGATTGCCTGCAGGCGTGGCACCAGGAACACGCACGGAAGGCATTAGTGCTTGTGTTTGTTAGTGCTCTTGTAGCCGTTTCATTAGGTTGATGAACTTGTGACGTTATGTTATATGTTGGTGAACTATTACTAGTGTGGTATTTGTGTTTGCGAACTAGTAGTAATGTTGAATTGTCCTAAATGATGTGATGTTCAAGTTATTAGTTGTCTTTGTTCAGTATGTGCAGTTTACAATAATTTTAACGATGTTCAAGCAAGTTATGTGAGTGCTGCATGAGGCCAAAATGGCATCTGTTTCTGTAGTTTGGCAGTTAACAGCACTGCAGTGACACCCAGGCGCTGCACTGTACTGTGCAGTGCCCAACGCTTAGGTGCCACACCATACAGTGCAGCGCCCGTCTCGTAGGAGCTGCTCAACTGGCCATGGCTAAGTCAGAGTGCAGCGCCCAACTGCAAGGTGCTGCACTGTAATGTGTGACGCCTATCCCTTGGGCACTGCACTGTACTGGAAAAACTGAGTTTACAACACGTTCATTTCACAGGAACATCATAATACTTACAATGACTGTAGCATCATAGCAATTTGAACAAACACAAATTTTATGCCGATGAGTTCATAACTTAAGACAATTCAAACATTACTACGACATGGTTCACGGCACATTCATTACAAATGACAAATGGCAGCTTGCCCTAGAAGATAGTTCACCAACATCTCACATGCCCTCACAAGTTCACGACACATTCATTAGAAGATAGTTGACGACGAGTGCACCAAAGCGAAGTCCCTACTGAGTAGAGCGAGGCCATTTCTCCTTCTTGTCACATGCCGAGTCCTCCTTTTGCGCCTCGCGAGCCTTTGCAAGCTTTCTTGCTCTCTCCTCCTCATGAGCAAGTTTCGCTTGGCGTGCCCTCTCCTCCTCTCGTTTCTTCCGCTCCATCCTCTCCTTCCGACAACGCTCTTCCTCCAAGCCTCTTCGAAATGATTCTTCGAACCGCCGTTGCCGCCTAAGACAATCTTGGTATTGGTCCTTTTTGACATCTTCTGGCACTTCAAGATCTATCCACGTGAAGTACTTGCATAGAGGAGGCGGTGACTGCATACAACATTTTTGTTAGTGTTGACACACATTGGAGAGTAGCATTTTACTTCTCAAGCTTACCGGTGGTTGGTCATAGGCATTAGTTGGAAGTGCACGATCATAAGCATAGTTCGGGCATACAAAATATCTCCGCCCTTCCGTCCATGATTTCTTTCGGTCGGTGGACATCTTCACCTTGCAAACATCTCCACACCAACATGGCGGGATATTGACATCTTTCTCCTTCACCTTGTCCAAAGATGCGTCCTCCCACTTGTTCGGCATGTCTGCTTGGTTAGCACACGGTGGCCTCGTCATGGAACCGGATGAAGCCATGCCTACAAAACCGAGAATTCTTGGTTAACCCTAACCCCCACTTAACAATAACCACAACCCTAATCATAGCATAACCCTAACACCAACATCAAACACACATAACCCTAATCATAGCATAACCCTAACACCAACATCAAACACACATAACCCTAACCCTAGCATACTATGAAAGCCTAACCATACGAAATTAGCAAAGAAACATAACATGATTCAACAAAAAATTCCAAATCCAAGCCAAAACTAGGGTTTCCCCAAAGTAGCAAGATTTGAGCAAATGTGACAATTCCTATGGATGAAAACGAGGGGATCGGAGGAGAATACCTTAAGGGAGGGCTTGGCTTCGAAATCAATGGTCAAGGACTCCGGAGCTGAGAAGGATTTGAGAATTCCTGGATGGCTATCTGATATGACACAAATTTCCCTTTCAGCCGGTAATACCCTTGTTCTTAATTGACGCAAGAACCACTCCCAGTTATCATTGTTCTCCACCTCAACCAAAGCAAAAGCCAAAGGCAACACCCGGTTATTGGCATCACTTGCTATTACAACCAACAAAGTGCCCTTGTATTGTCCGGTCAAGAACATGCCATCAATGGTGATGATGGGCCGACAATGCTCAAATGCCCTCACGCATTGCTCAAAGGCCCAAAATGCACGACCAAATACTCGGACGGTCCTCCCGTTATGAATCAATGTTTGGTGCCCATGAGGCTCAACCACGTGAACCATGCCTGGGTTTGTGGCGGCCATAGCTAACAACAACCTAGGGAGTCGGTTGTATGATTCCTCCCAATTGCCATACAACATCTTGAATGCGGCTTGCTTCGCCTTCCATGCCTTGCCATACTTCACCTTGTAATAAAAGATGACTTTCACAAGGTCAATGACACTCTTGATGCTCATTATTGGAAGTGTGGATATTTGGTTGGATAACCTGTAAGCAATGAACTCGGACGTGAGTTGTCTATGTTGTTGGTACACAAGCCCGCCATCCGCATTCTTGTGCCGGCACATGTGAGTTGGTAGACAACTCACTATGCGCCAAGTGGGACCTCCTTTCCATGGCCTTGCACACATAATCCATGGACATCTTGGCACTTCACATTTGACCGTGTAACGCACATTGACGTCCGAGTTGGCCACTTTATGTGGACGGTAATGTGTAACCGAGTAGTTGTCGAGCCACATCTTCAATTCCAAGAAGGATTGAAACTCACAACCGGGATATATCCCGTTCTTGCCGTCTTCCAAATCACGGTGAGAACTTGGCCTGGCTCCAAGAGATATGCATTTGCCACCATCCACAACGGCTTCATCCACGAGACTAAGATCCTTGAACAATGGTGTCTTGTGATCCCGCTCGAATACCTTCTTGAATGCTTGGGCCTCCTTCGGCGTGAACCCCTCCTCATCAACTTCTTCATCGGGACCATCATCATCCGAGTCCGATGCATATGCACGGGAAAAAGGGATGGATTGGTCCATTGTCTCTTGCACATGATATTGGTCGAGATCACGCACATTGTTGTCATGGAGATCAACTTCGTTGTCATCCTCCTCGTATTCATCATTCTCCTCTTCAAAATCTTCATTTTGGTTGTTTGGAGTCGGGCTCAATGTTGGCCAATCTTGTTGCGTGAAACTCATTTGATCTTGGTTAATGGGTGGGGGAGTGCTAGCAACCAACGGGGAGGGGTTCCGGTTCAAGTCCAAATTCAAAGTAGACTCAACCTTCTTGGAGGCAAATAACTCAAGAGCCTTGTCTAGAGATTTGGCAATCGTCTCCTTGTATGCAACCCAACGTTGCTCAGAGTTCACACGCATTGTCTTCCAACGGATGTGCATTCCAAAACCAACATTATGCCTTCCCTCGAACTCAACAACGTCACTTGGGTCCTCCAATTCAAATCATTCCTCACTTGTTCCAAGAGCTCCGCATAGCTAGGACTACTCTCAAACACCATGTCAAGCTCATCCGGGTCCGTCTCAACATTGCCTTTCAAAAAGGCCTCTTTATCTACATGATGAATATAAACACATGTTCTCCCCATCCCTATAATAATCAAAACACACATATATCAAGTAAGTACTTAACAAAAATATTTGCACAAAATGCATATGCCCTAACATATATATGAATTAATAACCATAACCCCCACAGAACAATTACCACAACCCTAAACATAGCATAACCCTAACACCAACATCAAACACACATAACCCTAACCCTAGCATACTATGAAAGCCTAACCATACCAAATTAGCAAAGAAACATAACATGATTCAACACAAATTTCCAAAACCAAGCCAAAACTAGGGTTTCCCCAAACTAGCTAGATTTGAGCAAATGTGACAATTCCTATGGATGAAAACGAGGGGATCGGAGGAGATTACCTTAAGGGAGGGGTTGGCTTCGAAATCCATGGTCAAATACTCCAGATTTGCAAGATTTGAGAAGGATTTGAGAGGGAGGAAGAGCGGAAGAGAGGAGGGGTGCAAGGCTAAGGGTTTGGGTGGGGTGGGGGTGTGTGGGGTGGGGTGGGAGGGGAGAGAGGGTGGGGCCAGCCTAAGTGGCACACAGACTATGCAGCGCCTAAGCGCTAGGCGCTGCACATTACAAGTGTGGCGCCTAAGGCTTAGGCGCTGCAGTGTTGTCTGTGGGGCCGCAACTGGACCAGGGCTGCCACGCTGGCAGGAGGTGCGACGCCTAAGGCAGAGGCGCTGCATAGTAGTGTGCGGCGCCTAGCTGTCGGGTGCCACACGAAGGGTCAGCAGAGTGAAATTTTTTCGGAAGCAGGTTAGTTTGTGATTTGATTTCGCCTTCAGGTCAAATATGTGATTTCTCCCGTCTTTATTGATGATCCAGTACAAGCATTATAGCCGCGAGGGGATGCATCCAACAAACGCGATGGTTTGGAGAGACACGAGCGAACAATCGTGTCCTTCGTACATGGCGGTTAGGGATAGTGGAGATTCTCCATAATTAACACATGGGTTAATTAAACTCAACACTCCCCCTAATCTATGCTATTCTTGTAGACATCATCATCTTAAATAAAAGCTTCCTCAAAAACCCTGTGGGAAAAATATGAGGAGTATAGCATTTGATATGTTGATAAAACTCCTACAAACCCATTGGGAAAAATAAGGAGAGAATGATGCAACATGCAACATATAATGGTTATTGTCTTTTTTAACTCAATACGAGAAAACCCATAGAGTTTTGATGACAATAAATATGTCATATATACTTAACCCCGGTAGGGAAAACAGAAAATATGACATATGATCTCATGTTGATATTACCTCATTAAAAACCTTTATGAGAACCTGTATAGTAAACTCATGAAGGGGAAAAGAGTATAATATGATGTTTTGAACAGGAACAATTCAGGAAGGTACCCCCTGATTCTTGCAAATTCTGAAGCCATCACATACCAATTCCATGAACGTATTTCTGGAATGTAGAAGCTGGTAGAGACTTGGTGAATAAATCATTCACATGATTTGACTTGCAAGATACGCAATATAGCGATATTGCTTATTACGTAACCTGTTTGCATCTGGGCAACACAAGCAACATTATCTTAGAGATAATGGTTGATGGATGTAGCCATGAGGTCTGTTTCGAAGACTCTCATGGGATGTCTACCACACCTAACAGGAACACTAAGCTTGCCTATGATCTGACATAGAGGGGATCTGATCAATGTATCCAATGGTATTGGTGTTCAGATTTCTCTGAAACTTTGAAAAACCAGGACAAGTTGTTTGATGCCTTCAAAAATATCGATAGATATTCTTGAGTCTCAACCAATTGTGTTTGGTGGATCCAATGGCATTATGGAACACCGAGTCCCAATATCTCATTGCCATCACCTCTTGATCTAAAAAGATCTTTCTCTACGTCTAGAGAAGAGTTATGGATGGATAAGATTTGTCCATAATGAATTTCTCCAATATATTTTGGGTATAGACAATGTAGTATACCATAATGTATGAATGAAGGTGCTCAAGTTGTAGGAACGAGCAATATTTTGGTTTACCCAAATCCTTCATTTTAAACTCTGTCATTTAGATGATTACATGTGTCGTCATTGCAAACACACAAACGTGGATAATCATCATTGTAGGAGTAATCCTTGTGAATAAGGAACTCACTATGTCGGTTGTACCAAATGTACCGACGATAATGATAAGTCATATGGTGACTTACTGATTTTACACAATGTATGTTACATTTTGTACTTCGATTCAGAATTGAGGTTTCGTCGAGAACCATCTATATCTGAATCTAGTGATCTACATGGATATGTAATCACTACATCTATCAACTGCAGAGATAGATGATTTTGAACTGCCAATGATATAAGTTATCGGGATGAGATTCCACCTTTGAAGAATAGTTGGGTATTTGCATGAACCCTTGTGCTACAATATTTGCTCTTTGTTTCACCAACTCATTGTTCTCAATTCTGTTCCCAAAAGAAAACTGGTGTAGGTATTGCTTGTGAATACCTTCCCATTATTGAGCAAGATCATTTCTACCTAGATTATACCCTTTGCTTGAGTTCAATCTGAGTGGTGTTCACACTTTGCCATGGCCTTTGGATCTGAATCATTTGGAAGGTTTTTGCAATCTAGTTGAGAAATGTATGTCGACAATTGTAGACTTCCGCTTATATGATTCTCCAGAATCTATATATTAATATATAGTTGATGGAAATATCATTACCCATGGTGACTGCTCGCGATTTCCCAATGCGATTGAGTCAGGTATTCCGATGTCCCGGTCATTGTGTGCACTATGACCTGGGTTGGTGGAGGTTTCCCATCCATTGGGTCTCTGTCAACATGAAATTGACTTGCATTTACTGATTCACAGGCCTTGATATCCTTGCTTGCAAGAAGCTGAATCCTGATGTACTTCTGCCATACATCTTCCCCTGTTACATAGAGAATGTGCTTGCCATATCCGTTGCATATGGTAAAGAGAAGTTATTTCTCTTTGTTTTCATAATAAGTTTCGTCAGAGAAACTATTTTGACGGTTACCTCTATAGTTTAGTAGGGTACGAGTTAAACTGGGAAGCAATAAAGAATCCTTAAGTTACTCGAGTACCCACAGGGATAGTAAATATGACTCGAGTTGAGCAAACAAATACCTCATCGCGTCTAGCGATTTTAAAATATCGCCTTTTCTCCCAACAAGAGTGGAAACATTTTACTTCCCTGAGTATAGAGTTCGTGGTGCATATGTCCACAAGGCACAAATCATCTTTTATCAGATTGACCCCCCGTAGAAATCTATATATAGACATGAAGATTCTCAATATAAAAATCACTCAGATATATAGAATACATACAAATGTATTTGTACCAAAGTGTTGATACAATATATTGTGATATACAATATATGATGACAACAATACTTATGTTCTTATTAGAACATCGTAAATGGACATAAATTGTGTTGACCACTCGGGAGATTGAGAGACTAGAAGAAGTCTTCAAACATGTTAGTTGAGTCATATTCAACCATCATATTCTCCGTGCCCATAGGGTCCCGTCATTGCTGGTGATGTCGGGTTGAAGTGAGCTTCAAACCTTTGCCCTTGAGGTATGTTGTGCCCTAGGAATTGCTGATACAGAATAACCAGATGCAGAGATCTGAATTGATATAATGCCTTATGATGTATAAGAAAATATTTTTCTGTTAGCGGTGTGATTCCGACCAGAGGTTAATCATGTGGTCTTGGATTGCACACACTATTCCACGATACACAAGATTGATCATGATGTACATGCTCATGTAGGGTAGTGGTGGCGATTGAGGGAAAATGCCTCAAAATTCTCTAGGCATCGGTTACCAAAGATAATTAATTTACGATTAGTAAATTAAAGACCATCATGGTAATGTTCCAAAATTAATGGATATTTCAAGAAGTTATCTTGAAACCATTAATGTGACTCTCAAATTGCTAAGCATGACACCTTGAAGATAATCTCCAAAATGAAGTAGATCTCGCAGCACTAGGGAGTATTGTTTGAAATATGCCCTAGAGGCAATAATAAAGTGGTTATTATTATATTTCCTTGTTCATGATAATTGTCTATTGTTCATGCTATAATTGTATTGACCGGAAACCGTAATACATGTGTGAATACATATATCGTAATATGTCCCTAGTAAGCCTCTAGTTGACTAGCTCATTGATCAATAGATGGTCATGGTTTCCTGACCATGGACATTGGATGTCGTTGATAACGGGATCACATCATTAGGAGAATGATGTGATGGACAAGACCCAATCCTAAGCACAGCAGAAGATCGTGTAGTTCGTTTGCTAAAAGCTTTTCTAATGTCAAGTATCATTTCATTAGACCATGAGATTGTGCAACTCCCAGATACCGTAGGAATGCTTTGGGTGTACCAAACGTCACAACATAACTGGGTGGCTATAAAGGTGCACTACAGGTATCTCCGAAAGTGTCTGTTGGGTTGGCACGAATCAAGACTGGGATTTGTCACTCCGTATGACGGAGAGGTATCTCTGGGCCCACTCGGTAATGCATCATCATAACAAGCTCGATGTGACTAAGGAGTTGGTCACAGGATCATGCATTACAGAACGAGTAAAGAGACTTGTCGGTAACGAGATTGAATGTGGTATAGAGATATCGACGATTGAATCTCAGGCAAGTAACATACTGATAGACAAAGGGAATTGTATACGGGATTGATTGAATCCTCAACATCATGATTCATCCGATGAGATCATCGTGGAACATGTGGGAGCCAACATGGGTATCCAGATCCAGCTGTTGGTTATTGGCCGGAGAGATGTCTCGGTCATGTCTGCATGGTTCCCGAACCCGTAGGGTCTACACACTTAAGGTCCAGTGACGCTAGAGTTGTTATGGGAAATTGTATGCAGTTACCGAATGTTGTTCGGAGTCTCGGATGAGATCCCGGACATCACGAGGAGTTCTGGAATGGTCCGGAGGTGAAGAATTATATATGGGAAGTCCAGTTTCAGTCGTCGAAATAATTTTGGGGGTTATCGGTATTGTACCGGGACCACCGAAAGGTGTCCGGGGGTCCACCGGGTGGGGCCACCTGCCCCGGTGGGCCAAGTGGGCTGAACAAGGGTGGGAACCATCCTCCTAGTGGGCTGGTGCACCCTCCCCAAGGGCCCAAGGCGCCTAGGGTTGAAAACCCTAGGGGGTGGGGGAGCCTCCCACCTAACTTGGGGGGCAAGTCCCCCCTTGGCCGCCGCCCCCCCTCTAGATGCATCTAGGGGGGCCGGCCCCCTCTCCCTTCACCCTATAAATATAGGGGGGTGGGAGGGCAGCTGCACCCCTTCTCTGGCGCAGCCTTCCCCCTCTCGAACACCTCCTCCCCCATAGTGCTTGGCGAAGCCCTGTCGGAGAACTGCAAGCTCCACCACCACGCTGTCGTGCTGCCGGAGCTCTCCCTCAACTTCTCCTCTCCCCTTGCTAGATCAAGAAGGAGGAGACGTCCTCGGGCTATACGTGTTTGAACACAGCGGCGCCGTCCGTTCGGTGCTAGATCGGATCTTCTGCGATTTGAATCGCCGTGAGTACGACTCCATCATCCGCGTTCCTTGTAACGCTTTCGCTTAGCGATATTCAAGGGTATGAAGATGCACTCCCTCTCTCTTGTTGCTAGAATCTCCAACAGTGGGATCATGAGCTAGGTCTATGCGTAGATTCTATGCACGAGTAGAACACAAAGTAGTTGTGGGCGATGATTTGTTCAATTTGCTTACCGTTACTAGTCTTATCTTGATTCAACGACATTGTGGGATGAAGCGGCATTGTACACTTACGTGAGACTGGTTCCGCCGACTGATATGCACTTGGTGCATAAGGTGGCTAGCGGGTGTCTGTTGATGACCCACAAGTGTAGGGGATGTATCGTAGCCTTTTCGATAAGTAAGAGTATCGAACCCAACGAGGAGCAGAAGGAAATGATAAGCAGTTTTCAGTAAGGTACTCTCTGCAAGCACTGAAATTATCACTAATAGATAGTTTTGTGATAAGGTAATTTGTAACGAGTAGCAAGTAATAAAAGTAAATAAGGTGCAGCAAGATGGCCCAATCCTTTTTGTAGCAAAGGACAAGCCTGGACAAACTCTTATATGAAGTAAAGCGCTCCCGAGGACACATGGGAATTATCGTCAAGCTAGTTTTCATCACGTTCATATGATTTGCGTTCGGTACTTTGATAATTTGATATGTGGGTGGACCGGTGCTTGGGTACTGTCCTTACTTGGACAAGCATCCCACTTATGATCAACCCCCATTGCAAGCATCCGCAACTACAACAAAGTATTAAGATAAACCTAACCATAGCATGAAACATATGGATCCAAATCAGCCCCTTACGAAGCAACACATAAACTAGGGTTTAAGCTTCTGTCACTCTAGAAACCCATCATCTACTTATTAATTCCCAATGACTCCCTCTAGGCCCAAACAATGGTGAAGTGCCATGTAGTCGACGTTCACATGACACCACTAGAGGGATGACAACATACATCTCATCAAAATATCGAACGAATACCACATTCACATGACTACTTATAGCAAGACTTCTCCCATGTACTCAGGAACAAACGTAACTACTCACAAAGCATATTAATGTTCATAATTAGAGGGGTATTAATATGCATAATGGATCTGATCATATGATCTTCCACCTTGTAAACCAACTAGCATCAACTACAAGGATTAATCAACACTACTAGCAACCCACATGTACCAATCTGAGGTTTGGATACAAAGATTGGATACAAGAGATGAACTAGGGTTTGAGATAAGATGGTGCTGGTGAAGATGTTGATGGAGATTAACCCCCTCCCGATGAGAGGATCATTGGTGATGAAGATGGTGATGATTTCCCCCTCCCGGAGGGAAGTTTCCCTGGCAGAACAGCTCCGCCGGAGCCCTAGATTGGTTCGGCCAAGGTTCCACCTCGTGGCGGTGGAGTTTCGTCCCGTGAGCTTGCTTATGATTTTTTTCTCGGACGAAGGACCTCATATAGCAGAAGATGGCCATCAAAGGGCCACCAGGGGGCCCATGAGGCAGGGGGGCGCGCCCAGGGGGTAGGGCGCGCCCCCACCCTCGTGGCCAGGGTGTGGCCCCCCTCTGGTGGATTCTTTCTCTAGTATTTTTTATTAATTCCAAAAATGACTTCCGTGAAGTTTCAGGACTTTTGGAGCTGTGCAGAATAAGTCTCTAATATTTGCTCCTTTCCCAGCCCAGAATTCCATCTGCCGACATTCTCCCTCTTCATGTAAACCTTGTAAAATAAGAGAGAATATGCATAAGTATTGTGACATAATGTGTAATAACAGCCCATAATGCAATAAATATCAATATAAAAGCATGATGCAAAATGGATGTATCAACTGCCCCAAGCTTAGACCTCGCTTGTCCTCAAGCGAAAGCCGAAATCGAAAAATATGACCACATGTTTAGAGATAGAGGTGTCGATAAAAATAAAATGCGGACATGAGGGCATCATGATCATTCTTAGAACAACAACATATATATTGTCATATGATCTCTTATGCTAAAGTAACAATTCAATCACAATTTCAAGTATGAATCATAAACTTCATTGAGAACCAACAAACTCTAATCTCAGTCATTGAGGCAGTTGCAATTTATCATAACATAGGAAAGAGTTAATATAAGAGCTTTTCAGCAAGTCCACACACTCAACTATCATTTAGGCTTCCACAATTGCTAACACTCATGCAATACTTATGGGTATGGAGTTTTAATCGGACACAGAGAAAGATAGGGGTTTATAGTGTTGCCTCCCAACTTTTTACCTCAAGGGTAATGTCAACAATAATAGTTCATGCAAACCCACATCCAATTAGGCATATATATCAGGATCTTTCCAACACACAGTGCTTGCCAAAGGATAAAATGTAAAAAGGAAAGGTGAAGATCACCATGACTCTTATATAAGGTAGAGGATAAAAGTAACAGATAGGCCCTTCGCAGAGGGAAGCAGAGGTTGTCATGCACTTTTATGGTTGGATGCACAAAATCTTAATGCAAAAGAACGTCACTTTATATTGCCACTTGTGATATGGACCTTTATTATGCAGTCCGTCGCTTTTATTTCTTGCACATCACAAGATCGTATAAAGCTTATTTTCTCCACATTAATAGATCATACATATTTAGAGAGCAATTTTTATTGCGTGCACCGATGACAACTTACTTGAAGGATCTTACTCAATCCATAGGTAGATATGGTGGACTCTCATGGCAAAACTGGGTTTAGGTATATTTGGAAGCACAAGTAGTATCTCTACTTGGTGCAAATAAATTGGCTAGAAAGAGAGGGAAAGGCAAGCTCAACATTTTGGATGATCCATGACAATATAATTTATCTCAGATGTAAGAAAACATGACCCATTATGTTGTCTTCCTTGTCCAACGTCAACTCTTTAGCATATCATACTTTAATGAGTGCTCACAGTTATAAAAGATGTCCAGGATAGTATATTTATATGTGAACCTCTCTTTCTTTATTACTTCCTATTAATTGCAACGATGACCAAAACTATGTTTGTCAACTCTCAATAATTTTTATTCATCATACTCTTTATATATGAAGTCACTACTCTCCATAAGATCCATATGATCTCTTTATTTATTTCTATTTCTTTTATTCTATTCCCTCAGGATCATAGCAAAATAATCAAGCCCTTGACTCAACACTAATCTTTATTATATATAGCTCATGGACTCGATTACATAGGAAGATCATAAAGCAAAACTCACAACTAGATCATACTAAAACTTTATTCTACTAGATCAAGATATTATCAAAAAGATCGAACTAAGAAAAACGGTAAAGATAAAAGGTGTGATGGTGATACAATACCGGGGTACTCCCCCTAGCTTGGCAGTTGCCAAGGGGAGTGCCTATACCCGATGCTCAGTTCTTCTTTGTTGGTGAAGAAGGTGTTGGTGATGATGGGTAGTCACACATCGAGCGTAAGAGATCCTCCAATTTGCAGATAATGCCCTTGAGTGCGATGATATGCTCCTTCAACAAAATATTTTCACTTGTGAGATACTTGTTTTGAACGCGAGCTAACTCAATCATCTTGAAAGCTTCAATCTCCGTTGGGGTAAAGAGATTGAGGTAAGGTTGAAGGATGTCTTCTTATGCTACTGCCGGAACTTGATCCCCCATGGCCTTCTTGATCCCATCATCCTTGTTGATCTCTCGGGGTTCTTCTCTCTTCATCTCTATCTTCATTAGCCAAGCATCGTTGTCCTCATTGTTGGAGGAGGAGGGAGACGACATGATGCTTGGCCTTGACAACCCTGGCAGAAAACAGCTCAAAACAAGAACAGGAGATTTTTGCGTGATACGGTGGTCAAAACCTTTGGGAGATTATATAATGATTTTTACCAACCAAAAGAAGTATCGTGCAAGAAAACGGAGTCCGGAGAGCACACGAGGTGCCCACAAGGCAGGGGGTGCGCCCAGGGGGGTAGGGCACGCCCTCCACCCTCGTGGAAGCCTCGTGTCCTTTCCGGTCTGCTTCTTATTTTCCTATTTCCTTAAATATTCCAAAACGGAGAAAAATTGCCATTAGAACTGTTTTGGAGTCGGTTTACTTACTGTACCACATACCTATTCCTTTTTGGAGTTTGAAACATTCTGGAAAGTGTCTCTTATGTATTCCTCCGGGGTTACGGTTTCAATAACCTTAGTTTCAACATTTATAGGATTACCTGAGATATAATGTTTGATTCTTTGACCGTTCACCACCCTCGGATTTGTGCCTTCGAAGTTGTTGATTTTTATGGCACCAGATAGACCTCCTCGATAACGTAAGGACCTTCCCATTTAGAGAGAAGTTTGCCAGCAGAAAATCTTAAACGAGAGTTGTATAGCAATACATAATCACCTACATTAAACTCACGTTTTTGTATCCTTTTATCATGCCATCTTTTAACCTTTTCTTTAAACAGCTTGTCATTCTCATAAGCATGGGTTCTCCATTCATCAAGTGAGCTGATGTCAAAAAGCCTCTTCTCACCGGTAAGTTTGAAGTCATAGTTGAGCTCTTTAATGGCCCAATATGCTTTATGTTCTAGTTCGAGAGGTAAGTGACATGCTTTACCATAAACCATTTTATACGGAGACATACCCATAGGATTTTTATATGCAGTTCTATAAGCCCATAATGCATCATCAAGTTTCTTGGACCAATTCTTTCTAGATCTATTAACAATCTTTTGCCAAATTAATTTAATCTCTCTATTGCTAAGTTCTACTTGACCACTAGACTGTGGATGATATGGAGATGCAATTCTACGATTAACATCATACTTAGCAAGCATTTTATGAAAGGCACCATGAATAAAATGTGAACCACCATCAGTCATTAAATATCTAGGGACTCCAAACCTCGGAAAAATAACTTCTTTAAGCATCTTAATACAGGTGTTATGATCAGCACTACTAGTTGGAATACCTTCTACCCACTTAGTAACATAATCAAAAACAACTAAAATATGTGTATACCCATTAGAGGAAGGAAACAGTCCCATATAATCGAAGCCCCACACATCAAATGGTTCAATAACAAGTGAATAATTCATAGGCATTTCTTGACGTCTACTAATATTACCAATTCTTTGACATTCATCACAAGACAAAACAAACTTACGGGCATCCTTTAAGAGAGTAGGCCAATAAAAACCGGATTGCAATACCTTATGTGCAGTTCTATCTCCAGCATGGTGTCCTCCATAAGCCTGAGAGTGACACTTGCATAGGATCTGTGCATGTTCATGCTCAGGTACACAACGTCTAATAACACCATCTGCTCCTTCTTTATAAAGATGTGGGTCATCCCAGAAGTAATGTCTTAAATCATAGAAAAACCTTTTCTTTTACTGGTATGTGAAACTAGGTGGTATAAATTTAGCAACAATGTAATTGGCATAATCATCATACCATGGAGCAGTGTGAGAAGCGTTTATGACAGCTAATTGTTCATCAGGAAAGCTATCATCAATAGGTAGTGGGTCATCAAGAACATTCTCTAACCTAGACAAGTTGTCTGCAACGGGATTCTCAGCTCCCTTTCTATCAATAATATGCAAAACAAATTCTTGTAGCAAGAGAACCCATCTAATAAGTCTAGGTTTAACATCTTTATTTTCCATAAGATATTTAATAGTAGCATGATCAGTGTGAATAGTTACTTTAGAATCAACTATATAAGGTCTGAACTTATCACAAGCAAATACAACTGCTAAGAATTCCTTTTCAGTAGTAGCATAATTTCTTTGGGCATTGTCTAGAGTTTTACTAGCATATTGAATAACACTTAATTTTTTATCAACTCTTTGTCCTAGAACAACACCTACAACATAGTCACTAGGATCACACATGATTTCAAAGGGTAAATTCCAATCAGGTGGCTGAACAATAGGTGCAGAAATCAAGGCTTTTTAAGTATTTCAAATGCTTCTACACAATCATCATGAAAGACAAAAGGAATATCTTTTTGTAATAGGTTAGTCAGAGGCCGGGAAATTTTTGAGAAGTCCTTAATGAACCTCCTATAAAACCGGCATGACCAAGGAAACTTCTTATACCTTTGATGTCCTTGGGACACGACATCTTTTCAATAGCATCAACTTTAGCTTTGTCAACTTCAATACCTCTTTCAAAAATTTTATGCCCTAAGACAATACCTTCATTAACCATAAAGTGGCACTTCTCCCAATTCAAGACTAGGTTAGTTTCTTCATATCTGTGCAAAACTCGATCAAGGTTGCTCAAGCAATCAACAAAAGAGGATCCAGAAACAGAGAAATCATCCATGAAAACTTCACAAATCTTTTCACAAAAGTCAGAGAATATAGCCATCATGCATATTTGAAAGGTAGCAGGTGCATTACATAAAACAAAAGGCATACGTCTATAAGCAAAGTTACCGAAAGGCAAAGTAAAAGTGGTCTTTTCTTGATCATCAGCTGACACATGTATTTGAGAGAAACCAGAGTAACCATCTAGAAAGCAAAAATGTGTATGTTTGGATAATCTTTCTAGCATTTGATCAATGAAAGGCAAAGGGTAATGATCTTTTTTTGTTGGTTTATTTAATTTGCGGAAATCAATTGCCATCCTATAACCTGTAATAATTCTTTGTGGAACCAATTCATCTTTATCATTAGGAATGACTGTAATACCTCCCTTCTTGGGGACACAATGGACAGGGCTTACCTACTGACTATCAGCAACAGGATAAATTATACCTGCCTCAAGGAGCTTTAATATTTCCTTTCTTACCACTTCTTTCATCTTAGGATTTAGCCGTCGTTGGTGATCAATAACTGGTTTGACGTCTTTCTCCAAATTTATTTTGTGTTGACATAGAGTGGGACTAATGCCCTTAAGATCATCAAGAGTATATCCAATAGCAGCATGGTGCTTCCTCAGAGTTTTCAATAATTTCTCTTCTTCATGCTTTGAAAGGTTAGCACTAATAATAACAGGATATATCTTCTTTTCATCAAGATAAGCATATTTAAGAGTATCAGGTAATGGTTTAAGCTCAAACACGAGATCACCCTTGGGTGGAGGAGGATCCCCTAGGATTTCAACAGGCAAGTTGTGTTTCAGAATAGGTCTCTATTTAAAGAATACTTCATCTATTTCCCTTCTTTCATTCATGAACATATCATTTTCATGGTCTAGCAAATATTGTTCTAAAGGATTAGTAGGAGGCACGGCAATATAAGAAAGACCAATAATTTCATCTTTACTAGGCAATTCTTTATCATGGGGTTGTCTACAAAATTTAGCAAAATTAAACTCATGAGACATATACCCTAAACCAACAGAAATAATATCCTTATTGCAGTCTATCTTAGCATTAATAGTATTCAAGAAGGGTCTACCAAATATAATGGGACAAAAGCTATCTTGTGGGGAACCGAGAACAAGAAAATCAGTAGGGTATTTAACTTTCCCACACAAGACTTCAACATCTCTAACAATCTCTACTGGTGAAATAGTATCTCTATTGGCAAGCTTAATGGTAACATCGATATCTTCTATCTCAGCAGGTGCAATATCATGCATAATTTCTTTGTATAAGGAATGAGGTATTGCACTTGCACTAGCGCCCATATCACATAAGCCATGATAACAATGATCTCCTATTTTAACGGAAATAACAGGCATGCCTACAACAGGTCTATGTTTATTTTTAGCATCAGGCTAGCAATTCTAGCAGCTTCATTGCAGAAGTAAATAACATGCCCATCAATATTATCAGCCAAGAGATCTTTAACCATAGCAATACTAGGTTCAACTTTAATTTGCTCAGGGGGTTTGTGTGTCCTAATATTACTTTTGTTGACTACAGTTGAAGCTTTAGTATGATCCTTTATTCTAACAAGGAAAGGTGGCTTCTTAATATAAGCAGCAGGAACAAAAGGATCATCATAAGTGATAGTCCTTTCTTCAACTTTAATAGGTGCAACTACTTTTACTTCAATGGGAGGATTATATTTAAACCACTTCTCCTTAGGGAGATCAACATGAGTAGCAAAGGATTCACAGAAAGAAGCTACTATCTCAGAGTCAAGTCCATATTTAGTGCTAAATTCACGGAAAGCATCAATATCCATAAAAGATTTAACACAATAAAACTTATGTGTTATACCTGACTCCTTACCTTCGTCGAGGTCCCATTCTTCGAGTTGCGTTCAATTCTTTCCAATAAATCCCATTTGAATTCAATAGTCTTCATCATAAAAGATCCAGTACAAGAAGTATCCAGCATGGAGCGATTATTGAGAGAAAGCCGAGCATAAAATTTTTGAATGATCATTTCTTTTGAGAGCTCATGATTGGGGCATGAATATAGCATTGACTTAAGCCTCCCCCAAGCTTGAGCGATGCTTTCTCCTTCGCGAGGCCAATATATATATATATATATATATATATATATATATATATATATAATTACGATCACGATGAACAAGATGCATAGGATAAAACTTCTGATGAAATTTCAATTTCAATCGCTTGTAGTCCCATGATCCCATATCATCACATAGCCTATACCATGTCAATGCATCTCGCTTCAAAGATAAAGGGAAGACCTTCTTCTTGATAACATCCTCGGGAATACCTGCAAGCTTAAATAATCCACAAACTTCATCCACATAGATTAGGTGCAAATCGGGATGTAATGTTCCATCACCTGCAAAAGGATTAGCTAGCAGTTTCTCTATCATACCCGAAGGAATTTCAAAGTAAACATTTTCAGTAGGTTCAGTAGGTTGAGGAGCAACTCCTTGCTCTACTGGTCGGGGTGAAGATACCCCAAACAAGCCCCTCAAAGGATTATGTTCCATAGTAACAAGTGACAGTAAATTTCAGCACACTATATAAATTTGTCCTTACCAAATTCCACCTACCAAAGGCGCTTCACTCCCCGGCAACAGCGCCGGAAAAGAGTCTTGATGACCCACAAGTGTAGGGGATCTATCATAGCCTTTTTGATAAGTAAGGGTATCGAACCCAACGAGGAGCAAAAGGAAATGGTAAGCAGTTTTCAGTAAGGTACTCTCTGCAAGCACTGAAATTATCGGTAACATATAGTTTTGTGATAAGGTAATTTGTAACAAGTAGCAAGTAATAAAAGTAAATAAGGTGCAGCAAGATGGCCCAATCCTTTTTGTAGCAAAGGACAAGCCTGGACAAACTCTTATATGAAGTAAAGCACTCCCGAGGACACATGGGAATTATCGTCAAGCTAGTTTTCATCACGTTCATATGATTCGCGTTCGGTACTTTGATAATTTGATATGTGGGTGGACCGGTGCTTGGGTACTGTCCTTACTTGGACAGGCATCCCACTTATGATTAACCCCCATTGCAAGCATCCGCAACTACAACAGAAGTATTAAGGTAAACCTAACCATAGCATGAAACATATGGATCCAAATCAACCCCTTACGAAGAAACGCATAAATTAGGGTTTAAGCTTCTATCACTCTAGCAACCCATCATCTACTTATTAATTCCCAATGCCTCCCTCTAGGCCCAAACAATGGTGAAGTGTCATGTAGTCGATGTTCACATGACACCACTAGAGGGATGACAACATACATCTCATAAAAATATCGAACGAATACCACATTCACATGACTACTTATAGCAAGACTTCTCCCATATCCTCAGGAACAAACGTAACTACTCACAAAGCATATTCATGTTCATAATCAGAGGGGTATTAATATGCATAATGGATCTGAACATATGATCTTCCACAGAGTAAACCAACTAGCATCAACTACAATGAGTAATCAACACTACTAGCAAACCACAGGTACCAATCTAAGGTTTGGATACAAAGATTGGATACAAGAGATAAACTAGGGTTTGAGATGAGATGGTGCTGGTGAAGATGTTGATGGAGATTGACCCCCTCCCGATGACAGGATCGTTGGTGATGACGATGGTGATGATTTGCCCCTCTCGAAGGGAAGTTTCCCCGGCAGAATAGCTCCACCGGAGCCCTAGATTGGTTCTGCCTCATGGCGGCGGCTTTCGTCCCGTGGGCTTGCTTATGGTTTTTTCTCAGATAAAAGACCTCATATAGCAGAAGATGGGCATCAGAGGGCCACCAGGGGGCCCATGAGGCAGGGGGCGCACCCAGGGGGTAGGGCGCGCCCCCACCCTCGTGGCCAGGGTGTGGGCCCCCTCTGGTGGATTCTTCCTCCAGTATTTTTTATTAATTCCAAAAATGACTTCTGTGAAGTTTCAGGACTTTTGGAGCTGTGTAGAATAGGTCTCTAATATTTGCTCCTTTTCCAGCCTAGAATTCCATCTGTCGGCATTCTCCCTCTTCATGTAAACCTTGTAAAATAAGAGAGAATAGGCAAGTATTGTGACATAATGTGTAATAACAGCCCATAATGCAATAAATATCAATATAAAAGCATGATGCAAAATGGACGTATCATCTATCTCTCCCACTTTAATCGGATCGGATTCGATGAAAAGGGTCCTTATGAATGGTAAATAGCAATTGGCATATCACCGTTGTGGCTTTTGCGTAGGTAAGAAACGTGCTTGCTAGAAACCCTTAGCAGCCACGTAAAACATGCAACAACAATTAGAGGACGTCTAACTTGTTTTTGCAGGGTATGCTATGTGATGTGATATGGCCAAAAGGATGTGATGAATGATATATGTGATGTATGAGATTGAACATGTTCTTGTAATAGGAATCACGACTTGCATGTTGATGAGTATGACAACCGGCAGGAGCCGTAGGAGTTGTCTTAATTTATTGTATAACCTGCATGTCAATGAAAATGCCATGTAATTACTTTACTTTATTTCTAACCGTTAGCCATAGTAGTAGAAGTAATAGTTGGCGAGATAACTTCATGAAGACACGATGATACCATCTTGTAGCGACCCGACCTCAGATGGTCAAGTCTCCGTGCTTCAGTGTCATCCCTGGATCGGTAATGCTGACACACACAATACTCGAGGATTTATAACAGAGTAGCAATCACACACTTATTACATCGAAAAGTCTAAAAGAGAACTTATTACAGTAATATGGCTTAAGGCCATCTAATGCAATAACAACGGAAGGCTTGGAAGATAAAGTGAGTCCATCAACTCCAATGGCATAGCTGAGCTGCACGGCAACAACCTAACGAACCTTACTCCTCGTCTGAAAAGTCTGCAACATAATACGTTGCAGCCCGAAAACGGGTCAGCACATGGAATATGTTGGCAATATAACACAGTAGAGCAGAAACAGAATAATGCTATCACTACATGCATATATGGCTGGTGGAAAGCTGTATGGTTATAGTTTTTGCGAAAAGCCAATTTTCCCTACAACAAAGGAATAGATTTTAATTTAACTATCATGGTGGTTGAAACATCATTGAGAAGGTACCCCCAACTCAATCGCAATTAAAGTGATTAACAACCCAACAATATTAATTAAACATGGTGAGATACATGTGATAACCCAAGTACTAGATACTCAAAAATTGTCCATAACCGGGGACACGGCTAACCATGATTAGATTGTACACTCTGCAGAGGTTTGCACACTTTTCCCCACAAGACTCGATCGCCTCCGTTGGATTTCTCGCACAACATGGTGTTTGAGAAACAGATGACCAAGACATAGTCTTTCAGAAACGTTAACTCTCTACTCCGGGTAGACCATACCAAACCTACCAAACCCACTACCTGCTGATCTACCTCTTCAAGAGCTTCACATAACTTACTCAACTATGCTAGAGCCCATAATAGCTTTTGGCTGCACACGGAAGTTTCTAGCATGAATCATCTCAGTTCCCTTTGATCCTGGGTGGCGGTCCATAGGAAGATCACACGGGTACCTCGGGATTTCCAAAAAAATACAGACAACACTGGGTTCCACAGGTGCCTCAATCCACCCAGTTGTTTGATTAAGTTGCCACCTTAAGTTGAACCATTAATTAACAATCTCACATCTGTCATGAATTTCACTCAAACCCAAACCACGTCTACGAGCATAGCATAGCAATATAAGCCATACGTAGAAGTAACTCCCAAGGGTTTGAATATAACAGGGCAATAGGTTCTACCTCAGCAACTACTTCCCAACCCACAAGTTAATGACATCCTAATCAGGCAATGTTTGAGGATTGGAACTAATGCATAAAAACTGGGTAATAATGGGATATGATCAAAGTGTTATTTGCCTTGCTGACGATCCGCGAATCCTAGAGACTCGTAGTAACACGCTTCGCATTCCGGGAATTCTATCACAAGCAAACAATAACATATATAATTAACTAGCAATGATACACAAGCAAAACTCAAATAAGAGAGGTTGACCAGAAAGTTCAACTTAAGAACTCCGATACGCAAAAAGAATCAAAACAAACGAAGCAACGAAAGTCAAACGGCGAAAGAAAACCACTTCGTTTACTAATGTGAACTTAGCTTAAATTTTACAGTAGCAAAAACTTGTTTGAGTCGATTAACCGGAAAGAGGGTTTCGAGACGACACTCCAGGCGCTTGAATCATCTGATTCCGATAAACGAGCGAAAAGATAAATAGAAATTAAGATCGGATCAGAAATCGTGATCAGAAAAATCACGGAATAAATCCAAGAAAAAGAAAAACGACGAACAGATTAACGAACAAACGTTCGTTATCTGGATCTAAACGAAGAACGCGTTCGTTAAAACGAACGATCAAGCGAACGCTCGCTAAATAAATAAATCGGAGAAAAACCGATCTATTTAAAAAAACGAAAACTAGGGTTTTGAAAAAAATAATAAAACCGAACGGTTTTTAAGAAAAACCGGCAGTTGGATCCGGCGGCTACCTCCGGCAAGGGGCTCCGGCGAGGGCTTGGGCGGCGGGGCGGCGGGGTGCGGCGGCTCGCGGGGCGGCGGGGTGCGGCGGCGGC